>NW_028317916.1:3637500-3963250 GCF_062004578.1 Staurois parvus
AATTTGTAATAGAGAATTGCCATTACTAACATATAGGATACTAAACAGATAAAGCAAATCTCAGAACAAACACAAAACTGAGCAAAGATAGCATAAACAAAGTGTGGCTAACCTGTATCAACGGGAGAACACAAACACATGTTGCTCACTTGCACATTCTGAGTTTAATATGAGCTTGTTGGTATTAGTCCCTTGAAGTCACATTACAAATCCTTAGAGCTCCCTCTAGTTGCAGCCTACTAATAGCATTGCTGGGAGGTTTATTCATTTACTTGCTACATTATTTTTTTAACACTGGGATTAATCACCCAGTTTTTATCACTGATGCTCAGGAGGACCTTTGCTCTTGAAGATCTCCTTCCATTCATTACATAGCTGCTATAAGTTGAGCTCTCTAGTCTTCATTTCTGGAGTACATTCGACATTCATTTTTATGGAGGATTCACTAAAAGGCCATTTTCTACAGTGTGATTGACCAGGAGTTTCAGCCCCCGAACATGCTTGAGGTGATTGTAACCATATTAATACTTACATATTAGCAGTATGAGTACTGTTTGGACCTTAGAAGAAGGTGGTACAACCCAAAAGCTTGTCCTGACAGTTTAATGTTAATGTAGATAAATATAGTGTCATGGACAGTACTCAATTGTTTCTGTTCATAGAACAGAATGGTTGTTGTGGCAGTTAAGGTTATTGAGATCTCTATGCTGGAGTCAACAGGCAACAATAAAGCCTAAACAGGGCCTTATATCCATCATATCTTTACTGTGCTCCAAATAAAAAGGTTTTTGTTGAACTCATGTTTAATATGCCCTTTATGTTTTTAGTGATTCTAATTGTTTTCCATGTTCCAGAATTCTCTGTATACCTTTTAATTGACAGTGTATGTAATGATTGTTTCCTTACTAATCTTATTATTCAGAACACCATGTCGCTGCCTGTTGTGGCAAAATGGGATGCCAGAAAGCTTTGGATATCTGTTATAAACACATTTCACAAAACAAACAAGCAAGCAGGAAGAAGGCTGGAGAGTATCCATGACTTTATGTGATGCAGCTGTACAAAATTGTATTGCATTGTATAATTATAAGAAAAATAATCTACATTTTAATCAGTGTTGGATAAATGTACCCAAGTTCATTGCTTTTTTTTTTGGATGGTGTCAAGTCCCTGTCAATCTATTATGTTGCTGTTGTCTGACCAGAAATGTCTGGCTTGTCGTCAGGCAATACAAAGCCACATTTTTATACTGTGCTTTGTAATTCCAGTATAATTAATTCTTAAGCAAACATGAGGTTAAGGTATAAAAGCAATTGGAAAGGTCAAAAATTCATTAGAACTGTGAAAAGCATAAACTCATTTATGTTTGTTAAACATATAGCCCCAGTAGTAATAATAATTTTACTAGTAAAAAGTGAGAAGATACAAAATCAAGGAACATTTCTTTAGTTGAAATTCAACTTTAAAATGTACCCTACACCCACTGGAATGTCTAGTTCAGTTTCTGCCACCACTGACTGAAGCTGGAACTAACACTTTACTGGTTAAAAAGGCTAAGCCAGCACTCAATATGGTACACTTAAGGCCTGATCACACAATAAGAAAATCAGACAAAAATGTCTACAAAGAGCAACAATCAGTTAATAACCTGTTCATTAGTACAGTACTTTCGACAGCTGATTCCCACTGTTCAGACACAAAAAAAGGTACAAGCTAGAATATTTTTTAGTTTTTTAATATAACTTTTTGTTCAATGTGTACAGTGATCATACAGAAATAATCAAATAGAAAATACCACACATGATTAGAAACAAAGAACAACCCATAAAAAGATAACAATGAAAATAAAAAATCGTACACAAGAAATAACTTTTGTATTCTGGATCCTTAAAGAGTTACAAACAGTGAATAGTAGAACATTGTTTTCCTGTGACAATAACAATACTACATCTGCCTTCGTTTGCCTTTGTTGTTTGAAAATGTTTGTAGTTAATATCATTATACGCACATTTGTGGAAAATTGGTTGATAGCGTATACTAGGCTTTACTCTCATTTAACCACATAGGCAAGAAGTAGAAAAGCTAAGGGAACTGTACTCACTAGACTTCTGAAAAATATCCTCTTGATTATCTGCTGATCTGTATATCTGCCACTAGGCTTACGTAGAGCTGGATACCTCTCTATGAGAAGTGTCATCCTTGAGTTCAGAATAGGGCAATATTTAGGATCCACTTTAGTCTCAGGCACCACATTGTGGCTCCATGACTTTTTCAACCTTTGGCACTGGCTAATGATATGCTGAGCACATGTGCTCAAAAGCAAGCTGCACTCTGCTCCTAAAAATGTAGGAAAAAAAAAAAACAAGGGTGCACTCTCATCGTGCATTACCGTGCTGATCCACGTATTTATTAATAAAAAAGGATTATATACTCACAAACCAACGTGATAAAAAGCAGTGCAGGTGGTCCACAAAAACAGTCACAATATGGCTGTGTCTAATGATGATTGGCATTTTGACATGTCATTGGTTTGCATGAAGATTTGAGCGCTGGTTCTGTTTTGTTCATCCTAAAAACTTAGAGTATAACTAAACGCAAATGTTTTTCTTTAAGTTTGAACAGAGCAGAGAGAGATTAGAATGTGTGCCAGGTTTTTATTGCTGTCTGTGTCCCCTTTCAGGAGAGTCACCCTCTCTTTATTGTCATGTTTACCATTATCATCGAAAGTGAAAGTAATAAAAAATCACAAATTTTGGGCCGGTCCCCAGAACAGTAATAGAAGGGAACTATTCCTAAGGAGACACTAGTTCTGGTGACCCTGATGACAACCAGGGATTCCCTCATTTTATTGGGATTTCCTCCTACTTCCTTTTTGGCTATGGAACAAGAAGTAAAGGGAATTCTTCCCAATGGGACATGGATGTAAAAAAAACCTGACAGGGGTATATCCCTCCCTTACTTTATTCACAATGAAAAATGTTTTGCCTTTAGTTCTACTTTAAGAGTTTAGAAGGTCTACCTTTTTAGCACCTTGGAACAATTAGACCTCCTATTAAAGAAGACAGATGTGCCTAAAGCACCTGGGGCCATTGGTTGTAGCTGAAGCCCTAATTTAGTCTAACGTGACTTCACTCATAGGGACATACTAATTTACATGATGTTATCTGTAGGCACACAAGTACACTATTTTCCTCTGAAGCTGCACATTCTTAGTTGACCTCCAAAAGCAACCCTCTTAGGCCTTCTATTTTTTCCTCCCCATATCTGATGAATCAGGCTAGTCTGCACCGTTATATGTGTAGGGATCTGCTGCCCTCTGCTGTCTGAATTTGTAAATATCCTTTGCTTATTTATTACCACAGAATTAGTTGATTACAAAAAGGTACTTTTTGTCCCTGCTAACTGGATCAGAAACTCTGATTAGAGGACTGGGATATAGCATACAGATACCACTGCACACTGTATTCAACTCCAGTGTAAGGTAAATGAAAGGCAGGCTTCTGCTTAAATCCCCACCCAACGGTAATGCCCCTCTGACATGTTTCACCCACATTGGGCTTAATTGAAGAAATATATCTTTCATTTACCTTGCACTGGAGTTTAATACAGTGTGCAGTGGTATCTGTATGCTAAATTCTACCTTGGAGCGAGATATGCTCTATCTCTACCAGCACGGCATACAGAATGTAAATTTAGGAGATTGATACCTCAAGCTTGTAGCAGTACCGATCTGTTATGGTATTTGGATGACTGTGATCTTATATAAAGGGGAGTTTCCTGGAAGTAGACACAGAAAATTGAGCCACATGACCTTATACACACAGGAGCTGTTGTATTTCACCCAAACCAGAAGAAGACACTATTAGGCATGTTTTTCTATGTTTTAATAGTTTAATTGAAGCATCCCATGGCTAATTGACTGTTTATCTAAATCCTTGTGGGAGACTTATCTCTGTCCTATTATCTCACATGCATAGTGTCAGATATTTAGGTCTATGCTACTGTATGTGTGTAGTGATCACCTTCCAGTATATTAGTAAGTGAACCTGTTTATTGCAATACAGTTTATATGCAGCCCCTTTTACATTAGTTAACCCTGTCCCTTGTGGTCTTGGATTCTTTAACTAGTTTTAGCTCAGGGCTCAATAACAAGCATAAGCTAGAGCCAGGTTAGGCATCCAACAGCCACTTCTGGTAGTTACAGGTCCGGTTGCATGACCATTTAGAAAGTACTAGGGACTATGATGTAGAGTAGATAGGCTGATTCTGAGTTCCAGTGCAACATGACTGCTTCTGCTGGTGACAATTTGCATTTTGGGCTGGTAGGACAATGGTTGGAGGGTCTCTCCATCACCGCTGATCTTATCTTTAGGTCTCTGACACAAAGGCGGATGCCGCATTGTGATTATCCCCAGGGTTCCCTGCAAGTTAACTTTTCTGCAACATTTATCTGTAAGTATCTTTATTAATAAAAATGTATACCCAGGTATAACGTATGTGGACAAATTCACCAAGACTCCTATCAGGCTTTGTGTTGATAATACCTGGTTGTACATTGGATGTGTATTATTGTTAATCTTTTCTTATATAAAGCATGTATTATTCCCATACTGGTGTGCATCTATATACTTATGGTTACTGTTATATGCTGGTTGCAGTAGTTCCTCTGCTCCATATTACTTTGATTAAATAACTGCTTAATTTCCCAGAAAGGGAATACCATCTGTTCACAGAGGCCCTGTCCTGGTTGGAGGCACTGCCAACTTTATTATCAAACCCACTCTTCCACTTAGTGAAGGTTCTGGTTCTCTTGTTTACCTAGAGGTTTAGCACAATATCATGTTTGGGAAGGGAATTTTTTTTAAATGTGTATTTTCCTTCTCTAACTGATCTATTTTAGCCTCCAACTCCTAGCCCTTTCTATTTGACTCCACTGTTAAAGATTGTCCTGTGACTTGTCTTCGCCGTTTGTTAATTGCTAGGAATGTCCTGTTATGTTTGGCTTTCTTTGTTCCAACACAAAACTCAGACTATTTTTTTTAAAACAGCCTGTTTATTGTTTATTGCATAGACACATCAGCAGCTAAGTAAACCTCTCCAAAGTCAGGGAAGTCCAATCTTAGACAATTGTCACTGAAACAAGTGTCGCCCCTTGCAAGATTTCCCCTCTTTTCCTGTGTAGCGCTGATCCTCAATAGGGTTGCTGATTGCCACAGGTTCTTTTCCCCGATTTAGTGTAGAGGCTTTCAGGCACACAGCAACTGTCACTCACTCTGACTTAAAGCGGAGTTCCAGTCAAACTGTAAAAAAATAAGTCAACAGCTACAAAAACTGTCCCTTGATCCCACGGTGTCCTCCCCGCAGCCTGTTTCACTGCCTGTCCTGTGTTTCCAGGCCCTGGCATCTTCAGTGTGCACACCCAGCTGTGACAGCTTGCAGCTTCACAGCCTGGTGCCCACTGTGCATGTGCGAGTAGCTCTGTGCTTTGTGAATAATCCCGTAGTCTTCTGGGACCTGTCACGTGTCCCAGAAGACTATGGGGAGGACAACTTGCACCTCCGATTGCCTCAGTGATCACAGCAGGAAATGGAAACGAAATTAACAATATTGGGTACCCACCCCACCAAAGGTGCCAATCTTTAACAGGGAGCGGGGGACCAGTCCTTAAAACGGAACTTTCCCTTTTGTATTGCAATCTAGGGGATTGTCTTTTTATGCTTTATTGCAGATTAAACTTGGGGAGGTTGAAGGATCTGTGGGATACTCCAGCAACACTGTGTGATAAAAGGAGGAAACTCTTCTCTTTGTTAAAACTTCCTAGCACAGTCCCTCTGGTAGCAGCACAGGGAATGAGCAGCACTGAGATGCTGTAAGAATTGTCCCAGTCCAAGCAATCACTGGCACTTGTGCACAAGAGAAAACAAAACAGTCACTACGATCCTAGATTCAGGTAAGTACTCTCAATGTCCCTGGATAACTGGATGCCTCCTTCCAATATCAGCCAGACATTTACCTGTGGGCTCCCCAGAGATTCCCAGTGAAATTCCTTCATTATAGCCAAGGATTCTCTGAAAAATAGGCCCCCCGAGTCTGACCTAGATGGGACCTCGATGAGCACATGTAGAACTTCAACTGAGCTGTCCAGAAGGGCAGAAGCCCTTCAAGCTTGTGACTTATCCTTCTGGACAAGAACAGGCTGCCCCAGAACCCAGGTTGTTTATGTACTCCCTAGCCACCTACTGGGTACCCTGTCCCAGGAATTGGCTGAGAAAACATAAATATTCAGACTCCTGATTTGCCTTTTCCAACTCACTACATTCTAGAATCCTCCATTCCAGTTCCAATCAAACCTGAAGCCAGTAAAGTCCAGAACAGCCCAAAACAATTACAAACTGCTCCACTGATTACAGAGGAGCCAAAAAAGAACTAATATGACCTAATCATCATAGCAACTTACAGTATCTATTAGGGTGGTACACGTGATGTGGTGAGAACTCAACCTGAAAGTAGTTTTAACACCTTCCAACTCCAACAGAAAAAAACATCTTTAGTTTCACTTTAACGTAGCACTGTAATAATACTACCAACTGATTATTTTTTTAGTTTTTCTTATAATGGCTTGCATGCAAAGACTTATCAATACAGCTTTTAAACTCCTTTGAAGGAGTTAACTTTCTTCGCATTACTTCTAATTTGTCTGTACTACTCAGCATACCAGAGAGCTGAGCTAGTGGACAACATTTATTACAATGGTTGTTTATCCCAAATTTAATTTGGGTTCTTTCCCTTGTGCCTAATTAACATTAAAATCAGTAGGCAGTAGTACATATAATAAGATACTTTAACACATCTCCTCTGAGCGTTGCTACAGATACTAATATTTATTGAATCCCACTTCACGCTTTCAAATGCTGCCTTCAGCTCCATGACAACAGAGTGAAAGTTTTACTCAGCTGTAATCCCTGTTGAGTGGAATAATGAATAAATTATTGCTCTAAGCAGAAATGAAAATAGAGATCTAAATATAACCATCATCTCTGCTTTGTTGATAGTATTCATATTCAAATTTTCTGTAACCCCAACTTGTGTACCAATGGAGCCGATACATCAAATTCAGATTTCAATAAAGATGAAAGGCAGCGTTTTATAATGCCATATAACTGACAACCTAGAAAATGAACCATTGAAATTTTGCTTTTTATTTAATACATGTTCCCTAAAATTGTTTTCGCTACATTGTACAGTACATGACCTGGAAAACCTTTTATACGCGTAATTTAATGTTTTGCACGGTGCTTGAAATCCACGAGTGTATGAAATGCATTTCAGTATAGAACTCTGGGAAACAAAAGAGGTTTTCAGAAAATGTATATTATTAAGGATCCACATGAGTATTCCTGAAGTTTCACTTGCAGCCTTGGGAAATGTATTTTCAGAAAAATGGCTTAACTAGATGACAGGCAATCATTCTTTGAAAAATGTAGACTAATTAGACAGTCGTTCTTTGTCATACTTAGCCGCTGTTTTTACCAAGAATAATTCTTATACTAGCATATTGTCATTTTATGGGCTGCCTACAGATATGATCTCTGAAAATAAAACTGAAGTTCTTTA
This sequence comes from Staurois parvus, assembly GCF_062004578.1. NCBI lineage: Eukaryota > Metazoa > Chordata > Amphibia > Anura > Ranidae > Staurois > Staurois parvus. The sequence continues at coordinate 3,645,115 of NW_028317916.1, forward strand.
GCACTGCTGAAATAAATGGCAGCAAGGCTATATCAGTAGCAAAATCTCTGTAAAATTTTGTGAAATATTGCGAAGAGGTGATTTATAAAAAAATATATGATAGATTATAAACTTATCATAGTACTGCTTTTTGTGCTGATATATCATGAATCAGCATATGAAAAACATAAAAGTTTATATGGTCACCTTATGCCATCTTTTCAATTACTTAACTAATAATGACCTTAATCAATAAACTGTACAAGAAACAAATACTTTCTAAGTGCATGAACCTATAACAAGATATTTGAATTAAAGGATACATTCACCTTTTGTTACAAAAGGACTGGTCCTGGCTTCCCCATTTTGACAGCTAGCAGGGTATCTTCTCCCCTCGCTAGCTGTCACAATTTTAGAAAAACCCGACTTTGCAGGGCTCTGTCTACACTGTGGCGTTACTCATTCGCAGTATTCTGTGTTAAGGAAAACTACAAGTTCCAACAGCCTTTGGATTGTAGTTCTCAATGAACTACCAAAGCACTGTGGAGCACAAATTGATTAAAAGGTAGGTTGAGAGAGGAGATGATAAGATCATTCTGTGCTTGCAGTAGAATGGGCTGGCTTGCTGTAAACATAAATTTAGGCAAATCAGGTGATCTACCCTTGATGTGGATTGGTTTTATTCAGAGAACTAATAAAGTGATTCAAAGGACCACCTATAAGTTTACTTCTAACAGCAGAGTTCACAGTAGGCCCCAAACTAAGAAACCATTATCTCGGGAAGTGGAGTGGCTTGCAGCATGCTTTGCTGAAATGAAAAGTGGTTCTTTCTTCCATTACTGACTTCAGGCATAAGGCACATGGCATATAACCTAGTTCCCTGGTTATACCTGACTTCAACACTGTTGGATTGAAGGGCAAAAATAAGTATGCAGTAAGCAGCAAATTGAAATAATGTCAGAACTCTGGATCAACATACTTGTTTTGGGTCTGTGACTGAGAAAGTGCCTAAATCATTGGCTGAGCAAGACAGACCTGATGAAGAATGTTGTTTGTCCTTTAAGATTCAGAGCCTGGTATTGGGATCATCAGATGACAGAGATGTTTTCCCTGAATGACTGCAAGTGGAACCGGCACCTTGTGAGAAACCAGCATTTGGGACTTATCCAAGTGTTAGTCTTGATACATCTGATCACATGTGCGTGCATTTGATTGTATTGTTTTTTTATAAAAAAAGTGTTATGGTTTGTTATGTTTTTTTCTGTATGTTAATATAGGAAGAGGAATCCTCTTTAAAGAGTTAGTTTACTATTTCTGCACTATTTCCACAAAACCATCTGTGCTTTGCAGGATCCCCAGCACATTATATGCCATGGGGGGTAGAGTATCGAGGAGTTTCTGCTGACAGACCACACACAGCTTACACATTTAAGTCCATACAGCAAACTAACAGTGCTAACCAGTTGGAGTGACAATGAGGTGTGGAGACAGGAAGCAACTTGGACAGTCTGTGCTAAGGAAAACCAAAATGAGGCTTGGCAGTTAGCCGTTTGAACTGCATTTTGAACTTATGTAGAGCAACATCAAATGTATTCTTTATTGAGGCAATTGGGGGAAAGGGAGTACTTCTATTCTAAGAATAATAGACTAATTATGCACATGGTGATATGACTATTGTGGCAGTTCCCTACAAGGTATAACGTTATTCTTTTGATTTGTTAAGACAGCCAACCAACTACTGTTTTTAGATGAAGAAGACAGCAATACCAACTTCCATTTTTTCCAAGAACAGGTTTCCTTTAAGGTTCCCTCTCTTTAAATTTCCAGGCTTTGAAGCGCATATAGGATGTATCCACATAGTGGGAATCGTGTGCCCTTAAAATCATCTTGTTGTAGGATACCAGCTGAAAGCATGGTATGTAGGGATGAGCTTAGGTGTGTTCAGATCCTAGTCTGAACAGTGATGTATTTAGGTTTCATGCTGCCCTAGGCAACACAAAAATCAGTTCCCCCCCATGGAGAGACCCTGACACCAACCAACACCCCCCTCCCCCACAAAGAAAGCCTGACATTGACCAACAACATCCCACCCCCACCCGAGAGAGCGTTCCACTACCACCCCCCCCCACACTGACAACCCCCCCACCCTGGCGAGAGAGAAGACACTCACCTTCACAGCTCCGGACATCCCCGGGAACAAGAGTCAGGCTCTGCATACACCATCAAGCAGCCCGCAGCCTCTCTTAGATCCAACCTGGTCTCCATGCTGTGTGTGCCCCTTCTTTCAGGGGGTGGTACTTCCCCCCCTGAAAAATGCTGCTGCCCTCCTGAAAAATGCCGCCCTAGGCAAATGCCTTGTTTGCCTTGTGGTAAATACGCCCCTGAGTCGGAACCCGCCTAAGCTATCCTGTCAGAAAGCTGTGTACCACCATTCATAAATGGTCAAGGAATTCCCTGCCTTGCAGCTGCACATGTACAGAGGCTGGGAATGCCTCAGCTGTTTATTACTGGTGGCATGCAGTGACAACTTTCAAGTGGGATAGCTCAGATGGATTTGGGCTAGGATCCGAAAGTGGCTGAGCTCATCAGTCATAGTCTATTGGGCTGGTTTGTCTTATAAGTGTGGCCTATGCCTGCTCATATAGATATTGCATTAAAGTAGGTGGTAAAGAACTATATTAAGATTAAAAGTGTCTTTTTTGCAAGCATGATACATATATACATTTATAATAACACTAAATTGAGAAGTAAATCGAGAAGTACTTTCTGAATCATAATGGCTTAGGTGTTAGTCTAATAACTGTGTCTAAACTCACACTTGTCTGAATAAGAGAGGAAGTACGTAACTTTACCAGCAAAAGACATATTTTCAGTATTTTCAAATAAACCTACAGAGTAGATATGACCCCTGAAAGCCAAGTTTTAATGTTAAGCTGGCAAGTGACAGTTTACAATAAAGGTAGCTTTCAGGTCATTATGCTGTCTAAACTGAAGCAAGGATTTTATGACCTTTGAAGGAATTAACTATATTAAAAGATATTTGTATTGCCTGAAGTTATTATTTAATTTGGGGCTACTGATAATCGATGTGATGACTCAGTGAACCTGATCTAAACTAAAGCCCATTTCTGCTACTAAAAAGAGTTATACAACTAAGAGATTTTAGCCAGATTTATTGAACAACAATCACTTCATCATTATTATAAGTTCACTTTACAGCCAATTAAGAAGTCAGTGGGAGATACAATAGATAATTAGACTTTAAAATAAGTTAATTGAAATGCAAAGCACTATCATAAAATAGAGGTTGTTGGAAGTGAGCTTGCTTTTTCTGGAATTGTGACCTATTTCCTGTATTAACAGAAACCCTATCATCAATACAGCTGAAAACTAATCATAGTTCAACCGCATGTCACTCAACAATCCTTTATCAATTTTAAAGTATTCACTTATTCCTTTTAATTTTATCACAGTGCACTTAATGCTAGCTGCTCTCTGCACCCCTACTAAGGAGTTTTATTGGCTTTTCCATATATATCCATCTACATGTTATCAATTTGAGTGAAACTGTTTTGTAATACACACACTTAATCTATTGAAGCTGTTGATATGTAAGTGATTAGGTCTAGTGATTAGGGATATGATCAAAAATACCAAATCTAACACTTTGCAAAAAATATCTTTCTTTCCATTTACAACACCTCTCCTTTTACTGTTGCAGTGTGAAATAGTATTTCTGTACAGTGCATGTTCTACCAGCTTTGAAACATGTTTCACTAAATTTGAGTTATATAATCCGAACAAATGGTTTAATGTTTTCAAGCACTGATGCTTGTACAGATGGATTTTAACAGGGGAACTGTAAGATCTAGTATACTCACTAAGGAAGGGAAAAAATACCTTGATAGAAGCTACCCAGTATTTTTCAGATCAGACCAAAGCCATTGTGTAATCTGATTTCATTAACTAGATAATATACCCAAACACATCAGATACCTTGGGAACTTTTGATTTTCATCATGTTTAGACGATGAGTGCCAAGAAAAGCATGTCAATGTCCTATTGTTTTCTATGGGAGATGAGACAGGTGGCATATTGTATGCTCCCTCTCATGGGGTTGAGGATAAAAACAATAAGATAAAATAAGCCAGCAGTCAGCATTTAGTGCTGTGGAATCATAAAATAATCCAAGAACACATCCGATGATAAAATATGAAGCTATAAGAGAAGAAAATTAATATTCACTATATTTGACAAAGATTTGTAAATAGATTTATGTTTTAGTAAAATTAATAAAAATAAATCTAGGGGCTGGTTAAGAGACAAACTTTCTACTTGCCTAGTCAATCAGCATGCCGCCTCATATGAACAGAATGGAGGATTAGCTCGTGCTGGTAGCATGAATGGGAAATGAAAACATAAATGGTTTTATCCAAAATATTCAGTGTGTAATTTGATTGAACTTGCATCAGCCTAATTTAAAATTATTGTAAAAGCTTCTTTAAAATATAATTGCAAGGCAATATTACAGAAGTGCAGAAATGGAATTAAAAAAGCAACATATATTACTAATATTAATATTATTACTATATCATTTCTAACTTAATTGCTTTTTATTGAATGCAAGTCACTTGGGATATAAGACATATAAAGATTGTTGCTTAGTAGAAAAGTTTTACTTGTGAGTAATTTGCTAAGAATAACATACATTTTCAGCCTCATTTAGTAGTTTTTATTTTTAAGTAACCCATAGTGCCCAGAAATCACTGTAGTGACTAAAGTCAAGCCACTACTAGATGGATGCTATGGGCTGCTGTACATATACATTCCTTACTTTCTTTGCACTACTGTATATATTATACTCCCAGTGGTGACAAAAGGTTAAAAAGGTAATATATGATTAGTAGATCTCAGCACTGGAAATGTAGACATACTGTATGTTACACATTAATGTAAGCATTATCACAACGGATTCCACCTAACGTTACATTTTCAATATAAAAACATAAACATGTTTCATTTTTATTACCAATCGATCTTTAGGCTCTTATTATATATTACTGAATTTTAATTAAAACATTGAAGCACTTTTTACTCAAAATGAAATACAACGTTTAACAAGCCCATTAAAATATATATATACTGTACCTATTATGAATATCTTGCATGCATAAGAAGTTATCTTGTAAGTGTAACTGATAGTCATTTCCTAAGCACACTATATGTTTTCAGTTGTCTCTTTGTTAATTATCCCCACTTGAATCACTAAATCATCTGTATGCAATGTGCATGGGCTTATTTGATTTATTTGCACATACAACCTGTTTATTAATCTGAGCAATTAATAGCTAGAGTCCTTTAGAAAGCATTATAACAAGCAGCACACCTTGAGCCTGTGTTTTAGCAGCAATAAACACAAGCTAGAACAATAAATCCATCACACTGTTTCCTGTAAACTTCCATTATCATGCAGCAGCACATATCCCATGGCTATTGTTAATGGATATAGTTGTCAAAGAATGACATAAAATGACTGGCCACTTTTGAATTGTAAAGCAATTATTTTACTGAGTGAAGCATTTTGATATATACCTTTTCACTTTGAAGCATCTCATTACTGAGATATCAGTTGTTGTGATTCACCTGAATTATTGCCAAACTCTGAATGTCTAAAGCTACATACACCATATACAAATTGGTATCTGGGTGCCGCCTTCTAATGAACATCCTTTGACTGAAAAATCTAAGAATCTGGGCAGTCAGATGCTGTTGCTATTTGGGTATTCTGACAGGTATTGGCTGCGGCTGTCAGAATACAATAGCCTCAGTGGCAGATTCCTTCTGCACCGTATAATGTGGAGAAATCTGTTGGATTATTTTTGTGCAGTCCACAGGAGGAATGAAAATAGTCTATGTGTGAATACCCATCTTTAGAGCCAGGTATATTGACTGTCTCCAAGTAGACATACTTAAAAAATTACACAAACACTGACTACCGGTAAAGAAAAGTATATAAAAAATGTTTTTCCTTTATCTGTATATATGATAAATATTAAAGCACTTCTTAGGTGTGCCAAAGATTGTAGAATATACTTTTCTTTGTTTGGTCCTTTGACACCTTGGAGTACAGAAAGAACCCAAATTGTGATCGCTTCTTGAAGTGATTGAGTCACCTACGACCACATTAACTAATATTTTTACATTGGTCATGTTTTAATTATTTGTTTGTTCTTGAGTATCAGCATTTGACCTTTATTCACTTGTGAACTAAGGACATACCAGTTAGTCCTACAAAACTTCCATTATTGGGTTTCTAGACTCTAACAAGGATCTTCTTTTATCTGCTTTAGATTTTTTAAACATGCCATGAAAGCATTTTGGTACATCTGACAAGTACTGTAGTTCTCTCTGCCTGTGCTGCACTTATAAATTATATTGTTCTGAGGACTACAGGATACACCCCTCCCCCTGTTATGGACAAAAGGAGAAGGGGAGTTCCCAGTATTCTTGTCCTGTTTCTGTTGTCCAGATAAAGTAGGGTGAGTGTCATCCTAAGCCTTTATGTATGTTATAAAGAATAAAGGCTTGGAAAGTAAGAAAATGAATGCAGCCACTTATCTAAGGACTGGTACGTTTAAATATATTTACCTTTTTGTTTTGGGGTTTAGCTACTCTTTAAGCTTCTGAGATGTACTAAGTGAGGTTGTTTAACTAAAGGCAAATAGGCTGTTTATTACTTTGCAAAGGAATGTTCCTCTAGCTCGGGTGTCGGCAACCAACGGATCCAGAGCCGCATGCGGCTCTTTTTCACCTTTCCTGCGACTCCGGAGCACACTGCCCACCAGGTGACTGGCAATAGGGTCGGCAAGCCGCGGCTCTTTTAATGCAGCTCTTCTGTGTGCCGGGCGCCCGCTGGCAAACATTGGCTGTCAGGATGTAGGCAGGGCAGCGTGACGAACTCCTCTCCTCTCACAGTCCGCCCTGAAGACCAGAACGGCGCAGGAACACAGCGAGAGGAACGCGCGGAGCAAAGGTAAGTGAATTGACACAATATGGGGAATGAATTACTATAGGGGGGATGAATTACTATAGGGGGGATGAATTACTATATGGGGGATGATTTACTATATGGGGGATGAATTACTATGGGGGATGAATTACTATATGGGGGATGAATTACTATATGGGGGATGAATTACTATGGGGGATGAATTACTATATGGGGGATGAATTACTATAGGGGGGATGAATTACTATGGGGGATGAATTACTATAGGGGGGATGAATTACTATGGGGGATGAATTACTATGGGGGATGAATTACCATATGGGGATGAATTACTATAGGGGGGATGAATTACTATATGGGGGATGAATTACTATATGGGGGATGAATTACTATGGGGGATGAATTACTATATGGGGGATGAATTACTATATGGGGGATGAATTACTATGGGGGATGAATTACTATGGGGGATGAATTACTATGGGGGATGAATTACTATATGGGGGATGAATTACTATATGGGGGATGAATTACTATAGGGGGGATGAATTACTATGGGGGATGAATTACTATGGGGGATGAATTACTATATGGGGGATGAATTACTATGGGGGATGAATTACTATATGGGGGATGAATTACTATGGGGGATGAATTACTATATGGGGGATGAATTACTATATGGGGGATGAATTACTATGGGGGATGAATTACTATATGGGGGATGAATTACTATAGGGGGGATGAATTACTATATGGGGGATGAATTACTATGGGGGATGAATTACTATATGGGGGATGAATTATTATATGGGGGATGAATTACTATAGGGGGGATTAATTACTATGGGGGATGAATTACTATATGGGGGATGAATTACTATGGGGGATGAATTACTATGGGGGATGAATTACTATATGGGGGATGAATTACTATGGGGGATGAATTACTATATGGGGGATGAATTACTATATGGGGGATGTATTTTCAGTTTTAAAAATGTTTCTCTCAAAATAAATTTCAATCGTGGTTTTGGCGAGATTTGGCTCAGTTGAAAAATGAGGTTGCGCATCACTGACCTAAGGCTATGATTGTGATTATGACGACACACTGTGGCCCTGATAAACCCTTTGCTTACTGGGCCCTTAAACCCCCTTCATGACCAGAACGCTTTTTGCAATATATGCAGTGTCGGATTTGTTTTAAATGTTGCAATGGTTTTGCGGCTCCCAGTCTTTTTTTCCCTCTCGGAAACGGGTCCAAGTGGCTCTTTATGTCTTAAAGGTTGCAGACCCCTGCTCTAGCTCAAAAAATGAGGCGAAGCTCTGCTGACTCCCATTATCTAATCATACTCAAGTACACAAATACTGTTTTTTTAATTAATTCTTTGTATGTGATTGAGTTTTCTTTGCAAAGTGAATTTTCAGCACATTTACTAAACTAATGGAAAATTCCCTTGCAAGGAGAACAACCTATTTGCCTTTAGTAAATCAGCCCATGTATTTCTTACAATGTCCCTAACTCCTACTTTGTACACTCCTGATCAAGTTCCTGGTTGGAACTGCTGTCAGTTTCAGAGCAATAGTTGGGATCTGTGTACAAGCACCAATAACAGCAGCTACGTGCTCAATGATCGGTGTAACAACTTGCTACAGTACAATATAAGTGATTTGTCACAATATAGTTGGTTGCAACTGTTGTGAAAACATAATAGGCTTGTCCATTCATCTTCTGATTATTTCAGATGGAAAACCCTGGAAAAAAACCTTCTTTTAAAATAAAATCCTTTCCTAATTAACCCCTGATTATACCCTGGTTAGCTCCATGCGGCCTTAACCACCTTCTGTCTGGCCAATGTAGATAAACACCTGGACAGGCTTCCTGGATGCTGGAGGGTGTATATGCATCTATCTACAGTTGCAAGAAAAAGTATGTGAACCCCTTGGGATTTTGTGGAGTTTTGCATGAATTGGGCATAAAATGTGCTCTGAACATCATCTAAGTCACAACAATTGAAGAACACAGTCTGCTGAACATAATACTACACAAACATTACATGTTGCCATGGTTTAATTGCACATAACATGTAAACATTCACAGTGCAGGGAGGAAAAAGTATGTGAGGCCCTAGCTTAATGACTTCTCCCAGAGCTAATTGGAGCCAGGAGTGAGCCAACCTTGACTCCAATCAGTGTGATAATATTGGATGTGTTGCTGACAGCTGTCCTGCCCTTTGAAAACACACACCTGTTTTGGGTTTACTGGTTTCAAGAAGCACTGTCTGATGTGAACCATGCCTCGCAGAAAAGAGCTCTCAGAAGACCTACCATCAAGAATTGTTGACTTGCATGAAGCTGGAAAGGGTTACAAAAGTATCTCCTTGAGCCTTGATGTTCATGTGTCCTCGGTAAGACAGACTGTCTACAAATGGAGAAAGTTTAGCACTGTTGCTACTCTCCCTAGGCGTGGTTGTCCTGTAAAAATGACTGCAAGAGCACAGCGCAGAATGCTGCATGAGGTAAAGAAGAATCCCAGAGTGTCAGCTAAAGACCTACAGAAATCTCTGGCACATGCTAACATTTTTGTTGCCACATCTACAATAAGGAAAACATTAAACAAGAATGGAGTACATGGGAGGACACCACGGAGGAAGCCATTGCTGTCCAAAAAGAATATTGAAGCACGTTTGAAGTTTGCAAAAGAGCACCTGTATGTTCCACAGCACTACTGGCAAAATATACTGTGGACAGATGAAACCAAGATTGAGTTGTTTGGGAAGAACACACAACACTATGTGTGGAGAAAAAAAGGCACAGCACACCAACATCAAAACCTCATCCCCACTGTAAAACATGGCGGAGGGACCATCATGGTTTGGGGCTGCTTTGCTGCCTCAGGGCCTGGACGGATTGTTGTCATTGATGGGAAAATGAATTCCAGAGTTTATCAAGACATTTTGCAGGAAAACATATGACCATCTGTCCGCCAACTGAAGCTCTGCAGAGGATGGGTGATGCAACAGGACAATGACCCAAAGAATACAAGTAATTCAACAAAACAATGGCTGCAACAGCACAGAATATGCCTTCTGGAGTGGCCCAGTCAGAGTCCTGACCTCAACCCCATTGAAATGCTGTGGCATGACCTTAAGAGAGCAATTCACACCAGACATCCCAAGAATATTGCTACACTGAAACAGTTTTGTGAAGAGGAGTGGTCCAAAATGACTCCAGATCGTTGTGCAGGTCTGATCTGCAACTACAGGAAACGTTTGGTTGAGGTTATTGCTGCCAAAGGAGGGTCAACCAGTTATTAAGTCCAAAGGTTCTCATACTTTTTCCTCCCTGCACTGTGAATGTTTACATGTTATGTGCAATTAAACCATAGCAACATCTAATGTTTGTGTAGTATTATGTTCAGCAGACTGTGTTCTTCTATTGTTGTGACTTAGATGATGTTCAGAGCACATTTTATGCCCAATTCATGCAAAACTCCACGTAATCCCAAGGGGTTCACATACTTTTTCTTGCAACTGTATCTATCTATCTATCTATGTATCTATCTATCTACATACAGCCTTCTGCATCCACTGCTTTTGCGTGCCTTCTAGAATGTGCAGTGGTACTTGTAATATGTGATCACATTTGTATACAAAGGCTGCATGATGCAGCCTTTGAGACATTTCCTCTCTAACAATTGGCTGTAGAAAGGAACAGAGTGTTCATTACAGTGAATGGTACTGAAATGACTGCTCATCAGTGGTAGAACTACCAGGGTCACAAAGGTCACACTTGCGACTGGGCCCTGGAGTTCCTTCATGGTGGGGGCCCCAAGAGCCCAGACTGTGGTTCATCAGCAGCTGCAGGGTTCTGAGAAGAGAGAGTGTCTCTCTCACAGCCCATTGTCAGCACTGACAGTTCCCCCCTCCCCCCCTGCACAGACGAGAGAGAGAGACAGTTCTGAGACAGCTCTCCTCCTGTGTCTGCCCCACTCACACTCCCCAACAGTGTCTCAGGGAATTCTGTGAATGAAGAGTACCCCCCTCCCATTCTCTCTTCTGGCTCTGAATACAGGGGGGCTCTGATGTAAGGGGTGCTCTGTGGACTCTGATGTAAGGAGGGGCTTTGGTCAGCAGAGACCCCCCCTTACTGTCAGGGCTCCGGGTATGACCAGAGGTGTGTGGACTGACACAGGGAAACGCAGGCTTCAGATATGGTATAAACAATATGATTTATTAAGACTAACAATACAAAACGCAGTGCAAAACTAAATATAAACACAGTGCAAACAAACCAAACCAAACCACCTACAGATAACAATACATACAATGCAAGAGTCATCAGGCAGGCCGGGTCAGTAGCAAACAGGCAAACAGAGTACCAGGAACAGGCGGGAGAGTGGTCGGGGTCACAAGCTGGGTTCAGTAACTCACGGGCAGCGCGGTGCAGAGGGTCAGGCAGAGAATGGTCAGGGTCACAAGCCAGGGATCAAACAGGAGAAGTCAGCAGAGGTCAGGATCAGGCAGGGTCTGCAACAAGTCAGGCAGAAACAGGAACAGGAACACAGGATACAAGATACAGGGGCCCATGGAAAAACACACAGCAAGGCCCTGACTGTGAGTCTGGCCATTCCTTAAATACAACCCCTGCAATCAGCTTCAGGTGTTTGGCTGACTGCAGGGGTGAGTCTCTGATTGCTGAGAGCACCCGCTGGCCAGCCCTGGTACTGCAGCCCACAAGGCAGGTGAGTCCCACTATTATTGGCAAGTCCATTCCTGACACTTACATCAGAGTTCCCCTTTATGCAACAGTCAACAGAACTCCCCCTTAAATCAGAGCCCCCCTTAAATTAGGGTTCCCTTTCCATTCTAATGTCCACAGAGACCCCCCTTACAGTGTAAGTGGAAATTCTGTGGACACCTTACTTATGTAAGGGGGCTCTATGAACTCTTATGTAAGGACGCTCTGCAGATTCTGATGTAAGGGACACTTTGCGGTCTCTGTTGTAAGGGGAGCTCTGCGGACTCTGATGAAGAGGGGTTTGTGGATCTAATGTAAGAGGTGCTCTGCCATCTCTGATGTAAGGGAACTCTGCAGACTCTGATGGTGGGGGGCTCTGCTGACCCTAATGTAAGGGGAACTCTGCAAACTCTGATGTAAGATGTGTTCAGTGGACTCTGATGTAAGGGGCAGTGGCAGAACTATCAGGGTCACACAGGTTCCACTTGTGACCGGGCCCTGGAGTTCTGCCATTTGGGGGGGGGGGGCAAAGAGCCTGGACTGTGTCTCCTCAGCAGTGTTGCTGGCTGCAGGGCTCTGAAGTGAGAGCTTCTTTCACAGGTAGTCCAGAGCCAGCATTGACAGTTCCCTCCTCCTCCCTTCCACCTGCATGGACAGGAGAGGAGAGAGAAAGCTGGCTCTGCTCCTCCTCCCACCCTCTTCTCCTTTGTCTTTCCCTGCCCACTTCCCACCAACACTCCTTAGCAGTGTCTCAAAGAAGGAGATGTGTGGGTGGTAAGTGGGAGGTTCGTGGGTGGTGGCGGATACAAGAGGAGAAGGTGGGAGGAGGAGCAGAGCCAGGGAAGTCTGAAGCCATGCAGCAGGAAGTGGAAAGGTGCTGACAGCCAATCCATCCATCTAAAAGTCTCCCCCCTCCCTCCCCTCTCCTGCCTCTTAGTACAATAATGTGAGAGGAACTGTGATGTATAGGGTGCTCTGTGGACTTTGCTGTAAGGGGGGCTTTGGTGAGCAGAGACCCCCCTTACATCAGAGTTCACAGCATTCTCCCTTACATCAGAGCTCCCCCTTAAATCAGAGTTCCCCTTTATATTACAGTGTAAGTGGAAATTCTGCATATTCTGATGTAGGGGAGCTGTGCAGACTCTGATATAGGGGGGCTGTGGTGACTCTGATGGTGGGGGGCTCTACAGACTCTGATGTAGGGGGGTCTCTGCAGACTATGATGTAGGGGGGCTCTGCAGACTCTGATGGTGGGAGGATCTGTGTTCTCTAATGTAGGGGGTCTCTGCAGACTCTGATAGTAGGGGGCTCTGCAGACTCTGATGGTGGGGGACTCTGTCTACTCTGATGTAGGGGGGCTCTGAGGACTTTGATGGCTTGCTTGGCTTATAGAAATGGGGACTACTATAGGTGACGCTACACTCTTAATACAATTGGTTAATTTTTGTGATACTCAATATACAATGTTCATTACAGGGTCAGTCCAAAGATTGAAAAAGTCTCACACATGTGGTGTCCTCATAGAGAGCTCCGTCGCCCCACTGCCTAATCCGCTGCCATCCAGGCAGCAACGGACACTACGAGGGCCCCGACACACCTGCGACCCCTAGTGAAGCATCCGGGAGGGGTCCCGAGCAGTTTTGGCCCCCTCCGAAAATCGCGGCCTACTGCAACCAGCGAAGCCGCAGCCTCGCTTAATTCGCGGGCTGACTTGTGGCACCGCCGCCGAATTGCGGCACCACCGCTCCGTCCCTCGGCTCCTGCCCTCTGACACACATCGGGGTGGTCCTCCCCAGGTGGCCCCTGACCCTCTCCATCGTCTCCAGGGCCACAGCAACCTGACGCAAGGTGACAACAACCACCCCACCAAAGATCAGCCCAGCAAGGACCACCAAGCAGCCAGCAGCCCAGGACCACCCCAGGATACCCGCACGGCAGCACCACCAGAACGGGTAAGCTGCCACCACCGATCCCCACAGACCTGCCAGCCTCCGCAGGGCCCTCCTCAGTAGCCCTGTGTCCATCCCTGACCACCAGGAACCAGCTCAGGCCCACTGATCGCTGCTCCGCTGCCCAGCCCATACATCGGCTCTGGGCCCACACCTGGACACCCAGCACCCAGCTACCGGGCACCCAACTACCACCCAGCACCCAGCCACCGGGCACCCAGCTACCACCCCTGGACACCCAGCACCCAGCTACCGGGCACCCAGCTACCACCTCTGGACACCCAACTACCGGGCCCCCAGCTACCTGCACCCGACACCTAGGGGCTGTTCCAGACCACCCTCCACCCTGCAGCAGCCGGCACCCAGCCTCGGACCAGGGACCTCTCCAGGCCACCAAGCACATTGAGACGTCGCCGCGTCTCCGCCACCTACACCGAGAGGGTCACCCGGCACCCAGCTACCACCTCAGGACACCCAGCACCCTGCCCCAGCCTAGGGGCTGCCCCAGACCACCCAGCACCCTACATCAGCCGGCACTCAGCCACGGACCACCCAGCGAATCGAGACGTCGCCGCACCTCTGCCTCCCGCACCGCGCCTCCGTGCTCCCCTCTGGGTTCCACGCAGCCGGGCACCTACCACCACACAGCCCTGAGCCCTATCCTATCTGACGGAGTCAAGCCTGTCACACGGCCCTCAACACCCTGGTCCTAACTCACTCTACCTCCAGACGTCGATCCACACCACCTCCTGCCGACGACCCTTCAACACCTCCGGACGCTGCTCCCTTCAGTGCCTTCTGCGCCTCCCGACACCGAGCCCTCAGCACCTGACGCCCGGCCTCAACATCTCCAGTCACCGAGCTGCCAGCATCACCAGACGCCGTGCCTACCAACACCCCCAGACATCACACCCTACGACCCCTCCACTAGCCGATCCACCGGACTTACTGAAGGCCCCACAGACGCCAGCATACTGCACCCACAGATTGCAGCCAGCCAGCTGCTGCCCTTTACTCCCACTCTCCCCCTATAGAAGGACTCTAGTGGACTCCTCCACAGTGATACAGACTCTCCACATCACCTCGCCCTGACCCGTATCCCTTCACCTCCCCTGACCCGAACAGCACTGCACTCACCCCAGCATGCCACCTGCACTCCTCCTCCTCGTTTTCCTCTCCTCCGTCCCAAAATCACCTCCCTCTACCCGCCTACCCCCCCAAAACAGCTCTACATTTCCCCTTCACTTCTCCCCTCTCCCCACTATGGCACTCACTACCTCCTCCTGGTACTCCACTCCCCCGTCGACCCACGTGCCACCACTACCAGACCCACACGCTCCTGCACCTCCCATTCCCATGCCACCCTCCTCACCCTTCTCCTCATCCGCTGGGGACATGCCATACCGCAACCCCCTCAACCTCATACCTGTGCACCTCCTCCCCGCATCCATCCCCCCTCTCTCGATTGCACTTCTGAACGCCCGTTCGGTCTGCAACAAACTAACTGCCATCCATGACCTCTTTATCTCCCGCTCCCTCAACCTCCTAGCCGAAACCTGGGTACAGGCCACTGACTCTACCTCCCCTGCGGCACTCTCCCATGGAGGTCTCGTCTGGTCCCATTCACCAAGACTGAGCGGTCACAAAGGTGGTGGTGTCGGCTTGCTCCTATCACCGCTGAGCACCTTCCAGGTCCTCCCTAACCCCCCCTCCCTGTCCTTCTCCTCCTTCGAGGCTCACTGCATCCGGCTCTTCTCACCCACCCCACTAAGAATCGCAGTGATCTACAGGCCCCCCGGATCCATTCCCCGCTTCCTGGATGACTTCGCCGCCTGGCTTCCCTTCTTCCTCTCCTCTGAGCTACCGACCATCATCCTCGGGGACTTCAACATCCCCATCAACGACAACACCCCAGCTACCTCCCAACTCCTCCACCTAACCTCCTCCTTTGTGCTCACACAATACACTCAATCCTCCACCCATTCCTCCACCTAACCTCCTCCTTCATGCTCACACAATACACTCAATCCTCCACCCACATCAGTGGGAACACCCTGGACCTCGTCTTCTCCCACCTCTGTACCCTCAACCATTTCACTAACACCCCCTACCCTCTCTCCGACCACCACCTCCTCACATTCTCCACCTCCCCTTCCCCTAACTCCCCCCCCCCCAGTGCACCAAACCATCACCAGCCGCAACCTCCGCAACCTGCACCCGGCCCCCCTCCACTCGGCTGCCGACCGCCTACACGACAGCATCCTTCCACTGTCATGTCCTGACCTAGCCACCACCGCGTACAACGACTCACTATCAGCTACCCTAGACTCTCTGGCACCCCTAACCACACGCAACATCAAACCTAGACCACTCCAACCATGGCAGAACGACCATACTAAATGCCTCAAACGTCGCAGTCGTGCGCTGGAGAGACTATGGCGCAAAACCAAGTCCCCTCTTGCATTCTCCCTCTACAAATCTGCCTTCCTCACCTACACCTCCTCCCTCCACGCCGCCAAGCAGGCCTACTTCGTAAACCTGACCAACACCCTCTCCTCCTGCCCTCGCCGACTCTTCTCCACCTTCAACTCCCTGCTCTCTCCCCCCCCTCCTCCACTCAGTACCTCACTTTCCGCCCACGAGATTGCCATTCATCTCCACAACAAGATTGACGCAATCCGCAAGGACATAGTCAACTTGCAATCTACCTCCCCATCTAGCCTCCCCCCTTCCATCACCCCCTCATCTCTCCCCTCCTCTGACCTCACAAAGGCACTGCCCCCCACCACACCCAAGGCCCTGCCTACCATAACCCCCCCAGGACTGCACTCCTTCAGCCGTACTACCACTGAGGAAGTCACCAGAGTCTTCTCCGAAGCCCGCCTCACTACCTGCCCCCTGGACCTTATCCCCTCTCAACTCCTCCGGTCACCCCCCTCTTCCCTCATCCGCTCCCTCACCCACATCTTCAATCTCTCCCTCTCTACTGGCGTATTCCCCTCCCCCCTAAAACATGCGCACATCACCCCCATACTCAAAAAGCCCTCCCTGGACCCCACTGACCTCAACAACCTCAGACCAATTTCCCTGCTGCCACTCACCTCCAAGCTCCTTGAGCGCTTGGTCTACGATCGCCTAAGCGCCCACCTAACTGACAGCAACCTCCTTGATCCACTTCAGTCCGGCTTCCGTCCCCTACACTCCACCGAAACTGCCCTCCTCAAAATCACCAATGACCTACTCACCGCCAAAGCCAAAGGCAACTACTCTGTCCTCCTTCTCCTCGACCTCTCCGCGGCTTTTGACACAGTCGACCACCCCCTCCTCCTTAATAAACTACTCTCCCTTGGCATCAGAGACACCGCTCTCTCTTGGTTCTCGTCCTACCTATCCCAACGCTCCTTCAGCGTTTCCTACAACGGTGCCACCTCCCCTTCCCTCCCCCTCTCTGTTGGGGTCCCCCAGGGCTCGGTCCTTGGACCCCTTCTCTTCTCCATCTACACCTCCTCCCTTGGCAAACTCATACACTCCCACGGCTTCAATTACCACCTCTACGCTGATGATACTCAAATCTACCTATCCACCCCTCACCTAACCCCCACTTTCTCCGCCCACATCACTCACCTCCTAAACGACATCTCTGACTGGATGTCGCTCCATTTCCTCAAGCTTAACCTCTCCAAAACCGAGCTTCTTGTCTTTCCCCCTCCCCGCGCCCCCCCCTCCTTTCCATCACTACCAACAACACCACCATCAATCCCGCCCCGCAAGCCAAGGTCCTTGCTGTCATTCTGGACTCAAACCTTTCCTTTCAACCTCATGTCAAATCACTTACAAACACATGCAGGCTCCACCTCCGCAACATCGCCAAGATACGCTCCTTCCTTACCCCAGACACCACTAAACTACTCGTACACTCCCTGATTATCTCACGCCTTGACTACTGCAACTCCCTCCTCACCGGCTTACCCCAGTGCAAACTCTCCCCGCTTCAGACCATCCTGAACTCAGCGGCCAGACTCATCCACCTCACCAGCCGCTCCACCTCTGCCACCCCCCTCTGCCTCTCCCTCCACTGGCTCCCCATTGCCCAACGCATTAAATTCAAACTGCTCACTCTGACCTATAAGGCCATTCACAACACTGCCTCTAACTACCTCACCGACCTGATTCCCAGGTACCACCCTACCCGTACCCTTCGCTCTTCACAGGACCTCCTTCTATCTTGCTCCCTGGTCTCCTCCTCCCACGCACGACTGCAAGACTTCTCCAGGTCCTCCCCCATCCTCTGGAACTCACTACCCCAATCCATCAGACTGTCACCTTCCCTCCTTACCTTCAGGCGCTCCCTGAAAACCCACCTCTTCAGGGAAGCCTACCCCACCCTCACCTAACAGCCGCTGCCCTTCCCTCCTCCTACCACTCCATCCCCCACAGCCATTTCCTCCTGTACCACTACCCCCTCCCTCCTAGATTGTAAGCTCGAAAGAGTAGGGCCCTCTTACCCCTTGTGTGCTGTTTGTTGTTACTGTACTGTTTCATGTATTGTCCCCCCTCTATTGTACAGCGCTGAGCAAACCCTTTGGCGCTATATAAACTCGATATAATAATAATAATAATAACCAGGAGGAGTAGCAGAATGTGTTTTGAGCAGTAATTCTAAATATGCCTATGCTGTCTGTGAGAAAAACCTTATTAAATGGAAAACTTTATGTAAAAAAAAAAACTTTCTGCATTTTTACAAACACTTGTAGCAAAAAAAATATGTCTTTAAAAAACGCACCATGCCTCTCAAAAAATACCTTGGGGTGTTTACTTTCCAAAATGTGGTCATTTTGTGGATGTTTCTACTGTTCTGGTGCTCCAGGGCCTCCATAAATGTGATAGTCTGGAAATTAGTTGTGTTGGATGCTAGGAATATCTTGTTGATTGACAACTTTGTGTAATAGAAAAATAATAATTTTCTTTCTTCATTTTTCAAAAATGTGTAGTAATAAATAAAATGTTCAAATACTCACCATGCCTCTTAAAAACACTTTTGGGGTGTTTCCTTATCAAAATTAGGTAATTTTGTAGGTGTTTCTACTATCCTGGCACTCCAAGGCCTCCAAAATGTAAAAGATAGTCAGTAAATTAGATACGCTCCTTGCAAGCCTGAAGGTACTCCTTGAATTTTGAACCCCCCTATGCAGCTAGGCTCCTAAAATGTCTCACAAGTGGTATTTGCATACTCAGGAGGAGAAGCAGAATGTGTTCTGGGGTGAAATTCTGATTATGCTGCATGGTGGAAATATCTTATTAATTTACAACTTTGTGTAAAAATCATTTTCTTTTTGCATTTTCCAAAAGCTTGAAAAAAAAATGAATTTTTCAAAAGACCCACCATACCTTTTAAAAGATAACTTGGGTTGTTTACCCTCTACAACGTGTTCATTTTATGGGCGTTTCTATTGTTCATTCCAGGACCTCCAAACACGTGATAGGTAGTCAGGAAATTGGATACCAAATGTATGCCACTTCAAAGCTTGAAGGTGCTCCTTGGATTTTGGACACCATTATGCAGCAAGACTGCAATAGTCCTACATATGTGGTATCCCCGTACTCAGGAGGAATAGAATAAAATGGTTTGGGGTGTTCTAAGTATGCCTCTGCTGTGTGTGAGAAATATCTTATTAATCACTTGCCCTTCAGAGGATTTACCCCCCTTCCTGACCACGTCATTTGTTGAGATACAGTGCTGCATTACTTTAACTGACAATTACTTTAACAGGCATGCAATGCTGCAGCCCAAATTAAATTTATGTAATTTTTTCCCCCACGAATAGAGCTTTCGTTTGGTGGTATTTGATTGCCTCTGTGTTTAAACAAAAAACAAAAACAAACGACAGTTTTGAGAAAAAAAATATTTTTTACTTTATGCTATTAAACATGTCCAGTAAAAGCCAAAATGTATTCTGTTACATGTCTTTGCTAAAAAGAATCCCAATACATGTAAATTAATTGGTTTACTTGAAAGATATAGCATTTACAAATGGCAGTATATATACTGGAATTATTTTTATTTTACTAGTGATGGCGGCGGTCAGTGACTTATAGCAGGACTGCAGTGGGCATTCTGACACTGGGTGGGAACTGACTAACTGTCACTGAGATCCCCAGTGATACCAATACAGTGATCAGTGCTAATAAAAAGCACTGACACTGTACTAATGACACTGGGCAGGAAGGGGTTAACATCTGGGGCTATCAAAGGGTTAACTGTGTGCTGTGTGTGTTTTACATTGTGTGCTGCTTTACTTGGGAGACATGCTGCTTTGTATCTCTCTGCTGTGCAGAGAGATACAAAGCAGCATGTCTATGCTGACAGGAGAGAGATCTGTGTTGTTTACACACAGATCTCTGCTCTCTCAGCCCTGCCGACTGTGTGCTGTGTGTGTTTTACTATGTGGGCTGTGTGTGCTTTACACTGTAAGCACACTGCGTTGTATGGCTCTGCTATGCAGACGAGAGATCTGTATTGTTTACATACAGGTCTCTCCCCGTCAGTGATACACGGAGATTGCCAGGTGCCGGTGGGGAATCACCAGCCAGGATCCGGTGATTAATATCCGAGGTTGCAAATGGTGGTACGGGTAGGGTGTGTGCACGCCCCCTAGCTAGAAATGTGAAATCACGTATATATACGTGATTTTACGCAGCTGTGTCGCCCTGTAGCAATATTTCTGCTATGGGGTGGCACGGAAGCAGTTAATTAACAGCTGTGTGTAAATAAAAATACAATTTTATTTTCTCTCTCTTCATTTTCCAAACTGTTGTGCCAAAAAATGTGATCTTCAAAGGATGTCTCTAAATATGTTGAAGGGTCTACTTTTTAAAATATGGTAATTTTGTGGATGATTCTCCTGTCTTGGCACTTTAGGGTCTCAAGAAATGTGTTAGGTAGTCAGAAATTGAGATTATTCATGCCTTTGAAAGCCTAGAGGTACTCCTTGGATTTTGGGCCCCTCTATGCATCTTGGTAGTGAAATGTCTCACACGTGTGGTATTCCCACACTCAGGAGAAATAGCAAAAATGTGTTTTGAGGTGTAATTGTAAGTATGCCCACGCTCTGTGTGAGAAATATATTGTTAAAATGACATTTTTGTGAAATTAAATCAAATTTTGTTCATTTTTAAAAAAAATTTGCCCAAAAAAAAAGCAAATTAAAACAAACTTACCATACCTCTTCCTAAATACCTTGATCTGTCTGCTTTCCAAAAATGTGTCATTTTGTGGGTGATTTTACTGTCCTGGCACTTTAGAGCCTCATGAAATAACATAGGCATTCAATACATCAGTACTGATAAATTTCCATATACTGTATATATTATATATACACTATATTGCCAAAAGTATTGGGACACCCCTCCAAATCATTGGATTTTTAGGAGTTCCAATCACCACCATAGCCACAGGTGTTTAAATCAAGTTTCTAGGCATGCAGACTGATTCTACAAACATATGTGAAAGAATGCTACTAAATATCCCATAGTCAACTATTAGTGGTATTATAACAAAGTGGAAGCAACTGGGAACAAAAGCAACTCAGCTATGAAGTTGTAGGCTACATAAAATGACAGAGCGGGGTCAGTGCATGCTGAAGTGTACAGTGCGCAGAAGTCGCCAACTGTCTGCAGAGTCAATAGCTAAAGACCTC
Organism: Staurois parvus; assembly: GCF_062004578.1. Classification (NCBI taxonomy): domain Eukaryota; kingdom Metazoa; phylum Chordata; class Amphibia; order Anura; family Ranidae; genus Staurois; species Staurois parvus. Next base: position 3,666,489 of record NW_028317916.1, read on the forward strand.
CAAACTTCATGTGGCCTTCAGTTTAGCACAACAGTGCATAGAGAACTTCATGGAATGGGTTTCCATGGCCGAGCAGCTGCATCCAAGCCTTACATCACCAAGTGCAATGCAAAGCGTCGGATGCAGTGGTGTAAAGCACGCCACCACTGGACTCTAGAGCAGTGGAGTGGAGACATGTTCTCTGGAGCGATGAATCATACTTCTCTGTCTGGCAATCCAATTGACATGTCTGGAGTTGGAGATTGCCAGAAGAACGGTACTTGCTTGACGGCCTTATGACAAGTGTAAAGTTTGATAGAGGGTGGATTATGGTGTGGGCTCATTTTTCAGGAGTTGAGCTTGGCCCCTTATTTCCAGTGAAGGGAACTCTTTAGGCATCATCATACCAAGACATTTTGGACAATTTCATGCTCCCAACTTTGTTTGAACTGTTTAGGGATGGCACCTTCCTGTTACAACATGACCAGTGCACAAAGCAAGGTCCATAAAGACATGGATGAGCGAGTTTGGGGTGGAGGAGCTTGACTTGTCTGCACAGAGTCCTGACCTCAACCCAATAGAACAAATAGATGAATTAGACTAAAATCCAGACCTTCTCGTGCGACATCAGTGTCTGACCTCACAAATGCGCTTCTGGAAGAATGGTCAAACATTAACATTCCCATAGACACACTCCTAAACCTTGTGTACAGGCTACCCAGAAGAGTTGAAGCTGTTATAGCTGCAAAGGGTGGGCCAACTTAATATTGAACCCTACGGACTACGACTGGCATGCCATGTGCATGTATAGACAGGCCTTCCAATACTTTTTGGAAATATAGTGTATATATATATATATATGGTTTGTAGACACTAAATAACATAGATTGATTTGTTTTTTATTTTACCAAAGGAATATAGCAGAATACTTTTTGACTTAAATTTATGAAGAAAAGATTATTATTTGGTCTTTTTCCTTTATATAGCAAAAAGTAAAAACCCAGTGGTGATTAAATACTACAGGGAGGGGGTTAAATATGCTGGACTTCAAGTCATTAAATTACCCCTCCCTCACCATCCCCCTTTCTGCATATTTGCTTTGTAATAATGATACACAAATTCAATTAAGAGTCAGCATAACCGCCAATCAACCAGTCTGTACAGAAGAAGATTTGAGTAATGGTGGCTTCCATATTTTCCATATGACAGGTTCTCTCTAAAGTTGAGCTATAATACTTTTTTCTATTTTTTTTTTTTTTTTGGTTGACTATTTATACAAATGTCTTATGTTTACAAATACACATTGGGCTGGTGACACTGTGACTGGTCTAGCGGTGATCAGTATTAGTGCAGTCATAACACTAGTGTAACAGGGAATTATGATTTGTCTTAAGCAACACAGGTGAAAGCATTAGCTTCCAGACTGTCTCACTTTAATTGAAACTTTACAGTTATCTTGCTAGAAAAGGCATAGAGAAAGCGCCATTATAAATTTCACTCATTCAGTGGTATGACTGAGTTTAAGTTTTTGAGCTCTGTAAACAAAAAGCTTTTTTAACAAAACTGATGCAGCTGAGGTGCGAAAAGAGTTTATAGCTAATCTGCAGGCTGGAAATGTAAATATGTAATATTATTGAAACAAAGTGTATAACTTCTATATACTCACACAAATGCCTGTTACAGTACTAAAATTCTTCTGCATGGAATTTAACTATGTTCTCATCCTTTATATGGGGTGCCACTACACTTACATTGAAACTAGCCACTCTACAAAATACTGCCTAAAATGGAAGCCAGTATGGCCCTGTTGGATATGTTTTTATTAATTGGCATGACAGCTAATATAATTTGATTCCACAATGTACTGTATAAATTACTAAAAATGAAATACACAAATATCAAATTGAAAGTCCAAGGAAGGATCCAAGGTAAAGTGCTTAGTGAAGAGTATAATCACTCATTATTACTTCTGTGTTTCCACCACCTTAAAAAAAAAAAATTATTCTTACTGGAAGCATCAGACATTTTGCTAAAAGGTCAAAAGCACATTCTACTTGTCAGCCACATCAGGGATGGAATCAAGATAAGGTTCTCACAATAAGAACAAGTAAATCAGCATATAAAATTCAGATGGCACCTCCAGCCACCAAACTCCGCCCTACTCGTTTTGACATTAACGCATGTCATCAAGAGAATCATGTTCTGAGTTTGACATGCTCTTTTACTTGTTTTTATTGTGAACACCTTTTCTTGATTCTATTTAACTCCTATATACTGTTTTACACAGTACTATTTTGTGTATATTTTGTATTCAGACATTTTGGTGAGTGCTGCATCCTGTGCTCATTCACTGTTTTACTTTTCACATTTATTGAACCTAACATATGATTTATCTTTGGTTTACTAAACAATTAATCACTAGAGTCCTCCCTGTAGTTCCCCATAACCCTGGAGCACACTAGGCATATGTTCTTGGGACCAAATAGTTGTTAATATTCCTGAAGGTCCCTAAGTGTTATTTTACCCCAAACACCACCTACCATCCCTGAAACTGGCCAAATTGGTGTGTATTGAGGCTGAATAACTCATTTCATTTCAGAACCTCTCAGATAATGTATCCTTATAGGACAACCCTATATTAGCCCAACTTCGTGCAAATCCAGATACTGCATTTGGGAAATCCCATGGTATTGTAACTTTTGCAGATATTTATCAGGAAAGAAAGATGCTCTCATTCATGAAATTAGGCAACATTTGCACTCGTAACTAGAGACACTGCATGCAAACACCTTATTTCCATCGTATTTAAAAGAGTTACAACTACACATATCCCAGCTGTTCAAACACTGGAGTAATGGATACTGCCAAAATTGTGACTAGTCGCCATCACTATGGGCCCCATCGAGCTAGCAAAGACATCATCTTAGTTCTACATGCATTTGAAATGCGAACTGAGGGCATATGATCATCTTAATAGTTGACCTGCTTGCCTTAGGAGTATTATATATACAGTATATATATATACAGTCAGGTCCATAAATATTGGGACATCAACACAATTCTAACATTTTTGGCTATATACACCACCACAATGGATTTGAAATGAAACGAACAAGATGTGCTTTAACTGCAGACTGTCAGCTTTAATTTGAGGGTATTTACATCCAAATCAGGTGAACGGTGTGGGAATTACAACGTTTCATTTCAAATCCATTGTGGTGGTCTATAGAGCCAAAAATGTTAGAATTGTGTCAATGTCCCAAAATATATGGACCTGACTGTATATATATCAGTGCGGGTACATTCTAGGAGTGTTCCTCAGTGTTCTATTGGTTTGAAGGGAGTTGACCTGCTTTTTAAGTGTCCCCCCCCAGTATGTAAATACTGGGCCATTTTTAAACTCTAATATTGTTTATAGTGATACCAAGTTGACCTATCTTTTAATAGTAACTGTCCTAGAGTTTAATACGTATGTAGAATTGTTCATTTTACAACCCAAATATTCATTGAATACAATAGAGTACTGAGTAGCTGCAAACTGTGTTCTTTTTTCTTGATTGTTAAATGTCTGAGACTAGAGTGTCACAGGGGTTCACTAGTTTGCAAGGTCAGGGTAACAGCAGGGGACAGACATCAACTGGGGACCCTCATGGGGCTACACTTATTATTAATATATGCATCTGTGAAAATATGTAGTTTCTTTTATACTTCACAACTAGAGATGAGCGAATTTTTCAAAAATTCGATTCGGCTGATTCGGCGAATTCCAGGAAGAAATTCGATTCGATGCGAATTAATTCGCTACGAAGTTAACTTATAAAAAGGGTTTCTAGGCTTCAGAGAGCCTTTAAATTAGTGCAGAACACTGTACCTTTAATTTAAATGCCCTTGGAGATGAGGAAGGAGAAGGATGAGAAGAAGGAGAAGGATGAGAAGAAGGAGAAGGATGAGAAGAAGGAGAAGGAGAAGGATGAGAAGAAGGAGAAGGATGAGAAGAAGGAGAAGGAGAAGGAGAAGGAGGAGAAGGAGAAGGATGAGAAGAAATAGAAGGAGAAGGATGAGAAGAAGGAGAAGGAGAAGGATGAGAAGAAGGAGAAGGATGAGAAGAAGGAGAAGGATGAGAAGAAGGAGAAGGATGAGAAGAAGGATGAGAAGAAGGAGAAGGATGAGAAGAAGGATGAGAAGAAGGAGAAGGATGAGAAGAAGGATGAGAAGAAGGATGAGAAGAAGGAGAAGGATGAGAAGAAGGAGAAGGATGAGAAGAAGGAGAAGGATGAGCAGAAGGATGAGAAGAAGGATGAGAAGAAGGAGAAGGATGAGAAGAAGGACAGTTCTGTGACAGTTTCTGTCTATTTCTGACAGTTCTGTGACATTCACTCCATACAGCGGTTTCAACCGCTGTATGGAGGGAATGTCCCAGAACTGTCAGAAATAGTCTATTTCTGACAGTTCTGGGACATGTATGGAGTGAATGTCCCAGAACTGTCAGAAATAGTCTATTTCTGACAGTTCTGGGACATTCCCTCCATACAGCGGTTTCAACCGCTGTATGGAGGGAATGTCCCAGAACTGTCATAAATAGTCTATTTCTGACAGTTCTGGGACATTCCCTCCATACAGCGGTTGAAACATTGTATCTATTTGTTTCCATAAATGGATCCATTTATGGAAACAAATAGATACAATGTTTCAACCGCTGTATGGAGTGAGTGTCCCAGAACTGTTAGAAATAGTCTATTTCTGACAGTTCTGGGACATTCCCTCCATACAGCGGTTTCAACCGCTGTATGGAGGGAATGTCCCAGAACTGTCAGAAATAGACTATTTATGACAGTTCTGGGACATTCCCTCCATACAGCGGTTTCAACCTACTTCTTCTTCTTCTTCATCCTCATCCTCATCCTCAGAAGAAGAAGAAGAGGATGAAAATAAGAATAATTCCAAGCCGGCAAAAAGTGTATGTGCAGAGTTCCTCTATTCTGCAGATACACTTAGAGGAGCTCTGCTGATACACTTAGAGGAGCTCTGCAGATACACTTTTTGCCGGCTTGGAATTAATCTTATTTTCATCCTACTTCTTCTTCTTCTTCATCCTCATCCTCATCCTCAGAAGAAGAAGAAGAGGATGAGGATGAGGATGAAGAAGAAGAAGTAGGATGAAAATAAGAATAATTCCAAGCTGGCAAAAAGTGTATGTGCAGAGTTCCTCTATTCTGCAGATACACTTAGAGGACCTCATCCTCTTCTTCTGAGGATGAGGATGAGGATGAAGAAGAAGAAGAAGAAGTAGGATGAAAATAAGATTAATTCCAAGCCGGCAAAAAGTGTATCTGCAGAGCTCCTCTAAGTGTATCAGCAGAGCTCCTCTAAGTGTATCTGCAGAATAGAGGAACTCTGCACATACACTTTTTGCCGGCTTGGAATTATTCTTATTTTCATCCTACTTCTTCTTCTTCTTCTTCATCCTCATCCTCTTCTTCTTCTTCTTCTGAGGATGAGGATGAGGATGAAGAAGAAGAAGAAGAAGAAGTAGGATGAAAATAAGATTAATCCCAAGCCGGCAAAAAGTGTATCTGCAGAGCTCCTCTAAGTGTATCAGCAGAGCTCCTCTAAGTGTATCTGCAGAATAGAGGAACTCTGCACATACACTTTTTGCCGGCTTGGAATTATTCTTATTTTCATCCTACTTCTTCCTCTTCTTCTTCTTCTTCATCCTCATCCTCTTCTTCTTCTTCTGAGGATGAGGATGAGGATGAAGAAGAAGAAGAAGTAGGATGAAAATAAGATTAATTCCAAGCCGGCAAAAAGTGTATCTGCAGAGCTCCTCTAAGTGTATCTGCAGAATAGAGGAACTCTGCACATACACTTTTTGCCGGCTTGGAATTATTCTTATTTTCATCCTACTTCTTCTTCTTCTTCTTCTTCTTCTTCATCCTCATCATCATCCTCTTCTTCTTCTTCTGAGGATGAGGATGAGGATGAAGAAGAAGAAGAAGAAGAAGTAGGATGAAAATAAGATTAATTCCAAGCCGGCAAAAAGTGTATCTGCAGAGCTCCTCTAAGTGTATCAGCAGAGCTCCTCTAAGTGTATCTGCAGAATAGAGGAACTCTGCACATACACTTTTTGCCGGCTTGGAATTATTCTTATTTTCATCCTACTTCTTCTTCTTCATCCTCATCCTCATCCTCTTCTTCTTCTTCTGAGGATGAGGATGAGGATGAAGAAGAAGAAGAAGAAGAAGAAGTAGGATGAAAATAAGATTAATTCCAAACCGGCAAAAAGTGTATCTGCAGAGCTCCTCTAAGTGTATCAGCAGAGCTCCTCTAAGTGTATCTGCAGAATAGAGGAACTCTGCACATACACTTTTTGCCGGCTTGGAATTATTCTTATTTTCATCCTACTTCTTCTTCTTCTTCATCCTCATCCTCTTCTTCTTCTTCTGAGGATGAGGATGAGGATGAAGAAGAAGAAGAAGAAGTAGGATGAAAATAAGATTAATTCCAAGCCGGCAAAAAGTGTATCTGCAGAGCTCCTCTAAGTGTATCTGCAGAATAGAGGAACTCTGCACATACACTTTTTGCCGGCTTGGAATTATTCTTATTTTCATCCTACTTCTTCTTCTTCTTCTTCTTCTTCTTCATCCTCATCCTCATCCTCTTCTTCTTCTTCTGAGGATGAGGATGAAGAAGAAGAAGAAGTAGGATGAAAATAAGAATTCCAAACCGGCAAAAAGTGTATGTGCAGAGTTCCTCTATTTCTGACAGTTCTCTGACAGCTTCTTCACATGTACAGCGGTTGAAACATCTGTATCCTAAATGGAAACTAATAGATACAATGTTTCAACCGCTGTACATGTGTTCCTTCTGTCAGAGAACTGTCAGAAATAGCGGAGCTCTCTGCAGGGACACTTTTGCCGGCTGATCGGGAAAAATCCGATTCGCGCACCCGAAGTAGGCAAATATTCGGATTCGCCGCGAATCTAATTTTTCCTGAAATTCGTATCGAATTCCGGTTCGCCTGGTTCGATTCGCTCATCTCTATTCACAACCTCTGGCGCATTTTTACTGTAACTCACTAAATGCAGTCATTTAATGTTATCTGTGTTTGGTATTTTTTCCCTTGAAGCGTATGAAACTCTAAAAGTCCCATCTTTCTCTCTTTTGTATATTTTTGGATTTTCTGGGATGTGGTGCCATTTTACCCACTCACACCATTTATCATATAATGCATACAGATCTAATATGACTGTAAAATATTGGGTAACTTTTGTGCAACACTTTTCTTTTTGGGTTTAGCAGATTTTATTGTGCTAGTTGCAAGTGTTAACCAGTGATACTAACTACCATAATTTAGTATTTTTTTTAGCATTCTACTTATTACAAAATGTGGTTTGCTGCAGTGTTGTTTTGTTTAGGACATAATTAATCATTTCAAGTTCATCATTGTTACCTGTACTTTTCTCAGACAAGTGATTTGTAATCCTCAGCAGAAATAGTCATTTGAGACACAGTTTCATCAGTCTACATCTCTTCATCCTAGATCTTTTCCTAGATCCTCTTGTGTAAACCACACAAGAATATAATTAAGCCTTAGTCATTTTTAGCTACGGTATCAAATAATTACAGCAGCAAGAGGTACTGTTTAGGTATATTTAATTTGCAAAGAGCATGCTGTTAGTTGCCAGAGGTGTTCTGCTGATCCAACACTTGTTTTGTAAATTGAAAAGACTTTTTTGAAGCAAGTGCCTTTTGCTTACTTATTTTATTAATTGCTGTCAGATTTAATAAAAAAATGTGAATTTGTGAATTCTGTTTAATAATTTATAGTAATTATTAAGTAGGGGAATACTTTTCTCATTTTCAAAAATAGGAAGTTATACCCTGTGATAGCAGCAGGTAGAGATAAAATGTTCAGGTTGCAGTGTGGAATATCATGAATATTAGGCATCTTCTTGACTATCTGTTTTGTGTTCAGTTACCCTAAATGTAGCTCAAATGTAATATCTCACAAACAAGTTTAGGAAACATCTTGCACACTAACCACAGTGTTTGCAGTTATTTTTCTGTAGCTTTACTATTTGACACTACCTAAGCTATATCAGATAAAAATAAATACATCTATTGGTCTCCATTTTTTCCAGCCCATTCCATTTTGCTTTACTTCACATTTTAACATTTAAAACTGAGATCTTGAATTGCAAGCCCTGATAAGAATTTCTGTTCCCTCATTTGGATCATATCATGTCTATTTTTTTCAGGACCTGTAAACCAGGGCTGTTAAGTGCTACATTGGAAGCCATAGCATGTTTTAAAACAGATATTTTCTGTTTCAATAATTTTTATAGATGTTACAAAATACACTGTGCTTCTTAAACCGTGTGTGATGAACCCCACAGGTCAGACACTCACCAGATTTCTGACAATTTCAATAAATGGGTCATTATAACAGTGCTGTGCCTTGGCACGGTTTAAAAAGTGGTTATGACCCAGGATTCTCATCCTGATAGGTTATTATTATTATAATGCAGGATTTATATAGCGCCAACAGTTATCGCAGCGCTTTACAATATAAGGGAGACAGTACAATTACAATACTTTCAGTACAGAAGGAATAGGAGGGCCCTGCTCGTGGAGCTTACAATCTAAAGGAAGGGGGAGGTGATACAAAAGGTGATAGCTGTGGGGGATGATCTAGTGGAGGTGATTCAAGTACAGTTCTTAGGTGGAGGTGGGGTAGGCTTCCCTGAAGAAGTGAGTTTTCAAAGATTGCCTAAAGGCAGACGGGGTGGGGGCTGACCGGACGTGCTGTGGTAGGGAGTTCTAGAGGATGGGAGAGGCTCTGGAGAAGTCCTGGAGGCGAGCGTGGGAGCAGGTGATGAGGGAGCTAGAGAAGAGGATATCAAGGGAGGAGTGGAGTGGGCGATTTGGGCGGTATCTGTGGATGAGGTTGGTGATGTAGCTAGGGGCAGTGTTGTGGATGGCTTTGTAAGCTGTGGTTAGTATTTTTAATTTTATACGTTGGGTTAGTGGAAACCAGTGAAGGGATTGGCAGAGAGGGGCAGCAGTCTCTGATCGGTTGGTAAGGTGTATGAATCTAGCAGCAGCATTCATAATAGACTGAAGGGGAGATAGCCTGTGTAACGGTAGACCAGTGAGGAGGGAGTTGCAGTAATCGAGGCGGGATATAACCAAGGAGTGGATAAGTTGTTTTGTGGTGTCATTGGTCAGGAAGGGGCAGATTTTGGAAATGTTCCGGAGGTTGAGACGGCAGGATTTAGCAGGTGATTGGATGTGGGGAAGGTTGAAGGTTAAGGGGAAACCTTTTTTTCAGTTTCCTTATCAGTTGGTAAAACCCAGTTTGGGACTTGGAGCCCCGAGCACTTATACAGATCTAGGAGGTATGAAATCTCCAATCCTGGGTCCCTGTTTTGTGAATAATTGGTACACTGATTGTGCAGTTATGCGCTGAGTTTTTTTCAGAGCCAGGAGTAAGGTGCTGGGCTCCATCCCAGCAGACAGAGGAGGTAATTTCCAGGAGTTTTGAATGCTCCTCTTAGGAGAGACAGGTGAAAGCCAGAGCAGCAAGGGGCTGCAGTTTAGGTGCACAGGGTTGTGTATGAAGACTGTCTGTAGGAGGCAGACAAGGGGCCTAAAGGTTAAGACCAGAGCAGGAGTGCTGCATGTAGAAGCCTGAAGGCTGAATGGGTTTTTCTTTGGATGGAAGATAAATGATGGAAACCCCTGAGAGGGAATCTTGTTTGTTTCTGGAATGTGTTGAATGTTCTTTTAATAAAAATGGGCAAGAAAAGCCCTTAAAAGAATTCAGCAAGTTGCTATTTCCTTAATTCACTACCACTTGAAGCTAGTTTTCACAGTCTTATGCACTTATGATCTCTCCAAATAGTCAGGGAGAACCATACCGTTCAATTTCTCCAATTATGAGCCACCTTAATTCAATAGCCATGTATCAGGAGCTCCATACATTATTTTTCCATTGTACAGAAATGATAAAAAATTAGTAAAATCACACTTACAATAAAATGTGCCTGATCCCAGTACTAAGGAAAAGACAACATTTTGTGTTCTGTACCACCTCCACTGGCTCTCCCAGCCTGGTGTGAGTGGGTAGTGTTTACGGAATGAGGCCAGGTGTACCTAGTCCCACCCAATCTGTTTCATCAATAGGTTGTCATTTGAAGCAATGTAGGAGCTGTCTCCCTACACCTTTAATTATACTGCCATTAACCCCCTTGTAACGGAACCGGAACCCAGACCGCACTGAGTTTTTCCATTATACTGCAGCTTCCCCTGTCCGAACACCATCCACGGACCACACCCTTGAAATCCCTCAGGAAAATAGACAATACCCAGCTCTTACTAAAACAGGAAGCCAACAACTCTTTATTTTTCACAAACAACATGTTTTATACAGAGGGCGGGGAAACACATCCAGGAACAGGACATACATCATCAGCCCACCCTCTCAGTGGGAAGGGCTACAGTATAGGCAGGAAACACCTCATCACCCCTCCCCATCCAACCAGACACAGAACAATGGGATGCAACCATGTGGCAAAGGACATTGGCCAACCCCCACACCAATACACAAACAGTACATCCCATAATAGTTGGCTGGACAGGAAGACACAGCACCATGGGGGGGAGCACATGGCAGGGACAAAGGAACACACACTATACACAATACTGGGACATTCACATTCCCACCCTGTACCCCTTAACAGGCACAGGGTGGGTTAAACATAATGAGGGGGACATGAGCTGACCAAGCGGTCCCCCCACCCCCAAAAGTCACTCCCGTCACACCCCTATAGTAGTCTCCAGAGGTGGCCATTAGTGAAGACCTTCTATCAAAGTACTACATTGCATTGTCCATACAAGAATATAAATCCTTTACAATGAAAATATATTTACTATAAATTACACCAGGGGTGCTCAACCTTTAGAAGAGCAAGGGCCACTTTAATGATTTGGTAACTTGCCGTTTATGAGGAGGGAGAGGAGGAGAAGCTGGAATTCAGCGGTTGCAGGAGGAAAATGGAGAGGATTGATTCTTGTAAATGCCACCCCCACTGCCCTTCCTGTTCAAGTGTAAAACAGAATGTGACAGGGAGGACACACAGGCCCCCTGGAGAATGGGGTGGAGTTGACTTTGCATCAATGGTTAGGGTTGTGGTAAAAACGTGTCTCAACTGTGGAGTTTTAGCGCCCCCCCCCAAACCGCAAATGTAAACAAGCTCTTACTGTCCTGAGCCCCCTAGAAGGCTGCTTTCACACTGATGCGGCACAAAAAACTTGCAGCTTTCCTGTGAGTTAGCTGCACTTTGCCATAGAGTTATATTATATCTTGTGGGTGTGGTCCATTTTCTGAAAGCGCACTAATACTCTTGTGTTCAGTTTGAGGTCGAGGGCCACATCAGAGGGCTCCAAGTGTAACCCCTGAATTACACTGTGTTTTTTTAAAGCCCTTTTTAATGTTAATAACATATTCCCCAATGCGTACTTTTCATTTCCTAGTTGTTCTACCCACATACTGTAGTCCACAAGGGCGCTCCAACATGTAGGTGACGTGAGAGCTATCACAAGAAATTAATTTATTTATGACATATGTTTTTTTAGTGTAGATAGATGTAAACTGTTCTTTTTATACTTTAATTTTTTACTGTTTTACAAGGTAAACATCTTTTTACACCTAAAGATACTTTTTACTCCAAAAACCTTAGCTACATTAGTTTTAGGTAGATTCACTTCATTCACTTTCACTTCAATTTAGAGTTTGTTTGAAGACCCTCAGACAATATTTTATCTTTCAAAAGCATCTGCCAATGCTTTTTTGTATACTTTTTCTGCCAGTTTAGACTGTCTTCTGTAATCTGTCACAAAGGCAAATTCTTATTTATTAATTATTTTTGTTGTTTTTCCTTGCTGGATTCTTTGGCATGAGTAATTCTGTTTAACCCTTTTGCCTCTCTTTTTTATAGCCCCTAAGGCTGTTCTGTGATATTCTTTATGATCCCCAAAGACTTCCAGATCACAATTTCTTTTTGTTCTGATAACTTATCCTTTCAGAATATTTTGAAGGGGGACAGCTAGTGGTTGGAATAAAATTATTCTGATCTGTTTCTGTAAAAATGTTTTTGTAAGGATTTTTCCTTCATGCTTAAATATTACCGAATCCAAAAAGTTGACTTTGTCATAGTCTCATCCCCCTGTAAAAGAGATCTCCTATTGATTCTGAGTAATATATTCCAATAATTTTTCAAATTAAATCCCTTCCCAAACAATAATAATATTGTTTAAATAACATTTAACTTCAGCTCTGGCCCATAAACTTCTTCCTCCTCTCACTTGACTATGAACAAATTAGCTACATTGGGAGCATATTTAGCCCCCCTAGAAAATCCTTTTTCAGCATAAAAAAAATAATTTCTTATACCAAAACTAACCGCTATGTGTAAATCCTTAATTCAGTTGGGAACTCTGTCCTCCTATTTTAGATCCTTTATTTTGTGCAAAGTGTTTAATATTTAGTTTTCTGAATTTTTGAATTTCAATGCAGGTTTTGTATTTTTGATATTTTTGTTAGGTGCATATTTCTAAATCTAAAAAATTAAGTTACTCATCTGTAAGTTGAACCTTACTAAGAATAAAAACACCCTCACCTAAAAATTCCTTTTTCTTTTCAATCTTCCCCTCTTTACTGTCTTTCTGTTTTTTCTTTCTGCCTGTTCTCATCTCCATGGTCTTGCCAATTTGTTTTTTCTCTCGTTCTTCCTATCCCCTTTTTGTTGGGGGTATTGGTATAGTCCCATACCTTTCTGTATAGGGTCTCTTGAAAACAATTCTTGAAATTCCCTCCTGAAAAAATCAGACCTCCCATAGTGATTTTGTCTTGGTGACATATCTTGGAACCTATTTTGTCTTCTAAAATTAGGTGTATTAATTGGTCTCCTGTGGTTCATATAGTGATCTCTCACCTTTTTCCTATTTATTTTGGGGGTATCCAATTCTGTTAGTTTTACATAAACTTCATATCTCTTCGCCAATATTCATTTATTGTTTTCTCCTTTTCAGGTGAGGAATCCTTTTAGTCTGACACAACCTCTATCGACTCCTCTTGCCATTTGTAGACTTTCCTTTTCATAGTCTTGCAATCTATTGTACCCCATGATACTTATAGAATTTTTGATTTTTAGTATCAAAATAAATTATAGGAATAGACCTGTTTCGGCAGCAGTCTGGATGTTCCTCCCTTTGTGAATGAAATTAGAGTCTGCATTCAATACAGTTAGGGCCTTTCAAAATTAAATTTTTAAATATATTAAGTTTAGCCACTTTCTGACATTTTTTTAATGTTAAAATCAGTTTGGATAAATTAAGGGAGAGGTATAACCCCTGTTAGTTTCTGCCATCTGTGTCCGATTAGGGAAATTACACTAAAACAAGTATCCCCATTGAAAGTTTTCCCCTCTAGTCTTGTTCTGGGGACAACCCAAAGTTTAGTTTTTTCTTTCACTTTTTCTCTTGGTGATAACTGTAAACAAGACAAAAAAGAGAGTTTAAATCTCCCTAAGGGAGTCACAGACAGCATTAGAAGATTGACAGGTGTTCTAATCCTTCTCTGCTGTATCCAAAATCAAACAATAAATGTTGTCTTTAGTTTTACTTTAACTAATCTATTTGAAAATTCCCATGCAAAGTGAGCAGCCTACTTGCATTTAGTAAATCCACCCTTACGCACCTCTACTGCAATGAAGAGCTATATAGGGACTTTTTTTATCTACTAAATCATTTTATATACAAATCTTTTTAAAAGAGTTTTGTGTGTGCTTTTCTCTGCGGCAACCAACAAGGTTTTCACTTTCGTATTCATTTTTTACTTCTTTAATTTAATTCATGAATTAAACATTATGCATTGTTAGAGGCTTGCTATAAACAATATTTTTTTCTTTTAACATCTTATCGTTTTCATTCAATCCACTGCTCAAGTAGTCTTTCTAAATTGACTCCTGCTACTTCTATGCTCTATTCAAGGTACTCGGATAAATCACTTTCAAGGGGAAATAGACTTACTGGAAGCTCTTTATGAAGTTAAGTTTGTTTCACGCATCCAGGTTTGCAAAAGAATCCCTATTTGTTTAAATTCCCCTGCATATGATCTGTACTAGATCTAAAGACAGACAGGAAAACAATTCATCTGATAATGCATTTTGCATCATAAACGACAGCCTTTGCTTTATTTTCATAGAACACTGTTTTCACATTTTTTTTAGCCTTTTTTCATTATCCTTTACTTCTGATCTCCTTTGGTCTTTCTTAAACACTTGTCTGTGTGTATTCACTCCAATTGCTACACATATTTGCTCTGGGTTAGTGTTCTGATAATAGCAACAGTGGATCATGCCTGTGCCATGTGCGTCTGCACCGCCATTTGTGGTCTCTGTTAGGAATGCATATGACACCCAGGAGCACAAATGAGGGACAGTTGTCACCCCATAACAGGAAATGCTTGAACAAGGATCTTTCCCAACAACATTGCCAGAAATTTTTGAAAAATTAATTTAATGAACGCCTATATGAGATTTTAGTGATTGGGTTTAGATATATTTTAATATTTGAATCAAACTATACAATATTTTTCTTCACTTCAGTTCAGTTCCTCCAATGATGTGAGGTCATGGTTCTATCACTGCTATCTTCTCCTGGTTTTTCCACATCCAACAGCTTATTTCTTTAGCCATTGGTGTACCACTGATGATGTAATTCCCCCACATGTGCACGGGAGTAATGTCTTGACATGTGACTTGCATATTGCACTGTTCATGAGTACAGTTGCTGTGTGTATGACAGACGAAACATACAAAATACCTGCTAGTAATTTTTAAAATAACATTAACTCCTCTTTTAGAAAATATTTTTTTAAGATAAATTGTACAGCTTAGCAAATATCTTGTACAGTAGTCACTCATGCCAGTTAGATTTTTGGAGTCCATAAGTGAAAATACTGTCCAGCAAGAATGCATGAGGTTATGTACTACTGCATTAAAATAACACCAGGTCCATTTATCAAGTTTACAGGTAGTATTAGGGCAAGCACTTTGGCACTTTTTTACAGCTTTGTTTTCAGATTTTTGTGTTCTGATATCCCATCGTGTTTATTTTCCACTGCCTATTGATGTCATCATTTTTCACAGCTTCCTGGTGATTTGTTGAAGTAAAAAAGTACATTTCTGTGGAATTGATATAATGTACAGTACAGAAGATTAGATACTTGGGTAGAAAGTGAACAATAAAGTAATGTACAAATAAATGCTCAAACCAAACTCTACAAGTAGAAACAGAATTTCAAACACAAAAATGTTTTTTATCCTATAGTAATAAGCAATACCCACACAAATACAGATTAGTATAGTAGTGAAGAATGTGCAACCTAAAGTGATAAGTTAAAAAGTATTAGAAGGTAGAAAAACAGTTGATAAAGCTGTAGAAAAATAATAATCACAATAACCTTACATACACACACACTTCTAGATTTAATAAAAAAAATGTAATTCTTTATTTAAAACACAGCACAGTTTGATTAACAAATATTTGTGTACATCAGTCAATGGAAACCTAGAGCAACAGGTTACATAGCTAAGTAACAACCAATAAGGAAATCCGTCTTATATAATATAAATATATTTTTCATGTACATATTTACACAGTTGCATAGTTACATGGTTAGTCTAATTGAAAAAAAGACACAAGTCCATCTAGTTTAACCAGTAAAAATAAAAAAAAAAGTGTATACAATCCTATATACACAATCCTAGACCCACAGTTGATCCAGAGGAAGGCAAAAAACCCAATAAAGCATGATCCAATTTTCTCCAGCAGGGGAAAAAATCCTTTCAGATCCCCCAAGAGGCAATCAGATATTCACTGGATCAACTTTACTCATAAATATTAGTATCCAGTTATATTGTGTACATTTTGGAAATAATCCAGGCCTTTTTTAAAACAATCTACTGAGCTGGTCAGAACCAGCTCTTGAGGGAGGCTATTCTACATTTTCACAGCTCTTACTGTAAAGAACCCTTTCCATGTTTGGAGATTAAATATCTTTTCCTCCAGGTGTAACCAGTGCCCCCTTGTCCTCTGTGATGACTTTAAGTGAGTAATTCTACACCAATTTCACTATATGCACCACCTATATAATTATACATGCTGGATAAATCCCCTCCTAATCTCTTCTTCTCAAGAGAGCATATATTAAGTGCCTCTAATCTTTTCTCATAGCTGAGCTCCTCCATGCTTCTTATCATTTTGATTTCCCTTCTCTGCACTTTCTCCAGTTCCCCAATGTTCTGTTTGTGAATTGGTGACTCAAACTCAACTGCATATTCCAGATGAGGTCTTACTAATGATTTGTACAGGGGTAATATGATATCTCTCTCTCTGGAGTCTATACCTCTTTTAACCACTTCCCGACCGGCCGTTGTATATAAACGGCCGGACGGTGGCAGTGCAGGGTCGGGTGGCCGTTTATAAACGGCCACCCGCATCCGAGGCTCGTGCGCGGCTCCTAGAGCGCGCACCCGCGAGCCCGGTGATCGCCGTGTCCCTCGGATACCGGCGATCACCTGACGTGGTACAGGACCGTCCTGTACCATGTGACCGACTGTGTCCAATAAGGACACAGTCTTTATGTAAATAGAAGCCGCATGGTGCGGCTTCCGCCCCCTTGACCGCGCACGCGCGTGCCCAGAGATCGCCGGGTCCCTCAGATACAGGGGATCAGGTAACATGGTACAGGACCAATGAAATCGTCCTGTACCATCTGACCAGCTGTGTCCAATAAGGACACAGTCTAAATGTAAACAGAAGCCGCATGGTGCGGCTTCCGGCTCCTTCTCCTCACACGGAGTTCTGTCTGTGAGAGAAGGAGCCGGATAGCCTGATCAAGAGCAAGCCTGATCGCAAGTGTCCCTAATTGTCCCTGATCACAGTGTCCCTGATCACAGTGTCCCTGATCACGTGTCCCTGACTGTCTGTCCCTGATCACAAGTGTCCCTGACTGTCCCTGACCACAAGTGTCCCTGACTGTCTGTCCCTGACCACAAGTGTCCCTGATTGTCTGTCCCTGATCACAAGTGTCCTTGACTGTCCCTGACCAAAAGTGTCCCTGATCGTCAGTGTCCCTGATCACCAGTGTCCCTGATCACCAGTGTCCCTGATCGCCAGTGTCCCTGATCACAAGTGTCCCTGATCGCCAGTGTCCCTGATCGCCAGTGTCTCTGATCGCCAGTGTCTCTGATCGCCAGTGTCCCTGATCGCCAGTGTCCCTGATCGTCCGTGTCCCTGATCGCAAGTGTCCCTGATCACAAGTGTCCCTGATCACAAGTGTCCCTGATCGTCAGTGTCTCTGATCACAAGTGTCCCTGATCACAAGTGTCCCTGATCGTCAGTGTCCCTGATCACAAGTGTCCCTGATCACAAGTGTCTCTGATCACAAGTGTCCCTGATCACAAGTGTCCCTGATCGTCAGTGTCCCTGATCACAAGCGTCCCTGATCACAAGTGTTCCTGATCGTCAGTGTCTCTGATCACAAGCGTCCCTGATCACAAGCGTCCCTGATCACAAGTGTCCTTCATCGTCAGTGTCCTTGATAGTCAGTGTCCCTGATCGTCAGTGTCCCTGATCGTCAGTGTCCCTGATTGTCAGTGTCCCTGATCGTCAGTGTCCCTGATCGCCACACAGCGGCCCAGCTGTGTCCCTGATCACTGCATAGCGTCCCAGTGTCCCTGATCTCCACACCAGCAGGTCTTGATCACCGCCACACCTGCAGGTCCCAATCACAGCTATACCAGCGGGTCCTGATCGCCGCCACACTAGCAGATCCTGATCACAGCCATACCTGCAGATCCTGATCACCACCAATCTAGTGGGTCCTGATCCCCGCCATACCAGCGGGTTCTGATCGCCGCCACATCATTGGATCCTGATCGCTGCCAAACCCACGGGTCCTGATCACCACCATACCAGTCCTGATCACCTGAGAGCCATTACAGCAAACTGTGAGTACTTTTTAGTCTTTGCACACAGTTTACACACACACTCACAAAACATTGCCTGTCAGCTCACGGTATCTCTGATCACACATTTGGTATCGCCATATTCAGGAAGAGTTATAGAATGTGTTTTGGGGTGTAATTTTAAGTATGCCTATGTTGTATAATAGAAATATCTCATAGATTGACAACTTTGCGTAAAAAAAAAACATTTTCATTTTCTTTTCACATTTTCCAAAAACTTTTGGCAAAAAATGCAGTCTTCAGAAGACTCCACATGACTCTTAAAATATACCTTGGAGTGTTTGCTTTCCAAAATGGGGTCATTTTGTGGGTAATTCCATTGTCCTGATTCTCCAGGACCTCCAAAATGGCATTAGGTAGTCAAGAAATTAGATGTGTCATTTTTTCCCCTAGAACTGCAAAAGATGCTTATTGGATGTGGAGCCCCCTATGTGGCCAGACTGTAAAAAAGTCTCACACATTTGGTATCGCCATATTCAGGAAGAGTTATAGAATGTGTTTTGGGGTGTAATTTTAAGTATGCCTATGTTGTAAAATAGAAATATCTCATAGATTGACAACTTTGCGTAAAAAAAAAAACATTTTCATTTTCTTTTCACATTTTCCAAAAACTTTTGGCAAAAAATGCAGTCTTCAGAAGACTCCACATGACTCTTAAAATATACCTTGGGGTGTTTGCTTTCCAAAATGGGGTCATTTTGTGGGTAATTCCATTGTCCTGATGCTCCAGGATGTCCAAAATGGCATTAGGTAGTCAAGAAATTAGATGTGTCATTTTTTCCCCTAGAACTCCAAAAGGTGCTTATTGGATGTGGAGCCCCCCTATGTGGCCAGACTGTGAAAAAGTCTCACACATTTGGTATCGCCATATTCAGAAAGAGTTATAGAATGTGTTTTGGGGTGTAATTTTAAGTATGCCTATGTTGTAAAATAGATATATCTCATAGACTGGCAACTTTGCATAGAAAAAAATACATTTTCATCTTCTTTTCACATTTTCCAAAAACGTTTGGCAAAAAATGCAGTCTTCAGAAGACTCCACATGACTCTTAAAACATACCTTGGGGTGTTTTCTTTCCAAAATGGGGTCATTTTGTGGGTAATTCCTTTGTCCTGGTGCTCCAGAACCTCCAAAACTGTGATAGACAGTCAAGAAATTAGATGTGTAATTTTTGCCCCTAGAACGCCTAAGGGTGCTTATTGGATGTGGGGCCCTTCTATGTGGCTAGGCTGTGAAAAAGTTTCACACATTTGGTATCACCATACTCAGGAAGAGTAGCAGAATGTGTTTTGGGGTGTAACTGCAAGTATGCCTATGCCGTGTGAGAGAAAGAACTTGTTAAAATGACAACTTTGTGAAAAAAAAATTAAAATTATTTACTTTCATCATTTCCCCTTAAAAAATTTGCAAAAAATTACAACTTCAAAAAACTCTCCTTGCCTTTCATTAAATACCTCAGACTGTCTACTTTCCAAAAAGGGGTCATTTGGGGGGTATTTGTATTGTCCTGGCATTTTAGGGCCCTGAGAAACTATATAGGTAGCCAGTACATCAGGATTGATAAATTTTCAAATATATCAAATATATATACCGTGGTCTGTGGACTCTATAACTTTAATACAGACTAAATAATACAAACTGATTTGGGTTATTTCTACCAAACAAAGGTAGCACAATGGATTTTGGCCTAAATTAATGAAGAAAGTATATTTATTTGCAAAATCTAGTAACAAAAACGAAGAAAAACATGTTTATTTTCAAAATTTTCAGTCTTTTTCCACTTTTCTAGAAAAAAATAAAACCCCCAGTGGTGATTAAATACCACCAAATGAAAGCTCTAATTGTGTGAAAAAAATGATAAAAATTTCATTTGGATACAGTGTCGTATGCCTGAGTAACTGGCATTCACAATGTGAGAGCACTGAAAGCTGAAAATTAGCCTGGTCAGGAAGGGGGTAAAAGTGTCCGGTCTGGAAGTGGTTAATACAAGAGAGGATTTTGCTCACTTTAGAAACCGCAGCTTGGCATTGCATGCCATTATTAAGCTTGTGATCTACCAGAACCCCCAGATCCTTCTCCACCATTGATTCCCCCAGTTGTACTCCCCCTAGTATGTATGATGCATGCATATTCTTAGCCCCCAAGTGCATAACCTTACATTTATCAACATTAAACCTCATTTGCCACATAGTTGCCCAATTAAACAGTGCATTGAGGTCGGCTTGTAAGTTGAAGACATCCTGTAAGGATGTTATTCCACTGCACAGCTTGGTGTCATCTGCAAAGGCTGAAACAGTACTTTTAATCTCAGACTCTATATCATTCTTAAGTATATTAAAAAGTAAGGGTCCCAACACTGAACCTTGGGGTACACCACTAACAACCCTAGACCATTCAGAGTGTGAATCATTAACTACTACTCTCTGAATATGATCTTTTAGCCAGTTTTCTATCCATTTACAAACAGATTTTTCCAAGCCTGTAGATTTTACTTTACACATTAGTCATATGTGGAAAATGGTGTCAAATGCTTTTGTAAAATCCAAGTATACCACTTCCATCACCACCCCTCTGTCCAAGGTTTTGCTCACCTCCTCATAACAAGAAATCAGATTTGTTTGACAGCTTCTGTCTTTCATGAATCCATGCTGTCTGTTGCTTAAAATATATTTTCTAGCAACAACTCATCTATGTGGTCTCTTATTAACCACTTGCCGACCACGCTATAGCTGAATACTGTCACAGCATGAGGAAAGTACTGCTGACAACCGGCAAGTGTGAAAGGAGACATCTACACTGATAATCAGGGCACTGATTATCAGTGCAGCCCCAACAGTGCCCATCAGTTCTGCCAAATATTGCCAAATTGTTTCCATCAGTGCTGCCAGTTAGTGTCTATCAGTGCTGCCAATCAGTGTCCATCAGTGCTGCCAGTCAATGCCTATCACTGCTACCAATCAGTGCCAACCAGTGCTGCCAATCAGTTTCCATCAGTGCTATGAAACAGTGCCTATCAATGCTGCCTATCAGTGCCACCTATCAGTGCCTTTCAGTGCTGCCTATAAGTGCCCTTCAGTTCTGCCTATTAGTGCACATCAGTTCTGCCTATCAGTGCCCACCATTGCTGCTTATCAGTGCCCATCAGTGCTGCATATCAGTGCAGCCTCATCAGTTCCTCCTCATCAGTGCCCAGCAGTGCTGCCTTATCAGTGCCCATCACAGCAGCCTATCAGTGCCCATCAGTGCTGCCTCATCAGTGCAGCCTATCAATGCCCATCAGTGCAGCCTCATCAGCACACACCAGTGAAGGAGAAAAATGACCTGTTTGCAAAATTTTTCAATAGAACTAAGAAAAAATTTTTTGTTTCAAAATGTTTTATTTTTTTTGTTTGTTTAGCAAAAAGTAAAATACCCAGTGGTGATTAAACACTACCAAAAGAAATCTCTATTAGTGTGAAAAAAAACTATAGGCATTAAAATTAATTTCTCAGAGTGTAAAATACATTATGTATACTGCCTTATTCTACTGTTATTTATTATTACATCTACAATTTACTGACCACACTAATGTTGCTGAGGGATGCACATATAATACTTTTAACCTGGGCTTTCCCAAGACCTGAAAATTATTTCAAGGGTTCCATTCTGGTATAAGTTTGAAAAAGTGAGTTGTATATCAGCCTATTAGATACAATTCTATTTTTATACATTAATAACTCTATAAGATGTTTCAAAATAGTCAAACGCTTGCATTGTTTGCTCACTTTTAAAGTGATATTGATTTTTTTCCTTCTAATGAAAGTCTTCTTTTATCTATTATACCTTTTGAAATAAATAGTATTGTGGAAACGTCCATGTATTATGTTTGCTATTATCAAATTCACTCTGTGATGTACAACGTTATCATTTTTAAGATTCCTGGTATTAAAAAGAGAAATATTTGAAGACAAAATCAGTAGCCAAATATTCTTTGTTAAGTTAAATTCTTTATAGATATGTTCAGCTCTGACGTTATGAATCTCACAATAAGCTTTTCTCTCAACAGTACTCAAATTATGCCTTATATAAATAATTATGATGCTGTTTGGTGTACATACAATCCTTTGTTAAAACAGATAATTGGTTAACTCCGAAGAGCCTTTATTTTTTCTTAAACTATTCCTGGGAGCTTATTACTAAGTCTGATGTTTCCTTTTGAATTATACTGGCAACATGGTGTACACAGTCTATGAAATGCTTTAACAACTTGCCCTCCAGAAAATGTATCCCTCTTCCTGACCAGGCCATTTTTTGCTATTCAACACTGCGCTATTTCAACTGGTAATTGCACAGTTATGCAACACCATACCCAAACAAAATTGTTGTACTTTTTTTCATACAAATAGAGCTTTCTTTTGGTGGTATTTGATCACCACTGGGTTTTTATTTTTAGTGATATAAACAAAAAAAGACCAAAAAAAAAGATATTTTCTACTTTCAGTTATACAAAAATATTCATTAAACTCAAGTTAGTCATAAATTTAGGTCAAAATGTATTCTGCTGCATGTCTTTGGTAAAAAATCTCAATACATGTATATTAATTGGTTTGTGCGAAAGTTATAGCTTCTATAAACTATGGGATATATACTGGAATTTACGCATTTTACTTTCTGACTGCCTATCACATTTCTTGAGGTGCTAAAATGCCAGGGAAGTATACCTCCCCCAATGACCCCTTCTGTGAAAGTAGTTTGGGAAAATTGTATTATTTTGCCACACATTTTTGGGAAAATTATAATGTTTTTAACACAGTTTCAGAGGCCCTAAAATGCCAGGATAGTACAAACACCCCCCACAAATGACCCCTTTTTGGAAAGTAGACATCCCAAGGAATTTGATAAGAGACATGGTGAGAATTTTTGAGATATCATTATTGTCACAGGGTTTAAAAAAAAATGTTTTTGTTTTCTTTCTTCATTTTCCAAAAACTTGTGGCAACAAATGAGATCTGCAAAATACTCACCATTCCCCTTAGCAAACACCTTGGAGTGATATGTTTCCATGCAAATTGTCTGGCAAGAACTGAATTTGGGTGGGTGGTGATCTTTTGTGCGTATAAATTGCTTTGGCCCACAAACAAATCTTCCGTGAAAAACAGTGAAGGGGCCAAATGCTAGTAGTATACAAAAGAGGCACTAGTATACTGTAGTTCTGTTCGTGATCAATATATTGATCTGTACAAACACTATGCTAGTAATGGCGATGATCAGTGACCTATAACGTGAGTGCGATGGTGTGTGGGCAATCTAACACAAGCTGACCCTGGCTGGGAGGGGAGCTTACAGACCCTGATGTTACCTGATGCTGCTAGTGGCAATAATACAGTGATCAGTGACTATATACTGAGACTGTACCAATAGCACTGGCTAGGTGACAGGGTGATCAAAGGGTGAATAGGGGTGGTCAAAGGGTTAAAAGTGCTAATCTAATGAGTGTGTGTAAAATGTAGCAATTTTACTCAGAGTGCGGTGTTTTCTCTTCTCTCCCTGGACCGACAGGGGGGCAGTGGGGTGTGCAGGTGTATTTACACCCCCCAAAAAAAGCAACATAAGGTCATGTCGTTTTGCCCAGAGCTGCAGCTTTCCTGCAAAATGAGAGCAGATAGTCAGCAAGTAGTTAAAAACAAACAAACCTTAAAACATTTTTGTTATAAATTCTTAATACTTTTTTATTTTATTTTTTCATATTTTTTTAAAAAAATTATTTTATCAGAGTAGTAGAATTTACAATGTAAACATTGTACTACTCTAGGGGGGGGGGTGATCAGGGATTTTTTTTTTTTACACTTTGCTTTCCAGGAGCAATAAGATTATTGCTCCTGCAATGCAAAGCTTCCTTTGAACTGTCATGAATGAATTAAGTTCTTGACAGTTCAAAATAATAGTGATCTGTGATTGGCTATAGCAGATCACATGGTACATGGTGCTGTGATTGTCCGTTGGTTGTGGGTGAGGAGCGCTGCGCGTCCGCTCACTCTCAGCTCCCCTCATGTTAGTACAGCCAGAGCAATGTACCTGTTGCTTTGCCTGTAGCTGCCGTCTGTCAGCAGTACATTGCGGGCAGGTGGTTGGCAAGTGGTTAAACACAAAAGGACAAATTATGGAAGGGCAATTACTGGCTAAATTTTAACCCCTTCATGACGAAGGTAAAGCAACTCCTACTGCCTGAAGACAGTCTTGCAACTCTGACATGGGTTGGTATAACTGTACATATCATCACACCTGCTTATTGTATCCATATGAATTATAACTAGTTTTTTTCTTCAGGACAAGTTGGGCTTTCATTTGGTGGTAAATGATTTATTATTATTGTTAATATTAATAATAATCACTTGCCCTCCTGAGGATTTACCCCCCCCCTTCCTGACCAGGCCATTTTTTGCGTTACGGCGTTGCGTTACTTTAACTGACAATTGCACAGTCATGCAACGCTGCACCCAAATGAAATTTATGTGCTTTTTTCCCACAAATTGAGCTTTCTCTCGGTAGTATTTGATCACCTGTGCCGTTTTTATTTTTAACGCTATAAAAAAAGACCGACAATTTTGAGAAAAAAAAACTATATTTTTAACTTTTTGCTATTGAACATGTCCAGTAAAAAAATGTAAAAATCAAATTTCATCATAAATTTAGACCAAAATGTATTCTGTGACATGTCTTTGCTAAACAAAATCTCAATACGTGTAAATTAATTAGTTTACGTGAAGGTTATAGCGTTTACAATGGCGGTATAGATACTGGAATTTGTTTCTTACTAGTAATAGCGGCGATCAGCGACTTATAGCAGGACTGTGGGACTGCAGTGGACATTCTGACACTGGGATGAACTGAACTGGTGTCACTGACATCCCCAGTGACACCAATACAGTGATCACTGAACACTAAAGCACTGACACTGTACTAATGGCACTGGGCAGGAAGGGATTAACATGAGGGGCGATAGAAGGGTTAACTGTGTGCAAGGAGTGTTTTACAGGGGGCGGTGTCTGTGTGCTTCACTGTAATCACACTGCTCTGGATGGCTGTGCTGTGCACAGCCATCCAAAGCAATGTGCCTGAGCTGACAGGGAGGAGGACTGTTAGTAAACAAAACAGTCCTCCTCCCCGTCGGAGGTAATCACTGGGCACTGGTGGGTAATCATTGGCCGGGACCTGGTGATTGACAGCCGTGGCCGTGAATGGAAATCCAAAATCATGTATATATATGTGATTTTGTGCATCCCTGTTTCCCTGTAGCAGTATATCTGCTATAGGGTGGCAGGAAAGCGATTAATGGAAAACTGTCACAAAATAGTATTTTATTTTAATTAACTGTATGTTTGCTATAACCATAACCTACCACCAAACAACAACCCAAAATAAAATCTCCTGCTCCTGGTGATCACAGCAATGCCACATATGTGTATGTTATTTGTTGTTTGTACCCATAGTAGGGCTCTGAAACAATAATACTCATTTTGCTTTTTATCCTATCTAATGTAAAACATACTGACACTGACACTAACTGTTAATAATTAAAAAAAATGTTTTCTGATTCTACCATATAATACACCGACCCTGACCTGTGAACATGGCCACCTAGGTCTTGCCATTGACCTTTGACTGTAACCTTTACTCTGACCCTAACCCTGACACTGACCTAGATCAATCCAGCAGGAGTAAGGAGGTCCTGATTCCCCTGTATACAGTAGATCTTTAGTTATACCTCATTTACAATACTGTGTCCAGTTCTGGAAACCTCACTTACAAAAAGATATTGATAAGATAGAATGAGACCAGAGATGGGTAACAAAAATGGTGAAAGGTCTGGGGGATAAAACATATCAAGAGCGACTTCAGGAACTTAACATGTATAGTCTGGAGGAAAGAAGTGAAAGGGGAGACATGATTTAAACCTTTAACCACTTCCTGTCCGGCAAATAGACGGCTGGGCGGGACTCTTGTAGATCTGGGTGGGCGTTATATGATGTGCTTCCTAGAACGCGCAGGTCCACGCTGTGGCGAGATCTGTCACCGGCTGTATACTTTGGACACAGCCAATGACAGATCTGTGTACCGGCCCATTGCCAGTAGCATATGACCTGCTGTGACCAATCACAGCAGGTCACTTTACAGTTGTAAACAATGGATGGCTTCCTTTCATGCCATCCATTGTATACAATTGTGTCACAGTGATCACATGCACAGACTAGGCCAATCACAGCCCATCTGTGTCATGTGATTAGCCATGGCCACTCACAGCTAGTCACAACAAAAAAACCTGAATGAATTGATTTAATTCAGTTAAATGCTTCCTTATAGCAAATAAATTATTTTCTATAAGCAATCATATTGTGTAAAATGAAAAAAAAAATACTGATCACTTCCGCAAAGTAGTATAATGCTACTATGGTAACATTATACTACTTTGGTCATAAAATCATAAAATAAAGAGAAAAAAAATTTAATAAAAAACAAAAAACAATTATAAAATAAAAAAAAATTATCATTTTTTTTCGTACTGTCACCAGTCAGTGTCCCTGATCACCGCCACACCAATTATATGATGACACTGTACTGCACTGGTGACAGTATGTAAAAAAAAAAATATTTTTTTAAATTCCTTCATTTTCCAAAAAAATTATGACAAAAAAAATTACAACTTCAAAAAACTCGCTATGCCTCTTATGAAGTATGTTGGACTGTCTACTTTGCAAAAAGGGGTCATTTGGGGGATAGCTGTACTGTTCTGGCATTTTTGGGCCTGAAGAAATTAAATTGTCTGTCAGTACTTCAGGATTGATCAATTTTCAGATATATCCCATAGTTTGTGAACTTTATAACTTTCCTACAGACTAAATAAATACTGATTTGGGTTGTTTTTACCAAGAAATGTAACAGAATACACCTTGGCCTAAATTTATGAAGAACAATTACTTATTTGCAAACTTTCATAACAGAAACAATGAAAAACTTGTTTTTTTTTTTTACATTTGGTCTTTTTTTGTTAAATTAGCAAAAAATAAAAACCCCAGAGGTGATTAAATACCATCAAAAGAAAGCTCTAGTTGTGTGAACAAAATGATAAAAATGTATTTTGGGTACAGTGTTGCATGACCGCACAATTGTCATTCAAAGTATGAGAGCACTGAAACCTGAAAATTGGCCTGGGCAGGAACGGGGTAAAAATGACCAGTATTGAAGTGGTTAAATATATCAAGCGGCTGAATAAGGTCCAGGAGGACAGTATTTTTAACATAAAACCAAAATCAAAAACACGGGGACATGACCTTAAACTAACTGGAGGAAAGTTCGAAACTAATCTCAGAAAGTACTATTTTACTGAAAGAGTAGTTGGTGCTTAGGATAAACTTCCAGCAGAGGTAGTGAGCCAGTCAACAGTAAATAGCTTCAAACATGCGTGGGACAAGCACAGATCTATAGTCAAAACAAAAAAGTTAACAAACTCCCCCCACAAAAAAAAACAAAACATAAAACAAACACGCCCTCCCCCATATACAAAAACACACAAAAGAAAACCCCAAAACGGGCAGACTCGATGGACCACTCGGATCTTTTTTTGCTGTCACTTTTCTGTTTCTATCTTTTTCTCCATTCAGAGGAGAAAACACACACAAGGGTGGGCTATACAGTGACTGATCACTATGATAGTCAGAGGAAATCACAGTGAACAGAAGATTGAAAAGTGGACTTCCCAGGTTCCTGATTGTTAGTACGGGATCTGGGGCTTTCGTTCAGAGTTGGATTCTGGGCTGGAAGTGCACTGTGCAGAAAGCTCCCAACACCAACACATGTTCGCAAATATGTGGCCTCACAGAAGAAGACGGACTTCTGTGAGGCCGCAAAAAAGTGTACATGCAGCAAAAAGGGGTTTAAGCTGCATGCCCCCCACTCTAATTCTGGTCCTAATTTCAGTACATAGTATTTCATTAATCTATAACAAGCATACAGCCAGTCTCATCTGAAATGTCTAAACTCCCTTCCTGTATGCTGCCAGTTTCACCTAATTTCACCTTACAAAGAATACAAAATCCTGTCCAAGGAAAAGAAAAATCAGCATTTTTGCTTGTATGATTGGATGATTGGATGATGGAAGTCAGCAGCGTTTCACCTCATTCATTAAGCTCGGGTAATTCCTCTGCAAATTACAAATCCCTTTGCAAAGTCAACAGTCAATTCCTTTAGTACAGTGGTCTCCAAACTGCGGCCCTGGGGCCAGATGAGGCCCTTTGCATACCTTTATCCAGCCGTTGGGGCACTATTCCTTACACTGATAAGACACACTATTCTGCCAAATGATACCAACAAAAGAGGTCACCATTTCTCCCACTGACACCAAAAATGGGGCAGTATTCCTCCCAATGATACCAGTGATGGGGCATTAATACTCCCCTCTAATACTGAATGTGACGATGTTTACTCCCATTGATGCCAGAAAAGTTTGTTTAGAAAGTTTGGAGACCCCTGCTCTAGTAAACCAGGATCAGGATGAAGACCTGGAGCCTGCTCACTTAAAAATACAGCAAGCAATGGCAGCCCTCATGTGTATGCTAACAGATTCCTTTTAATTCAAATAATTTGTTTTTGTTGAAATTCACGTACAGTAATTTTACTAATCGTATTAAAAACCATAAACGTTATATGTTTTATTATTAAAATGCTCGCAGGGTAATATGATATAAATAGATGGTAAATTGGTTTAGGCATACATTTTTGGAATATATCTTTTATTTTATTATGGTTAAAGCCACAAAAACACAATTTAAAGTTCAATTTTAAAGTTCAGGTTTTAAAGTTTAATCCTCCCAAAGTAGAAACAGAAAATGTTATAGGGAATTTTTATTTTGCTAGGAACATGGGGAAATGAGAACTATTTTGAGTAAATTAAAAGTACCAGCACAATCATAATCTTTGACTTGATAGGAATGCAGAGCATAATGATGCTGAAAAATTAAAGTGGTTCTAAAGTTATACTATTTTTTTTACCTTAGAGCATTCTCTGCAAGATAAAAGGTAAAAAATGTTTTATCACTTGCTGTACCCCTCCAAACACTTACCTGAATCCTCTCTTGATCCAGTGCTGTGCCCAGCTGCAGCTCTTCTCCCCACCCTTCCTTGTCTCACATGAGACTCAGGCAACAATGGAAGGCCTTACAATAATTTTAAAGCAGCCCTGTAAACAAAGTAACTTTAAGGGCTGTGCCTGCTGCCAGGGCCATTAAAAAGGAATCATTAGGTGAAGTTTCTTCTGACCATTCTGGAAATACTGATCTCCTGCAAAGTCCTCAGCATTCAGTGGTTCCTGCCCCCCAACTCCTACATCACTACAAGTTCACCATCCCCTGAAGTGCCACTTAGAGAAGGAACTTTCCTGGTGATTCCTCTTTTGTGGAGCATTCAGTGGCATGGGTGACAGGAAAGGTAAATATATAGTTTCTGCTTTATAGGCATATGACAGACCCAACCGGGACAGGGTCTTTTGGAGAGGACTTCAGGCTAGCCTCTTGCCTACTGACCATGCACTCTGGCATCTGTGGAGGCTCTATTCTTTGGGAGGTGTGTGCCTGGGGAACCTTTTGGAGTAGTTTTACTTTGTATTCAAGTCCATGTCTCTCCAAAACACACAGACTCTGAGAAATCTCTGTACCCAAACCAGCATTGACTGCTTCAGAGACTCGAAGCAGGTATTTATATATTCAGCTCAAAACAACCTGATGCTGAGGTCATTTGCTGTAATCTGTTTATTAAGGTGTGATGTGTTTACCTTTGTGTATTTGTCCCATTGTTAATTGGGTTGATTGAGTCACCTACTGTTTGGTCCTCCTGGAGGTTCCTACATGATAGGATTAGTCTGGTGTCAACTTGACCTCATTATCTCATTTATCCCAATGTGTAATATTTGTTTTTATTGTTCATGTGGGGTTGCCCCTATTTCTGAAGTGTAAAAAAGCCTGTATTTCTGTTCAATAAAGTAGTTCCAGTTTTTCACCTAAGCTAGTGTTGCCTAGTCTTGGGTGTGATGCCCAGCTATAATACCTTGTTCCTGTGTCCCAGGAGTGAGGAAGCAGTTCTCTGACGGAATCATCCAATCAGGGTGACAGGCCGTCCATCACAAGGCACAACTGTTAAAGGGACTTTTAGCTTTGGCAACAGGGTCCTTTTTAAATTTTATGTATAGAAGTGGCAGCATACTTGACAAGGCAAAATAGGCTGCTTATGAAATTTAAAACAGATTTTATTTTACAGATTTTGCATTCACGTGTAATATAAATGTGTTGGGGTACAGCCCATGCAGCAATGGGACCAAGTGGATTAGACAATGCAGTCTCATGGAACAACTGAGGGACAGTAGCATGGAGATACATAGGACTATGAGCCAGGAACATTTAAAAAACATTAGATCATCATGGTAGAAATTAATCAGCGATTTACATAAAATTTAAAAATATTTTCACATAGATTGTATTTTCCTTTCTTGGCAGAATAATCACAGATTAGAAGCATTGTGGATTTCTGGACCAGACCCTGAGGCCCAATAGTCAAAAAGCATTTACGTTTGATAACACCGGAGAAAAACTATATGGATTTTAAATTGTGAATGAGGTAGAGGGGCTGAAAGTAAAAAAGTTTTTTTTTTCATTTTTTGTTTAAAATATTTTTATTTGGGCATACAAAGATTTTGTTACAAAAGAACTCTGCTTTTTCAGCTAATTCTAATGTGACTGCTACCTCTGGCAAGATGGCACACTATCCTTCAGCTGATGCAATGGATCATATTTCTACTGCGTCAGAACAATCCTTATTCTCTTCTCTTCACTCCTCACCAATTATTTTGGCTGATATTCTTACAGACTTGCCAGAAAAATTCAATACTATTTTACAGGAAGCCCCAGATAAAACTTGTAAGCAAATTACTGATTATCTTACTAGAGAATTGAGAAATCTAGGCAACTGCACACGGCATCTTGAAAACTGTATGGATGAAATTATCTCTGTTTGACAAAACATGCACTGATATTAGCTCCTATCACTATTAACTAGAAGATGCTGTAAAAAGAGCTAGAAGATCCAATCTGCTCATCAGAGGTATTGTGGAATCCTACTTCCAGAAAGGAAAAATGATCGCCCAAATACAACATTGTATTTATTGCTGTATATACATGCTTTGGACTCATCGCATGCTGACGTGCACAGTGCACAGACGTCGCCAACTGTCTGCAGAGTCAATAGCTAAAGACCTCCAAACTTCATGTAGCCTTCAAAATAGCACAACAACAGTGCGTAGAGAGCTTCATGGAATGGATTTCCATGGCTAAGCAGCTGCATCCAAGCCTTACATTACCAAGTGCAATGCAAAGTGTCAGATGCAGTGGTGTGAAGCACACCACTACTGGACTGTCTGGCAATCCAATGGTTGTGTCTGGGTTTAGCGGTTGCCAAGAGAACAGTTCTTGCCTGTCTGCATTGTGCTAAGTGTAAAGTTTGGTGGAGGGGGGATTATGGCATGGGGTTGTCTTTCCAGTGTTAGGCTTGGCCCGTTAGTTCCACTGGAGGGAACTCTTAAGGTGTCAGTATACCAAGACATTTTGGACAATTTCATGCTCCCAACTTTGTAGGAACAGTTTGGGGATGACCCCTTCCTGTTCCAACATAATTGCACACCAATGCACAAAGCAAGGTCCATAAAGACATGGATGAGCAAGTTTTGGGTGGAGAAACTTGATTGGCCTGCACCTGAGCAAACAGAGCAAACTCTGTACTTCTGCACTGGGGATGGACTCAGCATAGGCTATGGTAACAATTCAGATATCCTGGAATATGCACTCCTTGCTGCCCTCAACGGACCGGGGTAGTCCAAAGTCACTGGATACAAAAGAAAACAATAAGAGGGCACAGCGGCCTAGTGCATTATTGTAAAAAATATTTATTAAAAGAATAAAAAGTAGGTATCATACTCACAATGGACATATAAAACAAAGGCACATCACAATAAACAGTGGTGTCAAATATGATAAGAGAGGTGCAGACTCTTAGTGTGCTTGCTCTGAGGAAGAGGCTTTGTCCTCAAAACGTGTTAGCCAGTTGGAAGTCCAGGGTTCCATTGTTTTGGACTTAGATGCTGTATGGATTGGACACCACTGTTTATTGTGATGTGCCTTTGATTTATATGTCCATTCTGAGTATGATACCTACTTTTTATCCTTTTAATAAATATTTTTTACGATAATGCACTAGGCCGGTGTGCCCTCTTTTTGTTTTCTTTTGTATCCAGTGGCCTGCACCTGAGTCCTGACCTCAACCTGACAGAACACCTTTGGGATGAATTAGAGCAGAAACTGCGAGTCAGGCCTTCTCTTCCGACATCAGTACCTGACCTCACAAATGCGCTTTTGGAAGAATGGTCAAACATTCCCATAGACACACTCCTAAACCTTGTGGACAGTCTTCCCAGAAGATTTGAAGCTGTTATAGCTGCAAAAGGTGGGCCAACTCAGTATTGAATTGGGATGCCATTAAAGTTCATGTGTGTGTAAAGGCAGGTGTCCCCAATACGTTTAGCAATATAGTGTATGTAAATATACAAGGTTCCTAGAACATGGAGATGTGTCCACACTGCACGGGTTAACTGTTCAGTTTGCTCTAGGGGAGAGAACAGAAGAGATATACTCACCTGATCCAACGATCCTTCCCACACAATACCGGTGCCTTTTTCTCCTGCCCCCCCCCGCCCCCCATGGTCCAGTGGTCTTGTAAATGAAGTGTTTCCAATGTCAACACACTCAAAGCATGCTTCATAGACAGGAGCAGTCCACCACTGGACTGTGGGGGAGCAGGGTTTTGTGGAAGATCGGTGGGTCAGGTGAGAATGAGCTTTGTGCTCACCCCTAGGAAGAGCAGCTGATCCATGCAGTCTGCACACAGTCCCACTGCATGGTGCAAAAAAAATTTGACCTGTGTTCTGCTTTAAGGATAGGTTCACACTAGCCTGCATGCTGTGGGCTGGTTGCGGGAATCAATATGATTCTTGCACCCACAACCACCCGCAGCCACATGCACCTTTTTCTTGCTTGAAATATGGGCACAGCAGCCCTTTTAAATGAATGGGCTGCTGTACCTGAGCAGATGTGGGCCGCGCCGCCCACATTATTGGGAACCAGGGGTCGTCTCTCTACTCACATTTTACATCTAACATTTTAAACAGTTGTACCACACCATTTGACACTATCTCACAAAAAAAGAGAGAAGCCAAATCTGACTACAATTACTGTTTGTTCACTGCAAAAATAGCACAAATGGATTAATCCTCAATATACTGTATTTTCACTTCTGAATATTGTGCTTCTTATATCTTTGAACATCAATAGATTGGGTGGTTGATTTAAATACCTATGACCAGGGGCGGACTGACTATTTGGAAACTTGGGCACTGCCCGATGGCCCGGGGTCAGTAGGGGGCCCCATGAGATGCCCCTGGTACCTTTTTCATAGGCTTTTTAGAGTTTGGGCAAGGACACAGGGGCCCCATGATCCCCTATTGCCTGGAGGCCCCATGAGTTGTCAGTCCGCCCCTGCCTATGACTTTTTAACACTTCATAATACATTATCTACACTAACACATATTACCTTATATTTATTCCTATGCTTATCCTAATACTCTGGCCATCTTTTAGTGCCTCTGATGCTTTCTCACCATGCTACATTACTATTCCATTCATCCTCTGCATTCCACCAAATTATTCTAGATAATGTAATTTCTACACTGACATTGCAATGTAACGCATGTAATTGAAACTTTTACAGTAACCAAGAGATTAATTATTCTGTTTCATCTTCATATTTATTTTTGTACTTTTTAAGACTTGATACATTTGTAACTCTTGTTTCTCCTTGACTCAGTATTTTGGTATACAACTTTATGATTTATGCTTACATTTTATTTTTCTCACAAGAGTGTGATTGTTC
The DNA here is from genome assembly GCF_062004578.1 of Staurois parvus. Taxonomy (NCBI): domain Eukaryota; kingdom Metazoa; phylum Chordata; class Amphibia; order Anura; family Ranidae; genus Staurois; species Staurois parvus. The sequence goes on from NW_028317916.1 coordinate 3,700,566, forward strand.
GTTCTCTGAATTTTAACGGAGTTTAATATATTAGTTCAAATTCACTATATTCATTACTGAAGCACACCTTTGAAACTATTGTTTTTTTAATGCTGTGTATGCCTTGATGCATGACTTTTGCAATTAAATTGTCTTTCTTCCTTTTTTTTCCCATCTCCTGTATGGTGGATGGTCACTACTCACTCCACCAAAGTTCTCAACATGGCAACCCATTACATTTGTCACTTTATAAACCATTGGACCTTTTAGTGTCTAATTTGTTCTATGTTTTTGTTTCTCAATTTTTAACCATCATTTTAGTTAGTCCTCTCTTTTTTAACTTTTTTATTTACTTATTCTCTCTACTATCCTCTCTCTTTCTCTCGCTAACTGGTGATCCATTTTCATGGGAACTTCAGGTTGTACATCACTTTGCAATTCCTTTTATCAATCCATTATGATGCCTCTGAATAATCTTTCACCTAATGTACAAGACCTTAATGTTGTTTTAAAGGCCAAAGGATTGTTACCTTAATGCACTTTATGCATTAAGGTAAAAAACCTAGTGTGCAGCTCCCCCTTATACTTACTTGAGCCTCTTTTCTCTCCAGCGATGTGCATAAGAGCCATGACTCTCCCGAGTCTCTCTCTCTCTGCATTGGCTCACACAGCAGCAGGAGCCATTGGCCCTGCTGCTATCAATCACAACCAGTGAGCCAATAAGGAGAGAGGGGGGTGTGCCAAGCCACACTCTGTGTGTGAACAGGCACTGTCCATTTGGCATGTTTTTTTTTTATTACTTTTTATTACAACGTTTAGAATCACTTTAACTCATCTACCAAGAGAACCAAATCTTTACGTGCAGCTGTGATTTGTTTTCAAGAGACTAATTTTTCTAAAATATCCTTCACTAAATATTTCTATACCTCATATCTTACTATCTTTTCTGCTAACTCCCCAACTAAATAAGGATGAGTCCTGATTGGCTTTAGAAACAATACTCCATTCACACTAGGACATACCATTTCTGATCCAGAAAGAAGATATTTGCTTTTGCAAGATTTTATAGATGATGCCATTATAACCTTTGTTATGTACAGTATTATGCCCCAAATAGTAAACTAGTTCTTTTCTTTTCACATCTTGCTATGATTCATAAACACACTAAAGGCACATTGTAATTGCAGTAGACTCTAATATTGTATTAGCCCCTCGTCTCAGCAAAAAAAAAAAAACTATCCCCAGTAATTCAAATACCTCTGGTCTAAATTCCTCTTCTTGACACATGTACTTCTATCCCAATATTCTCTCTTGGATGCCTGGAGAGAACATCACTCGATGAAACAAGATTTAACTTCTTTCTCTTATTCTCATAATCCTACAGTGGCAGGATTAACCATATTTATATGCCCTTAAATTCCTTACCTCTAATACAGTCATGTAACATTCTTGTTATTTCATGGTCTGACCATGACGCTATCTTAACCGCTTTTGGCTCACTCTTTATCAAGGCTAGAGATTATAGATGGTCATTGGATAACACCCTATTAAGTAACCCTGATGTTGATAACAAAATATGTGATGCGCTACGAGAATATTTCACTCTCAATTCTTTCCCAGCTATACCTCTTAATGCATTGTTGTGTGCACATTAAACTGTAATAGAAGGTAAATTTATTCAACTAGCTACTCAACTCAAAAAACAATGCATAGAAAAGCTTAAACTATTAGAAAAAGGATTTGCTACCTTAAGTGCACAACACAAAACAAATCCATCTCCATCCATACATAAGAAGTTATTTGCAATACAAATGTAAATTAAAATCTATGCCTGGCTATACCGGCTGAAAAACATCTAAGATGGATGGAAAATAAATTCTACATGTATACTGATACACCCCATACTCTTTGGCCAGCAAATCTAACCCTACTATAAAACTCTACTATAAAACCAATCTGTTTAAAAACTAATCAATCCACTATAATGACCAATGAAATTTTACATATATTTTGTACTCATTTGGCTAAACTATATCAAGCTCCTGGTACTTACAACACCTCACTAGCCAAAAAATATCTTTCTTCTCTAGACTTGTCCTCAATACCAAAATTGCTTATCAAAATCTGTGAGAATCCAATTTCTGTCTTAGATGTTAAGTTACCCCTTACATCATTTAAAACACAAAAGAAACCAGGCCCAGACAGCCTTTCAGCCCTTTATTATAAAACAATTTATTGAAATTCTAGCCCCACAACTATCATCCTATTATAATGCCTTACTAAAAGGAGAAATGAATTCTGACACATTTCTTGCCTCAATATGCATGATACCTAAACCAAATTGTGATACTACATCATGGTCTAATTAACATCCAATCTCATTACTTATATAGGATGCCAAGATCCTTGCTAAAATACTAGCATCTCATCTTAACACTGGTATTAATAAATTAAAAGGTAAGGACCAAGTTGGTTTCATGCCCGGGAGGCAAGCAAGCGATAATATATGTAGAATCTTACAAACCATTCATGTCACTAAAGCTACAAAAATCCCTGCTTTCTTATTGTCTGTAGACATTAGGAAAGGATTCGACACAGTTCTATGGCCATATTTATCCTTACTCTTAATAAAATGGGGATCTGGTCCACACTTTTGTAAAGGGGTTAGTTCCCTTTACCTTATCTAGATATACAAATATTAAATGGTTAGAGCTTACTGGATATCATCACAAACTATCTCTCTTCGTGGATGATGTCCTCATGGTTATAACCAATCCTTTAAAGTGGTAGTAAAGTCTTTTTTTCATGTTTTACCTACAGGTAAGCCTTTAGTAAGGCTTACCTGTAGGTACAGTAAATATCTCCTAAACATGCACCGTTTAGGTGATATTTACTTTAGCAGTGCTGGTGATGTCACTTGGCGCATGCACACTGAGCTCTCAATGGATGGTATGCCATCCATTGAGAGAGCCATGCCACAGCTGAGACTCCCATGCATGGGAGTGATGTCATTGTGGCCTGGCCAGTCAAACAGTCGCAGCCCGGGGACCCGGAAGGAAGACTGGGTGAAGATGGAAGCCCCAGGGAGCCGTAACAGCACTCTGCTGGAGGGCTTTCATTTTCAGGTAAGTCTTTTATAATGTGCTAGCATGCGATGCATACTGGCACATTATGGTCTTAACTTGCAGACCATGTTATTTATTATTTATTATTATAGATTTATTTTTTGCAGTTACTACCACTTTAACTACTCTACTTAATTTGATGAAAGAACTAAAAAATTTTCAGAAAATATCTGGGTTACAACTTAATAGCGATAAGTCTAAGGCTGTTAATATTAATCTTCCAGACAATATTTTTTCTCACATCACAAAAAAATTTCCTTTTCCTTGGGAACATATTGCATTACTTTATTTGGAAATCTTTCTTACGTCTTCCTAGAACTCCCTTTATGAAGCTAACTACCCCTCTATCATACATCATTTCTGTACTCTTCTTGAATACTGGAAAATATATCAAATCTCTTGGTTGCGATGCATAACGTCAATAAAAATGGTCTTCCTTCCTAAACTACATTACTTATTTTAAACTCTTCCTATTAAGATACCTTCTCGTGTATTGAGATTAATATAAAATAAAATATTCTCCTTTATCTGCGATAAATACAAATCCAGAGTAGATTGTAATACTATTCCCCCACCCCCAACAAAAAAAAGGAGGTCTTGCAGTCCCAAATATATCTATTTATTTGTTTGCACAAATAGCACAACTGGCAACATGATCACAATTCTGTTGGTCCGCCTCTTTGGATTTCCATTGCAGCACTCGAATTGGATCCTTTTTCTATTCAAACAGTTTTATAGATTCACCCAAAATTCCTTAAAATAACTCACAATCCTTATTATTACGCATTCTCTTTCAGTTTGGTATAACAACAAATATTTTGGACAACTTATTTCCTCTTATGCCCCCCTTCTTTCAACTGTACACAACCCAATGTTTACTCCAGGCTATCTTGAATGGACTATATTTTAAATGACGGGTTTCTCGTCTACAAACTAATATCTTCTATAAATGTTTTAAGCCACTTGTATCATTGTTTAAGCTTTCAAAAAAATATTAGAATATGAATACTTTATCATTTCCACATCTTGTAAGGAGAGGAAGAAGCAGAAAAGAGGTTGACTTACAGCATATATATATATATATATATATATATATATATATATACAGTGTATTTCTAGCTTTGCCCAATAAAACTAATAAAAAAAATCACATCAAGTTCCAAACAACTAGATATTTTCTATCCTGCATTTAAAATAGTTATTTGTTAACAGATTAAATTGTAAATTTGTTTAGTTTTTCAATTAAAGCTTCACTGGGTACAATAAGCTCTGTGAGCTGTGAGTACTCCAGCTTTCCAGTGCTTACCAGAGACTGTGCTACCCTTTAGACTTGAAAACTTTTAATGCAGTGCTCACTTAAGTATGTTTACTGATTAAGACCTATCATTCTTAAAACTGGCAAGTCCTGTAGAATTGATAAACCTTGAGCTGATTTATTTACTCCCACAGAAACATTACAGTTTTTTTTGTATTTGTAGTAGTTATGAAATTATAAATTACAACAGTTTAACCACTTGCCCTCTGGAAGATTTACCCCCCTTCATGACCAGGTCATTTTTTGCTGTTCGGCACTGCGCTATTTCAACTGGTAATTGCGTGGTCGTGCAATGCTGTACCTAAATTAAATTTCTATAATTTTTTTTCACACAAATAGAGCTTTCTTTTGGTAGTATTTGATTACCTCTGCAGTTTTTACTTTTTGTGCTATAAACAAAACTTTTTTTGGAAAAAACAATATTTTTCACTTTTGGTTATAAAAAATACCCAATAAACTCAAAGTTAGTCATAAATTTAGGCGAAAATGTATTCTGCCACATGTCTTTGGTAAAAAAAAAATCGTCATACATGTATATTAATTGGTTTGGTTTGAAATTTACGCAGCTTTTTATTTTCTGACTGCCCATCACATTTCTTGAGGTGCTAAAATGCCAGGGCAGTACAACCCCAAAATGACCCCTTTTTGGAAAGTAGATACCCCAAGGATTTTGCAGAGAGGCATGTTAAGTCCATGGAACATTTTGGTTTTTGCCACAAATTTTCGAAATTACATATTTTTTTTTTACACAAAGTTGTCACTTAAATTATATATTTCTTGTACATGCCATGGGTATATGTGGAATAACACCCCAAAACACATTTTTCTACTTCTCCTGAGTATGGGGATACCACATGTGAAAAACGTTTTGGCAGGCTAGCTACATACAGGACCCCAAAATCCAATGACCACCTCCAGGCTTTCAAAGGGCATATTTTCTCATATCACTTCCCCACTACCTAGAAAAGTAGACACCCCAAGGAATTTGATAAGAGGCACACCGAATAAATAGATACCAAACATGACATGCTTTAAAATTGCGCATGCACTTGCAATGGCGACAAAGTACATACATTTTTAATATCAATAGGCGACAGTTTAAAAGCCTTTACAGGTCACCAATTTATATTTACACAGGAGGTCTGGTGCAAGAATTACTGCCCTTAATCTGACATTCGCAGTAATACCTCACATGCATGGTGCAATCGCTGTTTACATAGCAACACGGGACCAACACTTGCGTTCACCTTTGGGCATTTTTATTACTTTTATTGTTATCACAGGGAATGTAAACATCCCCTCTGATAGCAATAGGCAGTGACAAGTATTATTTTCTGAGAAATCTGGGGTCTATTAGACTCTAGATATCTCCTCTGCCCTTAAAGCATCTGATCACATCAAGATCAATGTGATCAGATGCTTTCCCAATTTACAAATGGTACTGTTAAAGGCCAGCGAAGCATAAATGATGAAATCTCTCTGATCAGTTCTATAGTCAGCCAGTGTAACTGCTGGCTGCATTCTCTGATTCCCCTGTGCAACAGGAGGGCCCAAGAAAACTGTGCAAGGTGGCAGGAGGGGGGTGTCCCTTCCCGTTTCTTGCAAAACTGATTCAGCAGCTAATTGACCACTAGGATTGCTTTTACATGAAAGCCGACTGCCAGCTGAAAAAAACGATACCAGGATTATGCCTGTAACTGCAGACATCATCCTGATATAACCACTCAAAGTCCAGTGATGTATCAGTACATTGCTGGTCCATGTTGGGCATATATATAACAGCAGAGAACATGGGCATATGATGAATCGGATCTGTGGACCAATATGGCCGCAATAATTTTTTTTTTTATAATGCCCATATTGAGGGTTAGGCCCAAAAACGTTTTACATTCAGAAACCGTGATAGGTTTCGATGTGAATTGTCTGGCAAGAGCTAAATTTGGGTGTGCGTATAAATTGCCTTGGTCCACAATCAATTGGTATAAATCTTCCGTTAAAAACAGTGGAGGGGCTAAACGATAGTGCTCACAGCGAACTGGGCTGATCCTGCTAACACTGCGTGTTTGGGGACACTATACAAAGCAGGCACTAGTATAGTTCTGTTTATGATCATTATATTGATCTGTACAAACACTATACTAGTAATGGCGGTGATCAGATACTAATCACTACTAATTATTTATGAGCATTTGGTTATTTTTATTTATGGGGGATTATTTAAATGCGTTTTAGTTGAGGGTTATTAGTTGGTTTACTATTTTTATTATATTAAATGAGGGTATTATGAATATAAATGAAATTGAGGGTATTAGTAAGTACATCATGTCGCTAATAGATGATTTATGAGCACTTGGTAAAATATTTTTTTTAGAGGAGTATTTCATGTGGAATTATTTTGATATTTATTTGGAGGAGATTGATTAGTTGAAACTATCTATTTAAATATTTTTTGGTATTTATACACTTTTATTAGATATTTGTATCATAATTTGAATTAATTTAATGGTAATAATTTAATTATTATTTATTGAGAAGTATTTAGGAGCGCAACATATATTTGTAGTTATAGAGTGAGTGCGATAGTGTGCGTACAATGCTAGCTGACCCTGGCTGGGAGGGGAGCTTACTAACCCTGATGCTATCTAATGTCACTAATGGCAGGAATACAGTGATCACTGAAAAATTCTAGAAACTGACACTGTACTAATCAGGGGCGGACTAACCATTTGGAAACTCGCGCACTGCCCGAGGGCCCAGGGTTAGGAGAGGGCCCCCTTGAGATGCCCCTGGTACCTTTTTCATAAGCTTTTTTGAGTTTGGGCAAGGACACAGGCACCCCATGATCCCCTACTGCCTGGGGGCCCCATGAGCTGTCAGTCCACCCCTGGTACTAATGGCTCTGGCTGCGTGATGGGATGGGGATGATCAAAGGGTTAATAGAGGTGATCAAAGGGTTAAATGTGCTAATCTAACGTGTGTAAAATGTAGTGCTTTTACTTGGTGCGGTGTTCTCTTTTCTCTCCCTGGACTGACTGGGAGGGCAGCGTGGTGCGCAGACATGTTCACACCCCGAAAGAGGAAGCAATGTAAGATCATGTCATGCTTATGCGGGTAAGCAGTCGGCAAGTAGTTAACAAAATAACAGTTACAATTCTTTTTTTAATTCTCAATATGGTATTTTTTATTTTATTTCATTTTACATTTTTTTTAATTTTGTAATACTTTTATCAGAATAGTACAATGTTACCATAGTACCATAGTAACATTGTACCACTGTGGGGGGGGGGGGGGTGATCAGGGAATTATTTTTTTTCATTACACTTTGCTTTTCAGGAGAACTAACCATAATTTTTTCTGCAATTCAAAGCTTGCTGTCATGAACCTAACTCAATCATGAACAGCTCAAGATAGTGATCTGTGATTGGCTGGAGCTGGTCACATGGTACATGGTGCTGTGATTGGCCCCATGTATCATGTGACAGCTGTGGGCCAATCACAACTCACTAGGAAGAGAAGCGGATTTATTCATAGCAGCTTTGCTAACGTTGTGATCATGTGATCGCACAGCAATGTTTTTCTTAGTTTCCCCACTAACAAATTTATTACCTGTTGAGCTTGCCAGTAAGTCTATTATTTTTCACCTTTCTTTAACACACCAACCTGTTCAGTAAAAGTGGAGGTTTGAGGGTTGAGACAAGCAATGTAGCACAGGGGTGCCTACAATTATCAGATTTCACTCATATAGTTAAAAGCAAAAGAAAAACGTTCTCATGAAATTGCTTGAAATGTCACTTATTATTCACTTACTAGATGTTAGTCACTTACAGTATGTAAAGTTTATCTAAACCTACTAGTCCATCCAACACTACCCTCTCTACAAGTTGACAAAGCTGCTTTCCAATGGGAACATAATTGCTCTTCCATTAATACAGTGGAAAATGTAGTGTAGCCCTCATAATACAGGAAGTATGTTAATGGCTGGATCACCAGGTAAAATTGAAGGAAAAAAATAAATTAATGCAGCCTCCACACCTAAGTTTGAAAAACTTCAATATATGACATTTTCATTTTTGAACTTAGATACATTTTAGGATTAATAGAAAATATGTAGCATCATTAGATAAATGTAAAAAACCTGAGTTTTCCTTGCAACGTTAATAAACTAAGTGTTATTTTATATCAGCATGTAACCTGCACAATAAAGAAGTGTGCAATTAAACTAAAGTGGGTCTGTAACAAAACCTTCATTGTAGCTTTTTGTGAAAGGAGACTGGATTCGTAATATATTTTACATTTGTCCACTAAGAACAGAACCTATGGCAGAAGGAATGGGGCCATACTTTGTAAGTATTCCTTAAAGGTTAACTGAACCTTCTGGTTCTTCCATCTGTTGTAAATTCTCCAATTCTTACAATAAAGAGATCACTAGGGATGCATGAAATCAATTCTTTTTTTTTTTTTTATATTCATATTTATTTATTTCTTTCCAAAAAAAGAGGTGTTTATTGAAAACCAAACACACAGATTGATACAAGACAGAATAAAATTTCAAACGGGTTGAACATAGGGCATATGGCAAAACATATATCATACAGAAGAGCATGAAATCCAATGCAGAAATGAACAAATTGGATGAGTAAAACCACGACAAGGTTGTGCCTGCAATATTCCAGTGTGCTTGTCAAACGATTAGAGCAAGGAGGCACCAGGCGTTCTACATTAATGTCTCAAAGTATGGTGCTATGGAGGAATGGAGGGTGCGTACAGTATCTAAGCAGAAGTCCATACTACAGGTTTGAGATAGTGGAGGTGGCGGAGAGCGTATATGGGAGTAAATTGTCATGGAAATCGCTAATGGGAAAGGAGATAAGATGTTGACATCATGCCTAATGCTCTGCGGGATAATTATCTGGAGCTTGGACAAGCATAAGAGAGGAGAAAAAAAAAGAGGAAGGAGAGAAGCGCAAAGGAAAGAAAGAGAAAGAAAAGGAAAGAAAGAGAAAGAAAAGGGGAAGAAAGAAAAAAAAAAGGGGGGGGGGAGGGAAACACGTAGGTAGAAGGGAGTGAGGGAAGGGGTGACTGCAAAAATTATTTGATCATCAATACGGGTCATATCAGGTGCGGTAGAAGTCTAAATTAACATTAGTGTCAAATAAATGTGGGATGTACACGGAGGAGGGGGAGCATGTTGACCACCATCGGGTCAAATACAACTGAGTTACAACAGTAGGGAATCTAAGTCAATTCAAACAGGTTGGTCCATCAGAGATCGATATGCGGGGGTAGTCAGAAAATGAGTCCAACAGGCCCAAGTGTGGGAAAATTTTGTAGGGGTATCAAGTGCAGTCGCAATCAGTTCTTCCATAACTGCCGTTTTTCCCACTCGGGTGAGCCAATCGCGTATAGAAGGGGGGCGTGTGGAACCCCACAGGACAGGGATGCAGAGTCTGGCTGCATTGATCATGTGCATAGCTAAGGATTTGAAATACTGCCCCCCGGAAAGGGAAGAGTGGTGGAAATCAATTCTACCTTCAGTAAAAATCTTGATGGCTTCAAATATATATGGAATTCACCATCACAAGCAATTATTCCAATGATAAATCCACTTAAATAGGAGAGTATAATGGTCAACATAATATGTTTCCATTTCATTTTGGTTTTCTGGTTGGGAAGTTAAGCTTTAAGAACTTCTGCTGTTTCTATTGGTGATATTGTGCCAGAAGATTTCCTCTTCCAAATCTACTTAATGTAGTCATCATTTATCTTGTGCAGTATGTAATTGAATAACTTGTCTTGCCATGCTAAGCATTACATATGAGTACATACAGTATAAGTTGTAACGTCACCAGTAGGTTTAAGTAAAGGCATTATAGAAGTACACTAATTTGTAGGAACAAGTTAGAATTTATTTTTCACATGTGTAACTATAATACTACAGTATTACTATACTACTAAGGGTCTGTTTTTGTGGCGCAACAACCACATAGCACCACTGTAGCTGGGGGCAGGAGATCAACACTCATGGAAATGGGAAGATTACACAACATGAAAGAAGTTTTCAGCTGCGCATACAAAAAAGGTAAGTATTTACCTTCAGGTGAGATCTTTTATTAACATTAACATTTTCATTACTGAGTAATCCTACACATGTTGTTGACTAGTTCTTACATCATAGAACATCTTTTGCTAAATGTTTACTTTAAGTGACTGATCAATATCACAAGTATTGCAAAGCTTAGATGACTAGTCCCACTTTTCAAGATTTTGCCTGAGGACAGCATTGCTTCTAAATGTGATTTTGTTTTTTACATTGACAGTTTATGACTTTGTCATTTCATTTAAAATGACAGCTTCATAAACTGCATGCAAGCTGGCCTATATAAGCTAAACATATATAGATAAACATTTTAAATGTCGATGGATGTTTAATGCACTATGGAAAAACATAAATAAAAAGTTCTATTAATCTTCTTATTGAAGTAAATGTAATACATTTGATATCTAACACATAGACAAGATTAATGAAATGGCAATTATCCTGAAATATATGTCAAAGCACATCCCTAGAACTTGATGCAAAGATGGTTAAATTGTATAGATTATGAAAATCCATCACAATGAAATACATTGTTGGAAAATCTTATATACATGAATTATGGCACACTAAAATATTATTGGTTGAGACAATAAAACATAAATAACTGGAATTAGCTGCTTTGGTTTTATGTTAGAGCCATCTTGCCATTGTTTTAAACATTTCTTTCATAGTTTCCCTTAATTATTGCTATAGGGTAGATGCCTGTGCTAATAATTTTGAGTGAGACAGATAGTATATAACCTCTCATTACTGGCAGAGCTTCCTTAATAAAACTGTATTCTATTTATTTAACAATACTCTAATCTAAACAGTTATAAAAAAGGAAGATAGAAGCAGCAACTTTCATACTAACTTTAACTATTTATTTTAACTATATATTTAATAACAGAAAGGGTTGACATTTAAAATGTATTTTATATTTATATTTTAGTATATGCTAAGCAGAATATATACTTGTACATGTATTTATAGTTATGTGACGTTAGGCTGTGTTATAATTTCTTTACAGTTTTTTGTGATGAAAAAATAGTCATTATGTCAGTCATATAGTACTGTAATTTATGTAGGAATACCTTATGTTTAAAGTGGAACTTCACTGCATCTGAGCACCACAAACCACAAATGCTATTTAATTCATGTTTAATCACTGCTTGAATGCCCTATAGCAGAACTACTGCTACAGGGCGGTAAGGCTGTGCAAAATCATGTATATATACATGATTTTGCATTTCCGGGTAGGAAGGGCGTGCTCACGCCACCCTACCCGCGCTGCCATTGGTGGCTAGAGCTGTCGATCACCGGGTTCCAATTGGAGATTCCCCGATGGCTGTAAACAATACAGATCTCTCCCCTGTCAGCAGCAGCATGCTGCTTTGCATTGCTCTGCATAGCAGAGCAATACAATGCAGCATGCTTACATAGTAAAACACACACAGCACATAATGTGAAACACACACAGCACACAGTTAACCCTTTGATCGGCCCAGATGTTAACCCCTTCCTACCCAGTGTCATTAGTACAGTGTCAGTGCATTTTATTAGCACTGATCACTGTATTAGTGTCATTGGGGATGTCAGTGGCAGTTAGTCAGTTCCCACCCCGTGTCAGAATGCCCGCCACAGTCCCACAGTCCTGCCATAAGTTGCTGATCACCACCATTACTAGTATATGAAAAAAAAATTCCAGTATATATACCGCCATTTGTAAATGCTATAACTTTCGTCTAAACCAATTAATTTACACATATTGGGATTTTGTTTTAGCAAAGACATGTAGAAGAATAAATTTTGGCCTAAATTTATGATGAAATGTTATTTTTTAAATTTTTTTACTGGATATGTTTTATAGCAAAAAGTCAAAAATATTGTTTTTTTCAAATTCTTGTTTTTTTTTGTTTATAGCGCAAAAAATAAAAAACGCAGAGGCGATAAAATACCACAGAAAGAAAGCTCCATTTCTGGGGAAAAAAAGGACATTTAATTTGGGTGCAGCATTGCAATTGTCAGTTAACCTCCCTGGCGGTATTCCCGAGTGTAGCTCGGGGTAAAGTTTCAGTACCAAAAGCGGTAACCCCGAGCTACACTCGGGCTTACCATGTGGTGTTGCTCAGGGATTCCCTGAAGAGCTTACCTTGTCCTGCGCTCCTGCGATGTGTCCCCTGCAGCATCCACTGCCATCTCCTCCAGCCGATGCCGGCATCTGGCTTCCGTGTTTCGGTCCCTATGACGTCGGGACGTACGGGCGCCGGAACCGGCGGCAAATTTGAAAGTTTTTAAAAATTTCATTTTTTTTCAAATGATTATTACATAGTAAAACATTGCTCCCTACTGCTTTGTCCTGTGCCCTGCCTGCATTTTGACTGTTCTTTCTGCCTGGAAACTGGGAAAAGTCCATGGCATCCAAAAGCGCCCCTTTAGGTCAAAATCGGTTTTAGACCAGCTAGAGAACAGAGATAGTAAATCAGAACCACTTGCAGAATTGAGTGATAATGATTTGTGGGGAAATTCGTCATCAGACACTGAAAACGAATCTGCGACTTTGCTCAGCGATGTGCGAACTTGGCACTATATTTCAAATTTCAGTATTTTTGGTTTGATTATATTATTAAATTAAATTTATTATTATTATATTATTATTTTTTATGATTATTTATTAAATTATAATTTATGATTTCGTGTTTCAAGTTTTATCATATCCGGAATGTTTACTAGGCTCTTGTTCGGACAGATTTCAGTGAGTTATTCCTAAAAATGACAGGCCTACAATAAAAAAAACTACATATTTCCATGCGAAATGATGGTACCGCTTTCAGCACCAAAAGTCTGAAATAATCATACCGCCAGGGAGGTTAAAGTAACGCAGTGCCATATTGCAATAAATGGCCTGGTCAGGAAGGGGGGTAAATCCTGTGGAGGGCAAGTGGTTAATATTCTAAGCAAACTCACCAATCTATCCATGTTTGCATGCTTTATTTTGTTGAGAAATCATTGTGAAAAACACCCCCTGGTATTTCTGGCTGTAGTCATCTTGAGTGTTTAGTATCAGTTACTTCCTGGAATCCATCTGCCCTTAGCTTAGGCATAGGCTGAGCTGAAAACCCACCCTCTACTCCTGAAGACTGCTGGGATATATGACATCATTTGCCTAGGCATGGAAACCAGAAAGTAACTGAGGAAATGTAAACAAAAAGGTTAAAACAAGTAAATATGATATATGTTCCTTTATTTTTACAAATTATAGCAGCACAAAGATTCAAAATAGTCCATGTTGATTGAGAAAGTATTCCACTTTAAAACTCAACTCCAGACAGATATAAAAGCACAGATTAAGGCAGCCCTATTGATATATCAATAAATGTATTTCATTTTTAAATGCAGGCAGTGTAAGTACTGTACCTGCATTTGACTTGGTATCAGCCTCTTAAAGTCCCCTGTACAACAAATTCCAGACTGGGGGAGAAAGCAGCAGCACAAGGTGCCAATCAGTTGTGTTGCAATGCAAGAAATATGCTGATATGAGAAGAAAGCGTGACAAAGAAATTAATTATTAGTCTGTTGCTTCTACTTTTACTGTCCAGACACAGGTTGAGTGATGGACAAGACCTGTTTAACTGCAGCAGGGTGTCATGTACTTGGTGGAGTTTGAGCTTAAGAGGGAGCTTCTCTTGCACCTCTTGTCCAACACCCCTGGTAGTGATGGCAGGAGATGTAAGGACAAAGAGTTGTACAAGGGTTGCTGTTGGCAGCGCCAACTGTTTCATGTGAGACACAGATGACTGTGGACCACAGGATAAGGACCAAAGGCAGGAACACAGTGGCACCCAGTGGACAGGAGCAAAGCCAGGACACAACCCGCACCTCATCAACAGCTGGATAATGAAGTACAGATCCAGAATTCAGAGACAGCATCAGGATACAAGCTAAGGTCATCAACAGCCAGACAGCAAAGTTTTGGAACATATGGCAGAAGCAGGGTCAGAATACAAGCTAAAATCTGCTCATGGCGAGGTAGCACATTAGGAAGCAGGATACAAAATCCAAAACACATGCTCAGGTAGAAAGGAATCCCAAATTAGGTCAAAGGCGAGCTGGGCCATACTTGGGAAGGCAAGCGTAGCAGGTCAGGTCACAGGTAAATTATGGACTAGCTGATCATTCAGCAATCAGTTCATGCCACATTCCAACTTAAATAGACCATTTGTCTGCCCTCCTGGGAGTCCCAGAAGTGTGTCTTTAGTTTCTGTCAAGAGGGGGGATTCCCTTTAGGAGAGCAGAGTCCTTCAAATATCTTGTGCACTAAATTCTGGATTATCTCAGAGCTTCCCTGCACCCCATCAAAATTTAACAGCAATAACACCTAGAAAGACATCCAGTGCCTGGTTATTGTGCATGAGACAAAGGGAGTTGTTGTGTGCTTGGCTGCTGTGCACTTACTTGGAAAGAGAACCTGGGACAATTATGTGGGGCACATCAGGAGTTTGCACTATAGATAATACGGTAAAGCTGTGTATACTTCAGTCAGGGAGACTGAGTTTGAGGCCGCGTAACTGACAAATAAGCAGTTCATGTGTTTCTATCCTAGAGGGATTCTTTCAAAATTGTCTTTCTCAAATGATAACATAATTTTTCATTCTTGCTATAATTGATGCATAAAGTGTAGCAGAAGTCAGAAGGCCTAGGGATGTAGTCATGTGATCTCTCCTGAAGGGAAGGACAAGTCTTTAGAGTTGCAAATCTTCCTCTTCAACAAACATGTCATGCCCAAATACTTAATCCAGAAAAGTGTTTTCTCCAAGAAAGATATGTGAGCCCTTCCATTACTCCTAATATATTCATCCCTGTAAGACTATTAACATAAGTTTTAGTTAAAATATGTATAGGTTCACTTTAGGTTGGCAGTACTTAGTGAATGTGCTTTTTCCTAGAACACATGCTCTCTAACTTAACTATAAAGATAGTGTTATTCTCACAGTCAGTACTGAATGCCAGAACTTGAAAACTGCAGACAGAAGTTTTTGATGAATCCTTCTGAATATGTGAAATATACCTCTGGGTCATGCAAATGGTCTTGAAGTCTTAAAGCTAGGACCATCTTTGCTTAAATGGACAGCATAAATTTGAAAATAATTGTAAATCCCTATATGATCTGATAGCACAGCCATGGATGGCTCTAATCCTTGGTTTTTCTTCAAGGTTAACTGATTCATAATATACATTCTATTCTGTTAAAGGTCTCGTTTCAATTCCAAAGGTTTTTATTTGTGTTTCAGAATAAAACAAAGTAGAATAAAGAAGGTGGTAGCACGGCACAATCCAAGTGCGGCTATGAAAGTGATAAAGAAAAACTTAGGACACCAATTACAATTAAGGGTTATGATACAGAGAGTATGCATTAGCTGCAATAGATTATTAAGTTTGAGTATGAAAGTAAATTAAAATTGCAACAGGTGTGGTCCCATATCGCAGAGGCATGAATGTGTAATGGATATCCGATAGGGACATAAACAACCCTCTGAGACTAGGGATGGAGCAGATGAAGAATATTATGGGGAGTGAAAATGTGAAGTAGGAGGCAAGAAAGATAAAAGCAAAAGAAAATATAGAGAAAGGAACAGTCACAGTCAGAGAAATGGATAAGAAGAAGGAATAGAGAGGATGGAAGCGTGGGAGAGGGAATGAAGGTAATGATTCTCATTGCAAGCTAAGGGTTTGTCTATCAGAAAAGATAGCTATAGAGTGAGGAGTGAGGCCTGGTCTATAGGTGATTAGTTCATAGGTAACTAAAAGGGTCCAAACCTTGAGAAAATGTTCCTGGATGTCCTCTAAGATTATATAAAGCTTATCATTAAACATAAAGCCATGGAGATGGGCATTGACCTCATGGAAAGGAATATGTTGCAATTTCCAGGCCAGTGCTGTGGTTTATTTTGCTGCTAAAAGAATGATTGTTGGAAAAAATGAAAATGTGAATTAACAGTCTTCCCCACTGGAATATAAAATAAATAATTTAAAAGTCCACAAATTTCATCTTTGTGATGTTTTTCTTCCTTCTACAATCACCAAGTGCTTCAAACAGAAAAGTGCAAAATTCCACCACCAGATGTCTGCTCACCTCCAGCAGTGTGACCTCACATACAGTAATACTATGTTTGGTCTAACCGCACTTTGGTCTCACATTGGACACTGAAGATCAGCTTGATGGATTTCAACTGTAGTTCACACCTTGTTCGGAATACAACACTCACCAACACTTCACCTCATAAATAAAAAACTCCACATAGTGCAGAACTCTGACCACCAGCTGCAGCCGGCAGAGATCGAGAAAAAATGTCCAAGTCAAAACAATGATCTTTGTTGAACAGGCACAGCCACACATGGACTGAAATTTCACTGGTTCCTGCTTAACCAGCTAAATTTCGATCCATCTATGGCTTTCTTAGGGGAGGCCAACCCTCTGATGATGTGCACTGGCACTAAAGGCCTTAGGAGGAGCCAACAGAGCGTGACGTCTTAGCCGCCCGGAGCCACGAGGAGGCCCGGCGGCCATCTTACTTTTGGGTCAGTCACACTTTTTATTCCCTGAGTGTTTCCACCCTGCTTTTATATGCTGTATATATATACAATAAATTTTTGATTTTAAATACCACACTATGAGGCACTTTTTTGGCTCCTTTTGGAGCTAATTCCAGGATATCCTGTTACCTACCATTGCCTCCGGAGGGAGTTTCATACCTATAAGGAAAGGTTTAATCAGCCTTGAGGGAACTCCTGGATCTGGAAACTGCTTACTACATACCAATTAGAAAGAGCATCAGGATCATCTGTGCCCAGATGGATATCTACTCTCCCCACTAGATGAGGGATTTCCGGTGGTCTTATATCTTATGCGCATATCCTTAGTGCGTCCGGTGAGTGCGCAATTTTACCATTTGATCCTGACATATTCAGCTTTCACACACAGGATCCTGCGACATCTTGTCTGGACATTGTTATGTTTTTTCACCTGATGTATTAGTCACCACTTTTTTCTCTGTGTTTTTATCACAGTTTGTGTCATATACCTTACTGTGCTTTTCAGATCATCTGAAGATTTTATTTATTTATATATTTATTTCCTTATTCATTAGCGCCGCACTTTTCTATTTAAGCATTGCAGCTATAGCAAGGTAGGTGCAGCAGTCCACGTGTCTGGAGGTTTACAAGATAAACCAACTTTGCAGCTGATCTGTGACAAACAAATAGAGAGGACATACAAACTTTGTGTGTTAAAAAGAACACATTATTTTAATAAAACCAGTATTGCACTAACAAGAATGATGGGAAGTGCTACTTTAAGCTACATTTCAGGGTTCAGAAGCATCAACTCACTAATCGTGGCCAGCAGCAGGGATAGTTATGAGATCTTTCAGCTGTCTGTAAGCCTCAGCTGGGACAATTGCACTAGCTCAAATCAACATAAATATATCAAATATATAAAAATCCTGGAAGACAACCTATTGGCTGAAATGTATTAGGGCAGAGACTTTAGTACTGAGATCATGCAGCTGCATGATATCAGTCAGCAACAGCTTTCTATATGAGCTACAGGGGTTTTGTACTGACATATTTGTCTGTATGCTTAGCGTGCTATGCATGTGATTTTAATAGTGCAATAAATACTATTACCATGTATTTTGGCTCTGGTGTGAGCTTTAATTGCTACAGCCTGGATCAGTGCTGAGAATACTGTGGATAGATGCATAGGCTACCCTGGATGACACCTACCTATGATGATACGCTAAGCTTGCAACACAAAGAGGGTTATTTACTAAAAATGGAGGGTGCAAAATCTGGTGTAACTCTGCACAGAAACCAATCAGCTTCCAGGTTTTATTGCCAGAGCTTAACTGAACAAGCTGAAGTTAGAAGCTGATTGGCTACCATGCACAGCTGTACCAGGTATGGAGTGCAACAGTTTTAGTAAATCTTCTCCAATTTGTAAATTTTCTGGTGAGTACTCATTTCGTGGTGGCTGGTGCTTCTTTACATTGGGAAGAGTCTGGCAACAATTTGAGTCGTTGGTGGAGGATTTACAATACATATGTTTTCTGGACTGTACAGAACTTTTTTGCACTTTACTGGCACTTTATGCACTTTTATATATACAGTATATACTTTATTTTTATTGTGATATCATACTGCACTTTAGGATTTATGTATTTATATTCGTATTGATTTGTGCACTTTACATAGATATGTGATTAATTGCTGCATTCCTTGATTAATAGCTCTTTTTGCCTGTTTATTTACACAGGATGCAAATATGTAAGAACCTTCCATAAACAGTATGTAAAGTACTCATTCAAAATATTAAACATTAAGTGCAATTATATCCCAAAACTTCAAGGTAAGTGTCTTCAATTAAAACAGAAAACATAAAAAAAGTACAATACCTTATTTGCATATGGTTCTTTGAGGCTTTTTAAAAGGTTACTTTTTAGCAGTTTCCTTTAATCATACTGTAGCCTTGCACACTTGATGTATTTATATTTATTTCAACTGTGTATATAACAATTCTAACAGTGCTTAGAGATATTCAGATTTCAGACATGCCAAGACTTTGCTGGTGTATGTTTGGACACTCTAGTGTATATTCTATAACAAACCACCAAATTTAGCACATACTTGCTGTAACTAGTGTGTCACAATTTGTGCACATTGTTGATGACTGGTGCATCAGGCCCATTGCTTACTGAGGCAGTGTCCTCACTTCAAGGTAGACATAGGGACAAGTATTTTAATTTTTCTAAATAAAAAGGGCAGACGCTAATGAATCATATGCACTGCCAGCCTACATTTAGCTCTCTGATTCCAGAGCATAAAGTTCATTAATATTTGGTAGCAAATAGTCAATAAACTGCACTTATCTCATTATCTACTCTAGAGCAAGGAAGAAAAGCACACCATGGAAAAGCTTCTGCTGGTATCCAAGCACAGGGAGAGAAGGATGCAGCACACAGTAATCATAAATTCCTTTCTTTAAGCACAAAACATCTTTGCAGACCTTTTGTGATACAGAGAAATTAATATATGATCAGAGTCTTCTGTGTTTCCCTCATTTTCTCTTTTCAGCCAGCCATGGTGGTACTTAAATGCATTTCTTTTTTATGCAGAAATCTAAACACAACAGGAGAGCTCAACCCAAACTCCAAACATCCACTTTTTGTACTCCATTGAGTTGGGGACTGGGTCGTTTTCTGCCCCACAGCTCTCTTGTCTCTCTCTTCTCTTCACCTCCCCTTGCTCTTTCTCTCTCCTTCTTTTTGTACTCCAACAAGCTACATACCTTGTCATTGAGTTAAAAAAAAAACAGAAGTTCCACGTTCAGGGTAGTGATGAGTCTAGAGGAGACCTGAGTTCATTTCTAGTTCAGCATCGTATTATAAGTTTGTGAAGAGAAACCATTGCAATGATTATGTAAGGTCTTCCCCTGTACATAACTTTATGAAGACCATCATTTATGAACTGATTGTAATGTTTCATAAGGATTGTCATATGACCAATGCATGACATATGTAATGTAATGTTTCTATGACTTGAAGAAAGCTATTGTTCTACATTGCTTATGCAACTCACCACTATAAATTCAGTGCTGATGAAATAAAGCTTCAATATGGTACAGACACTCTGAGTTGTGTATTGTATCTGCTCACTTATGTGACATCGTGAAAGCCACCAGGCAATCTTCCATGACAGTTTACCTGGCGAGGCAACCAGGAGGGAGAAATGGACACCGCAAGAAACCGCTACTTGTGCAGAGAACGGGGAACACAGACATAATCACTGCCGGCAAGGTGAGCCACTACTAGAGCTTTCTTCTCTGTCTTTCACCCTTTCTCTGTTTAATGGTTTCTGAGGTGTACTTCAAATCCCAGCCAGACCTTGTCTGGTGGTAAATAGGTGCACCGAGTATGAATGCATGGGAGAATGTGTGAGTTGTGGTACCACTAATACTTGTTGAGTGAATAGAGAGTTTGCCTAGAGAAAGAGTGTAATCAATTTTAGAGAGTTGATTTTATGATAAAGGTGGTGATTGGTAAGAAATCTTGAGTGATGCTCCATTGAAATATATTGTATGTTAGAAATCTATCCTGATTGGCTGCAAAAGAGATCCATCCCTGGAGGAAAGAGGGAGATATAATAGATTTTATAGTAGTGACAAGACTGGCCAGTCTGTAAGTGAGGAACACGCTTGCTTGGGGTAAGCAAAAGGGTCAGGGACCCTATGAGAATGTAGCGAAAGGGTCAGGGACCACACAATAATGTTCCCAGTAAAAAAAACAAATGACAGCTGTAGCCTAAGGCATGTCACGACTCAGCTATCTGTAAGCCTCTCTATATATGAGTCAAATGGACTAAGAAAGATAGTTGGCCAATCAAAATAGAAGGAATTTTTTATATATTATGGTGGGAGCAGTTTATACAAGATTATGGACCACAGTTGTGTAGTGATGGCAGTTGGAGACAAGGTTAGACTAAAGTCAGATAATGGAAGGAAAAGGACTTATTGAAATGTTTAATCCTTAAAAGGCAACTATTTTCTATGCCTGTCCTGATGAATGCATAATTCCGGATGATGAACACCTTACACCTTTTGCAGCTGCCCTCTCTAAAGGGGATAATAAGGTGGAAGGCCATCCTGAAGAAGCCTCGGACAGTAAATATCAAAAGATCAGTCTAGAAGGTTTGCATTGTCAGCTTGCGCATAGAAAAAACAGTGCTTCCCTCAAGCAGGGAAACCAATGGTGATAGACCTGATAGAAAGGGATGATTATGAGCCAGGCAGAGCTATTTTGTTGAGCAAAAAGGGCTTAAGAAAAGCGTGTTTAGGAAGGAAACTGGATGCCACAGGAGGAATGGATGAGTTTGTTATTAGGGTATGGCAAGCATGAGACAGGGAAGATGTAGAATGTATGTAGCTGGAGACCAATGAACAGGTGAGTAGTTCTAAGACTTACTTAGAGTACAGTATATATACATGAGGGATGAAGCATCCGATGAGAATGTAAGGTGGCATTTCCCATTCTCCCCTACTGAGATCAGGTCAGTATTAGAATTGATTAGGATTGCCCGACCTTAGGAAAAACTTGTGGGGCTTTGCAAAAAAGGTATGTATCATGCAGGGAGCTTACAATGCTTCTGCCAAGGACTGTGCTACTATTTTAAAGCTTGCTGTTGGAGAGGCAATGGCAAGGTCCATTGTGGAACAATGTAGAATCAAGGAAGGTGATATATCAGAGTTGGGGGTGGAGCCTAGTTTTGTACAGCCGTAAAAAAAAAGTTACCCCAGTGACACAAATACAGTGATCAGTGCTAATAAAAAGAAACTGTACCAATGGCACTGGGCAGGAAGGGGTTAACATTTGGGGTGATCAAAGGGTTAACTGTGTGCTGTTTCGATGTTCTGTGTTTGTGCTTCACAGCCATGCAAAGCAGTGTGCCGGAGCTGACAGGGAGGAGAACAGTTATTTTTACTAAAAGTTCTCCCCCCCCCCCCGTCGGAGATCCTCGGCAATCATCAGGCACCGGAGAGTAATCACCATATGGGACCTGACAATTAACAGCCATGGCCCCTACCCGGAAATGCAAAATCACCTATACATATATATATATATATACACGTGATTTTGCGCACAACTGCCGCCCTGTAGCAGTATTTCTGCTATAGGGCAGAGCTGAAGCAGTTATTAATAATAAAAATTAATAATAATAATGATATACAGTACTGTACACATACAAGATGAGGAAAATTATGTCATCATAGGACCAACAGACAAGGAAGAAATTAGACTAATTTCTTTGACAGAAGGTGAAGGTAGACATTAAAGATTTGAAGAAGGGGGCGCATGCGCGGCCAGGGACGATGGCGGCTGCATTCTAGCTGAACTCCGCTCATCCCCGGCCAGCGCGGACTCACCTGCTACACGCCACTGCTTCCCTGCTAATAAGGGTGAGTCCCATCCACTTGGCACCCTGCCCGGCTCCAGGGAGAAACCTGTATGGGGAAGATAGGGCGCTGGAAGCCCCCCTCCCCGCAGCCACCGGATTCGCGGCCCTCGCCGCTCCGGCGGTTCCTGTCCAGGCCGCAATCCCCGACCTCCAGTATGCCCAGGAACCCAGGGAGAGATCCCGGCCCCCCGGTGGTCCCGGAGGGTACTGCATCTTCATGTATGTCAACTTCCATGCCTGCCTCTGCCCTGACTCAGCCCCAGATGGAGGACTCTGATCCCCATAATATAACTGGGGATTCCCAGCATATAACTGGGGGGGCAGCAGAATACTCTGCATCGGGAAATCATCCTCCCTCCACCCAGATATCTCAGCAAACCATACCGTCTCCTTCCCTCACACTTTCAGCGCTAGATGACAAGTTGCAAATTTTTCTGCGCAATATTACCGCATCCATATCCGCTGAAATTGGAAAGCTGGCATTAGATCTCAGAGGGGAAATAACTCAGATTGGAGACCGCACGGATAAATTGGAGACTGAGTTTGATGTTTTGGTGCAATACGTTCATGTTTTGGAAGAGGATAACGCATATTTGAAGCATTCCATGTCCCAAATGCAACTCCAGCAAGAGGATTTAGAAAACCGGGAACGGCGCCAAAATATCCGTATACGCGGTATGTCCGAATCTATCGCTGATGCGCAATTGCACCGTCACCTTCTGTCCCTCTTTAGCGCAACTGCTCCATTGGTTCCGGAAACGGATTGGCGAATGGATAGGGCTCATCGCTCACTGGGCCCAAAACCTGTCGAAGGCACCAGACCACGCGACGTCATAGTTCGCTTCCACTTTTTTCAGAGCAAAGAAGCCTTATTATCAGCTGCTCGCCACAAATCATCTCTGGAATTTAAAGGTGACAGACTCCAACTCTTCTGCGATTTGTCTCCGACTACCTTGGCCAAGAGACGAGCCCTGAAGCCGCTCACCACACACCTCCAACAACATCATGTCCTTTACCGATGGGGTTTCCTTTCCGGTTGGTCGTGACTAGGGATAATTCCCAAGTCGTGCTTCGTGATCTTCAAGAGGTGGATTCCTTCTTAAAGCGCCTGGGACTTCCACCTTTGCCTGAGGATGTGTCCCCTCTGCCACCAACTCCGTCTCGTCCATCCGCCACCCCCAACAAGATCTGGACTCCAGTCCGCGGAGGTCGGAAGAGACTCACACGTACCCCACAGCGTCCATGTCACCCTCAGTAGATCAATCCATCTGTATGATGATTCTCTGGGGTGCCCTTCCGATGTGTTTCCACTGATGATCCTTCCTTCCTGGGTTTTTTTTACATAATATTTTTTTCTTTTTGGGTTTCTCTTTTCTGTCCGGCCGAACCATTGTTGGGTGCATTTTCTCACTTCTGTTTTATCTGGCCGGGCATGACGATTTTTCTGATGTCTTGGTTGTCGTGCTGCTCCTGAATTTGTCTAGCCATAGGCCTAGGCGACTTGGGCCAATTGGTTGTTCCCGAGTTTATATCCTCATGGATACTTATGTCAATTTCTATGTTTACACTTTTCTGTGTTACTTTATTGTTTTTTGTTTTTTTTTCTATTGCATCGATGGTATTTCATTTCTTTTTTAGGCTAACACATTTGCTTCAATTTTTGTTATTTTATAATGGCTTTGCGGTTTATGTCGTATAATGTCAAGGGCCTCAACTCCATTCAAAAAAGGTGGATGGCTTTGAGGGAATTTCGATCCTCAGGAGCAGACATTATTTTTGTTCAAGAGACCCATTTCAAATCAGCTGGCTCCTTTCGTTTTGCCTCAAGATTTTTTCCCCAAGCCTATTCGGCCTTTGATCCCTCCGGGAAGGCTGGGGTGGCAGTTTTGATTGGGTCGCACTGCTCCCTTCGGATTGTTTCCTCCAGAGTTGACCAAAAAGGTCATTTCATTATTCTGGAATGTATGCTGGGTAACACTCCCCTTGTTCTGCTGAATTTATACGCCCCCAATACGGGTCAATTGCAATTTCTTTCCCAAACACTCGCCGCTTTAGACTCTTTTTCCACTTCACATGTGATTGTTGGGGGTGATTTTAATTTGATTTTATCCCCCCATAAGGACAGGAAAGTTCTTTTTGAGTCCACACCCTCAAAGCGGCAATGCTCCGCTTCAAAATCCTTTCGTAGACTGATAAGGGAGCATCGTCTCTTCGATGCTTGGCGGATTAAACACCCCACCCATAAACAATTTACTTTCTACTCCACCCCCCACCGTAGCTTCTCCCGCTTAGATCATTTTTTCATCTCTGCCCCATTGCTTTCACTCTTGGTCTCTTCTGAAATTAACCCCATTACCTGGTCTGACCACGCCTCTCTGACTTTAAACCTTTTCTTTCCTCCCGCTCTACCCAAACCATGTCATTGGCGCCTTAATGAGACCTTCCTCTCCACAGATCATCTTAGGGATGAATTGTCTCGGGGACTTGATACCTATTTTACCCTCAATGTTGGCTCCGTAGCCTCTTCCTCTATTTTATGGGAGGCCCATAAGGCGGTATTTCGGGGACTCTGTATTTCTATGGGTTCTCGTTTAAAGAAATCTGCGGCACGTGCTAAGGCCTCTCTTGTACATCAACTATTTTCGGCGGAACGACGGTTGATGGCCAAGCCTTCCATTTCTGGGCTCCGGAAGGTAACATTTTTACGTGACCGAATTAAAGCCCTCGACTCCAGTAAGGCTGCACAATCCCTGCTGTGGGTTAAACAGAAATTTTATGAATTTTCCAACAAACCCCATCGTTAGTCAATCGACTTAAAGCTCAGTCTCCTTCCACGATGCCTGATCTTTTAATCCAACCAAACGGCAGTCCTACCTATGATCCTCAGGTCATGGCAACCCTTTTTGGCTCCTACTATGAGAAACTGTATAACTGTTTGATCCCAGACCTCCACCCGCCTCTCACACAGTTATCCTTTGACAATTTTTTTGATTCCTTGTCATTTCCGAGACTATCTCCCTCAGACATTGCCATTCTTAATGCTGACATTACGATAGAGGAATTACTTGACACAATTAAACATCTCCCTTCTCGTAAGGCCCCGGGTCCGGATGGTTTACTACCCTACACCTATTATAAATCCTTTATTGGTATCCTGGCTCCCCATCTCCTTTCTCTTTACAGAGATCTTTTTAAGGGGGTCACACCCCAGACTGAATTTTCACGAGCCTATATCTCGGTTATCCCTAAACCCGATAAGGATCCCTCTATTGTAGACAACTACCGTCCGATTGCCCTACTTAATTCCGATTACAAGATTTTCACAAAAATTTTAGCCAACCGACTGTCCGGAATTATTTCCAAACTCATACATAGGGACCAAGTGGGCTTTGTGCCTTCCAGACATGCTGCGGATAACACCAGGAGAACTATTGATCTGGTTGATCTGGTTAATCGATCCTCCACCCCTGCTGTGTTGCTGAGCTTGGACGCTCAAAAAGCTTTCGACCGGTTAAGTTGGCCCTACATGTTTCTGGTTTTGGAGAAGTTTGGTTTCCGGGGTCCATTTGTAGCAGCCTTGAAGGCCCTTTATTCTTCCCCATTTTCGCAGGTCAGATTAGCATCTTTTCTTTCACTCCCTTTTCAGATGTCAAATGGCACACGTCAGGGTTGTCCACTCTCCCCTCTGCTGTTTATTCTTTGCCTGGAGCCACTGGCCACAGCCATTAGGTCGAATCCGGATATTCGCGGGATACATTCCCATACCCATGAGTACAAATTATCGCTGTTTGCAGACGACATCCTCCTCACACTCACGAGTCCCTATACTTCTTTACCGATTTTGCATCAGATCTTGAAACGATTTGGGGCTATTTCAGGTTACAAAGTTAATACGTCTAAAACTGAGGCACTCCCAATTCACGTCCCACCTGTCACATTATCCTCGCTTCAGGAAGCCTTTCCCTATCGGTGGTGTACCCATTCTTTAAAATATTTAGGTACTAATCTTACTTCTTCTTACCAATCCATATACGAGGCCAATTTCCCTCCACTATTCATACCAATTTCTCGCTCTCTGAAACGATGGGATGCCTTGCCCATTTCTTTCCTAGGACGCATTAACGTATTAAAAATGACAGTGTTGCCTAAACTTTTGTACCTGTTTGCGACCCTCCCCGTTCCCATTCCTATGTCCAAACTTCACTCTCTTCAGAAATCTTTCCTGCATTTTATTTGGCACAATAGGCGGCACAGGATTGCACGTTCCGTTTTGCTTTCCCCAAGATCTAGGGGGGGCTTGGGGGCCCCGGATATTATAACATATTACTACGCAACTCATCTTCGTTTTCTCATGTCATGGTCTTCCCATCATCCTCCCAACACATGGACTGAGATCGAATCTTTGCAATTGTCCCCAGCTCATCCATGCTCTCTCCTTTGGTCGACCTCAGCAGTGGATGTCTCCTCCTTTCGCCATTTATTTCTGGGACCTATGTACTTTTCTCTGACTGTTTGGCGGAAATGTAGGGCTAAATTTACATTGGCCTCTGATTGCTCCCCACTGACAAATGTCCTCTATAACCCTAATCTCCCAGACAATATGGCCATGTCCCGGATGTCGCATTGGGTTGTAGCTAACCTTTTTCAACTGCGTCACTTGGTACATCCGGTGACTCGTAAGTTACACTCATTCCCAGTCCTCCAGAAAAAAGCCCTTTTACCTCCTCAACACCTATATATTTATCTTCAAATACGCCACTTTTTTTCCACTTTATCTCCCTCATTGACTCTGGGGAAACCTACTCCCTTTGAAAGTTTATGTATGCAGGGTCCCCACCATAGGGGTATAATCTCTAATACTTATAAACTTCTTATGGAAGCCCCCTCCTTATCCAATGATACTCACCTTTACATGCGTAGGTGGTCTCAATTCATACAACGTGACATTGATTTATTAACATGGAAGAAAATTTGGGAAAATGCATCTAGATCTTCTGTCTGTGTGGTTTTTAAGGAAAATATTTACAAGATTATGATGTTATGGTATAAAACACCTGAGGTTCTGCATGCTTATAATCCGAGTGCTTCTCCTGATTGCTGGCGCTGTAGTAGAGACCCTGGTTCTCTCTATCATATTTTTTGGACATGCAGCGC
Organism: Staurois parvus; assembly: GCF_062004578.1. NCBI lineage: Eukaryota > Metazoa > Chordata > Amphibia > Anura > Ranidae > Staurois > Staurois parvus. Next base: position 3,728,224 of record NW_028317916.1, read on the forward strand.
CATTACCCCTTTCTGGCAGGATGTTCTTTCCTTGTTGAATTCATTGCTGCATGTCTCTCTCCCATTTGATCCCTTACATTTTTTACTGGGTCTACCATTCCCAGGATTACCTAAATTATCCAGGAAACTCGCTGTCCATGTGCTGACCGCGGCCAGGAGAAGCATTCCTATGTGTTGGTTATCCTCTACTCCTCCTTCAATGTCAATTTTGTACAAACTCATTGCTGATGTGAGACAGATGGAATATTTGACTGCACTACATAGTTGTTCGTTTGCTGTATTTGAGATGATTTGGCTCCCATGGGATACTTTCACCTCTTCTATGCCGGTCCACGTTGCAAGGCCCTGATATCCTTTACATTGATATTTATGACTCCGCTGGTCATGACACTATTTAATTTTGCCATCGATGTATCTCTCTGTTATGTTTATTTTCTCTTCTTAACCTTTTGAAATATACTGTTTTTGTATTTCATGAAAACCAATAAAAATTGTTAATACAAAAAAAAAAAGATTTGAAGAAAGTTTTTTTTTAGGTGTGACTAGGAATGTCTCTTCCTAATTCAACATATTGTGAGCCACATAAAGACTAAGTTCTTTTTGTAAAAAAATAACAAATGCACATATTTTTTGCAGGTAATTTCAGCTAATCGTGGGTGCAATGCCAGGCTCCTGCAGATTTTTACTTTAGCTGCCTGCCTGTACCTCCTGTAGAGGCAGACAGTAACTGTAGAGTAGGAAGATCAATGAACTGCGAGAGCAGTCACCAGCGCCCTTGCAGTTCATTGAGAGCTACAAGCTGTCTGCTGCAGTGGAAGATGGTAGTTGCAGTTCTATCATTCACAGATCGCTGGGAGTGAATGAGGTGGCCATGTGGACGGAGCCGTGCCCGGAAGTGCTCTTTTTAAATTGTGACAGCGGGTACAGGGAAAAGATCTCCCAGCTGCTGTCACAGCAGGGGATGGGAGGGGCAAAGGCCTAAATACAATTGTAACATGTTACCAAAGGTTAATGTATCCTTAAATGTGCTAGTGGCTTTGCTGAGACAGTCTATTCTTTCAGAAATATATTACAATTTTCTCATTTGATGAGATTCCTCATTCAAGTGCTCTATGGCCACAAGAGCAACATAAAGGGTCAGGACTGAACTAAGTAGGGAACATGTGGCTTGATCTGAGCCCATGTGGCAGCTGATCAAGGATAGTGTTTCCTTTTGAGGACCTTTCTCCAGTAGATTACATTCATCAGTAGTTAATCATCAATGTAATCCTCAAATTTATTTTTGAAACAACACTCACTTCAAAGCAGTCACATAACAGAAAGCAGTAACTTTAAGGTCTGATTTATCACCATGTTGGTATTAAGAACTCATATGGGGAGGACACCTGATGGGATAAAGTGGAGGATATATATGTGTTTTGCTAAAAATAAATGATGTACTGCTTTATTGTTCTTCTGTCTTTTCTTTTTTAGTCTTTTCTTTTTCTGTCATTTCTGGCTTCCAAGAGTGCATGGGTAAATAATTCAAGTGTTTTATCTAAGTTGCTATAACTAACAGTTATAGCTATGCTTTTTCTGAAAGTCTGAATTTCACACATTTTTGTCAGCCAACAGTATCTATATTCCATAATATAAATTTGAAGAATATATTCTAGACCAGTGGTCGGCAAGCCGCGGCTCGCGAGCCACATGCGGCTCTTTACCCAGTCTAATGCGGCTCTTCTGTGTGCCGGGCGCCTGCTCCCCTCCCTCCTCTCGGTCGGCCGCTCCCCTGCCTCCTCTCGGTTGGCAGCCCCAAAAGTCCGCGCGGACCTTTTAATCCAGCCTGCGGATGTGGCTGTCAGGATGTGTGTAGGCGGGGCAGCGTGCCGAACGTGAGGGGAGGGGAGCTAGGCTCCTCTCACAGTCCGCCCTGAAGACCCGAACGGCGCGGGAAGACAGCGAGAGGAACGCAAAAGGTAAGTGAATTGACACGGGGGACTTGGCTTACTAGAAGGGGGGGGGGAATAGTACTGTGGGGGATGAAATACTATATGAGGGATGAATTACTTTATGAGGGATGAAATACTATATGGGGGGATGAAATACTATATGGGGGGATGAAATACTATATGAGGGATGAAATACTATATGAGGGATGAATTACTATATGAGGGATGAATTACTATATGAGGGATGAAATACTATATGGGGGGATGAAATACTATATGGGGGGATGAATTACTATATGAGGGATGAAATACTATATGGGGGGATGAAATACTATATGAGGGATGAAATACTATATGGGGGATGAATTACTATATGAGGGATGAATTACTTTATGAGGGATGAATTACTATATGGGGGGATGAAATACTATATGGGGGGATGAAATACTATATGAGGGATGAAATACTATATGAGGGATGAATTACTATATGAGGGATGAAATACTATATGAGGGGATGAAATACTATATGGGGGGATGAAATACTATATGGGGGATGAAATACTATATGAGGGATGAAATACTATATGAGGGATGAAATACTATATGAGGGATGAATTACTATATGAGGGATGAAATACTATATGAGGGATGAAATACTATATGGGGGGATGAAATACTATATGGGGGGATGAAATACTATATGGGGGGATGAAATACTATATGAGGGATGAATTACTATATGAGGGATGAAATACTATATGGGGGGATGAAATACTATATGGGGGGATGAAATACTATATGAGGGATGAATTACTATATGAGGGATGAAATACTATATGGGGGGATGAAATACTATATGAGGGATGAATTACTATATGAGGGATGAAATACTATATGGGGGGATGAAATACTATATGAGGGATGAAATACTATATGGGGGGATGAAATACTATATGAGGGATGAAATACTATATGGGGGGATGAAATACTATATGAGGGATGAAATACTATATGAGGGATGAAATACTATATGAGGGATGAATTACTATATGGGGGATGAAATACTATATGAGGGATGAAATACTATATGAGGGATGAAATACTATATGGGGGATGAAATACTATATGGGGGATGAAATACTATACGGGGGATGAAATACTATACGAGGGATGAAATACTATACGGGGGATGAATTGCTATGGGGGATGAATTACTATATGGGGGATGAATTACTATGGGGGATGAATTACTATATGGGGGATGAATTACTATATGGGGGATGAATTACTATGGGGGATGAATTACTATGGGGGATGAATTACACTATGGGGGATGAATTACTATATGGGGGATGAATTACTATGGGGGATGAATTACTATATGGGAGATGTATTTTCAGTTTTAAAAATGTGGCTCTCAAAATAAATTTCAATCATGGTTTTGGCGAGATTTGGCTCAGTTGAAAAAAAAGGTTGCCCACCACTGTTCTAGACAGACAGTAAAGATACCCCTGCTGGGAGCAAAACAATATATTTCTTCAGAAAAATTTGTATTCTGTGTCTATATTTATGAAGTATTGTTAAATATTCAGATTTTCCAAGTAAACGTATCTATTATTTTTTCCAGTTCATTTTTATGATACCATTAGTATTTTTCATTTCAGATTGGAACAATACCAGATATATTACCAGTATACAGCATTTCCTTCCCATGATAAACCTCTGAAGTAAAGTAACAACATATGGAATGGCTTAATTTGAAAACCACCTCCTGTTTTCTTTCACACTCCTGCAGAGCTTAAGTGGTAATGAACTCATTGGTGAATACCTGCAACAAAATATTTGCAAGTTATATAATTAGATATAATAATCAGAATGGTAATTTGAAGACTTAAAGAAAACAAGACTGTCTGAATGATGGTTTACACATACATACATGCATGCACGCACGCGCACACACACCACTCACAAAGAAGTAACAACATAAAATAGTATTCAGCAAACCTAACTGGCATGATGTAACAAAAAGCAATATTTCAGTAAATTTTTTTAGGTCGTGTGCACATTTGCAATGTTTCTACTACATGGAAACTACAGAACATAGGGAAGTAACAGTTTATATGACTGTTTTCCATCAATGTACATTATTTTAAAGCTCTGTACAGGCACATAATAAAACCTGTTGACAAATACATAGGAGTGAGGTGCACATATATATGCATGCGCACACTAACATGCATCAGCATGAATGAGCTTGTACGCCTGATATTGGTTTTGCTGCCAATTACCGTATTTAAAGCAGTACATTGATAGTCACCAGCTCCTGTGGCCTATGACACAATCTGTATTCTGCAATCCAGCATTTGACCCAGCTTGCCTCTTGACTTTGCTGTGTCTTGATCTCCTGTTGCTGTCCTTGACTCATATCCTGGCTATGCCTTTTGCCTGCTGTCTTAGTACTTCTGCTGCTTGCTTTCTATCAACTCTGGCTTGGACTTTAACCTTTCTCCTTCTGTCTTAATATTATTATTATTATACAGTATTTATATAGTGCCAAAGGGTATGCTCAGCGCTGTACAGTAGCAAGGGGGACAGAACATGAGACAAGACAGTAACAATACAATACACGAGGGGTTCGAGGGCTCTGCTCTTTCGAGCTTACAATCTAGGACTTGGTACCTTTGCTGCCCAGTTTTTCCTGACTCTGCTCATCCTGAATTCAGCTTCTCTGTTTGCACCTGCAGGTTCTGTTCCCAACCTTCAAACAAGCTTCCTATGCAGACCTGGTCCAAGCATCCCCAGCAGCATGCCAGCACCTACACTGTCTTCTTACCTTCTACTGCATCTGGACCTGTTGAATACACCTGTGCCACACTTTGTCCTTCTACACCCTAACTCCAACTCCAGAGAGTACTGGGCAGGAGGTGTATGTGAAGCCCTCTTGTCATCTCAGCCTTGGCCGGTAATTGATTGGTACTGTATGTAGCTCCAGCTGGTGGCTCCTTTAGGTCAACTGGCAGAACTATTATCCCTGGCCACACTTCTTATTTCTCCCTACTGGGTAGTGGATAACACAGGGAGGAAGAATGATTGTGATTGGCTGCTCTCACAGCCACGTACTGTGCTGGCCCCTAGAAACAGAGGCAAAAGGATTACTCCTGACTGATGCAACTAAGAGAGTTAAGTCCTGCCCACCACTGGGATGATGTGGGGATATGCAGGGACCCACAGTGAGAGACTGGGGAGCGTGAGGATGCTGTGCAAGCTGGGAGTTAGGCATAAGGAGATGCTAGAGAGATTGGCTGGGAGCTTATGTACAGGGCTTAGGAATGCTGCTATTCAATTTCTGGGAATCTGGTGATGAGGATTCAGAATCTATGGTGTACTACATTTGAGCATATGCTGCTGTGCTAAGGGACTGCTGCAGGTAACTGATTGCAGGACCATGCACTGCTGCTATGGGGAAAAAAGCTGTACAGTAACTGTTTGCAAAGGTCTTCAGTGGCAGAGTAAGATAAGACTTTGGGGTCAATTCACTAAAGGTTATTGCATGAGTTAACTCAGTCTCATGACCACATATTGCATGCAATACTGAAAATGTCAATTCACTATTGCTAGTATGTGGTATTTGCCAAAAATAGCTAAAACGCTCGGTAATCACCACATAGAAAGACCTTAAAGTCAATTCACAAAAGGAAATAAATAATTAAATGCATGCGGTAATTAAGTAGTGGTCCAGGCATGTGGTATGTACTGGTATCTGTAAGTACTGTCATGTGCTTTTAAGGAATGGGTGGCCGCTGAGTTCTTAACAACCTATGAGTCATCAGCTGGTAGCTGAGTTCCCCACTGACAGCAGAATGTACAAAAAAAAATTGCCAGCAATTAAAAAATAATAAAAAAAAAGTGTGGGGTCCCCCTCTCCTTCCATACCAAGCCCTTCGGGTCTGGTATGGGTTTTGAGGGGAACCCCCACTCCAAAATGTTTAAAAAAATGGTGTGGGGTCCCCCCAGAATCCAAACCAGACCCTTATCCAGACATATAGTGCAGCAGGTCAGGAAAGGGGGGCATGAGCGAGCACCCCCCGAACCATACCAGGCTACATGCCCACAACATGAGGGGGTGCTTTGGGGCAGGGGGCTCCCACCCCAAAGCACCTTGTCCCCATGTTGATGGGGGAAAGGGCCAATCCCCTATAACCCTGGCTGGTGGTTGTGGGGGTCTGCGGGCGGAGGGCTTTTCAGAATCTGGAAGGCCCCTTTAACAAGTGGGGTCCCCAGATCCCGACCTCCCCATGCGAATGAGTATGGGGTACATGGTACCGCTACTCATTCACAAAAACAAAAATGTAGTGTAAAAAAAAGATAGGAAACACTCATTGACAAGTCCTTTATTAAAAGAAGAAAAATAAAAGAATGCTCCCCGAAATAGATCCAATGTCAATCACGATGCCCGCCTTCACTGCCGCCGCCAACCCAAAGAAAGAAAAAAAAAGGCTCCACTCTTGACACTGGCTCCCTCTGTCTGACAGCTCCACTGCTCTGGCAGTTCTTAAATATCTAAGGGGCAGGGTCAGCCCAGTGACATCAGCTGTGTGACCTCACCCCCTTGTGACATCATCGACCTAGGCATGCCCTTCAAGTCTGGTATGGATGGAGTGGGGACCCCATGCTGTTTTTTTATTATTTTTTTAATTGCCAGCATTTTTTTTTTTACATTCAGCTGTCAGTCGGGGACCCCGCTGACAGGTGAAACATTAACACATTGTTTTCACTACTAAAATACCACATGACTTGATAAAATAACTCATGTGGTATTTTAGTAGCATTTTTTAGTGAATGTAAACTTTTTTAAAAACCGCTGTGCAGTATCTTACCACATACTAGGATGCGGTAAGATACCATTTAGTGAATTGTGCCCAGAGTCACAAGAAGAGGATCATCAATTGAGTGTAGGCCTGAGAGGGAGGTCCAGGACCTTGTGGGATTTCTTTTGCCTGAACCCATCCAGTAACCAGTATCACACAGGCGCCATCATCCTGTAAGGGGTTTTGCAGCCTAGCAGAAATCCATTCTGTTCTTAAGATCGTCTGATGAGGAACTGTCAGTGCTCAAAGGGACATCACATCATTAGAATTCCTGTATGCTGGGAGGCTTATTGGCCACCTGGATGCATTGCCAGGCTTTTGTTGCTAAATTTGTGTTTTAAGAGAGGAGTTCTGCCAACAGGGGACTGGAATGCTTAATGTCCCTGAGGATTACAAATCACTCAGGTAAGAGTGAGTGCTTCATCAAGAGTTAAGGGCCCCAATGCTGGCAGGACTATATTTAATTCTCCACTGGCCAGTAACTAGTTAGGGATTGGGACTTGTTGATAGATTCCATATTAACTGAGTCTTTTGTTGGTTGTACAATTGATATACATTGCCTCTGTCTGTATTTGAGATTGTGCGCACCCTGTCTGTGTTGTAACACCAATTTCCAGTTTCAGGTACTTGTGTTACTTGGATCAAGGTATAGGTAATCACTGAAGTATGGCTGGATGACCCAAACAAATTTAGTTTTTCCTCTGGGGGCACCACTACATGCCATGCAGACAGGCATGGTTCCTGCACTGCTTTATATTTGTAGCACACTAACACAGCAAAATAAATACCATTTATGGGACAAAAAATGAAGAAAAAATGCAAGAAAATGTGTATCTGTGCAGTAATATAATAAACCATGCACGAGGCAAGAGCACAGAGGAACAGTCCAAGCATGTTTGCCCTGCACTTTTTTTTTAGCACGGCAAAAAACAAATATTTTCAATGCTGGAGGGCTTTGTGCAGCAAGTCTGTAGAAAAAAGCAAACAAAATTAGTAACTAATTGTAGGTCAGTTTCTGTCTAACAAGGTACCCCTAATGGGTTTCTAAAAACAAACAAGCAATGTAATGTGAAGTCTACTAAGCAGGTGCTTATTAGTAGCAGTAATGCAGAACAGGTTTAGGATGGCAAAAAAATATGCATATATTGCAGAATGAAAGTTGCACAAACTTACGAAAGCTACATAAATATGGACTCTGTACAGCAATGTATCTATGACTCATTCAGGGTAACATGTGACTGTAAAGCATAGTCTCTATAGCACTCTATATTTACAGAGAGTCAATCTGAGAATCAGAATCACTACTTTAGTAAAACAGTTCAAAACTGCAGTACTCCAGTAGCAACTGGCCACAGTAGCTGGGTCTGGAGAAGCTGTATGATTCCAGGAACTGATCTGGGTGCCGACACACCAGTTCTTACAGTGGAGTGCCCCCACCTGACTGCAGATCACTTGCCCAGCTACTTTTGTCTCATCAGGTGTGGCCTATATGAGCTACTGAGGGAAGAAAGCTGAGGAATTTATACTCCCTAGACGTGTCCAGGAAACCAGGGGGTTGTGGGGAATTTGAATTAAAGGAGATCTATAGTCAAAGCATACACTTTGTTTTTATTAATGATAAATAGCAATACCAGCAATTGTTATTTTTGACAATCCATTATAAGCTTGAAAAATATCCTTTCATGTTGTGATTGCTGGCTATCTCTTTCCACAGCTTCCTGGATTCCCTGCATATTTTGCAGCTTCATCTGTGCTCTTCCTTTTAGTTTACTTTTAATTACTAAAGACTATATACCCCATGGTACCTTGCTGCTTGCAAGTAATGACTCCTGTATTGACTGTGCTTTCTAAACTCTTCCTCTCAGCAACTTTATAGTTCAGAAGGCAGGCTCTGCGAAATGTGTGACACAGCAGTGACTACTCACAGAGCATAGTGAATATGTGTCACAGAATTCAATATGTGGAATTTTTCAAAAACTAACTTTTTCATACTTCAAAGACTATTTAGATTAATAGAAGTAGATTAGAAATATGCAAACAAATATATGATTTTAAGTTTTGACCATCAATACACTCTAAAGGAACATGTGCCTGCATCTAAACATAGTAAGTAAGTAAGTAAGCTACACTAATAACTTAGTCTGGCTACCAGATAAGATGTGGTGCTAGGATCTAGGTTTTATCCCACTCAAAACTCTGCAAAGCCTCAGGGACCCATGCCTGACCCCATTAAGATTCTGAGAAAACAGAAAGTTAGTTTTTTTCCCATTTTGGTCATAAACTTTGGAGCTTTACCATGCTTAGGTGAGATACCTAGGTGACACATTTACATAAAATATAATATATCAAACACACTAACGGTATTTTCAGGAATATGTTGGCAATTAGGTAGGTAGCTAGCTTGTAGCATCACTGCCATATAACTTTATAATTTTACTTTGTGTGATACAAAGACAGGGATATTTTTTAGGCCTCATGCCCATTGGATATTTTTCTCTCTCGCCTCTCTCTCACATCTTTTCACCTGGCAAAGAGATTTTGGCAGAAAAAATGTTTGCTGCTTGTAAGTGTGTAACATTACAAAGAATATAACAGAACATGTAAAAAGGAAATCAAGGCCGCAAAAATTTAAAACAAATTACAATTTGCAAAAGATAGCAGGAGAAACCCCTAATATTCTTCAAATATACTAATAGTAAAAAGGTCAGGTCTGAGCATGTAGCATACAAAATAATCTAGAGTGGGTAACTGGGGACAAAGAGCAGATACATTTATTAAATACTTTCTTCAGCTCTGTGTATACAAAGGAACATGTGGTAGTTCTTGTCCATAATGGGTATGGTATTGACACAGCCCAAGATGATCCACATTGGCTCACAATTGATATGATCCAGAAATATTTATACAGAATAAAGGTGAATAAGGCACCTGGACTGAATGGCATACACCCGCGGGTCCTTAAAGAATTGTAATTTCAAAGCCATTGTTTCTAATTTTTAGGGACTCTTTAATGACTGGCATAGTACCACTGGATTGGCATAAGGCCAATGTGGTGACTATATTTAAAAAGGGGTCAAAATCTTTACCAAGTAATTATAGACCTGTTAGTTTAACATCTATAGTTGGGAAGATACTGGAGAGTTTAATAAAAGACCACATAGATGAGTTCTTGCTGGAAAAAAATATGTTAAGCAACAGACAGCATGGATTTATGAAATACAGAATTTGTCAAACAAATCTGATTTCTTTTTATGAGGAGGTAAGCAAAACCTTGGACAGAGGGGTGGCTGTGGATATGGTATACTTGGATTTTGCAAAAACATTTGATGCAGTTCCCTACACATGGCTAATGTGTAAGGTAAAGTCTACAGGCAGGGGCGGACTGACCATTTGGAAACTCGGGCACTGCCCCGAGGGCCCGGGGTCAGTAGGGGGCCCCATGAGATGCCCCTGGTACCTTTTTCATAGTCTTTTTTAAGTTTGGCCAAGGATACAGGGGCCCCATGATCCCCTATTGCCCGGGGGCCCCATGAGTTGTCAGTCCGTCCCTGTCTACAGGCTTGGAAAAATCTGTATGTAAATGGATAGAAAACTGGCTAAAAGATCGTATTCAGAGAGTAGTGGTTAATGATTCATACTCTGAATGGTCTAGTGTTGTTAGTGGTGTACCCCAAGGTTCAGTGTTGGGACCCTTACCTTTTAACATACTTATAAACGATATAGGGTCTGGGAATAAAAATACCATTTCAGTCTTTGCAGATGACACCAAGTGGAGTGCAGTGCAGTGGAGTAGTCCTTACAGGGTGTCTCCAACTTCCAAGCTGACCTCAATGCACTGTTTAATTGGGCAACTATGTGGCAAATGAGGTTTAATGTTGATAAATGTAAGGTTATGCACTTGGGGGCTAAGAATATGCATGCATCATACATAATAGGGGGAGAAGGATCTGGGAGTTCTGGTAGATCATAGGCTTAGTAATGGCATGCAATGCCAAGCTGGGGTTTCTAAAGCGAGCAAAATCCTCTCTTGTATTAAAAGAGGTATAGATAGACAGATATCATATTACCCCTGTACAAATCATTAGTAAGACCTCATGTCAGGAATGGACTTACCAATAGTGGTGGGACTCACCTGCCTTGTGGGCTACAGTACCAGGGCTGGCCAGCGGGTGCTCTCAACAACCAGAGGTTCACTTCGGCAATTAGCCATCATCTGGGGCTGATTTCAGGTGGTGTATTTAAGGGATGGCCAGACCTGCAGTCTGGGCCTTGCTGTGTGTTTTTCCATGGGCCCCTGTATCTTGTAACCTGCATTCCTGTTCCTGTTTCTGCCTGACTTGTTGCCGACCCTGCCTGATCCTGACCTCTGCTGACTTCTCCTGTTTGATCCCTGGCTTGTGACCCTGACCATTCTCTCCGCCTGCTCCTCCTGTACCTACCTGCCCGATAGTTATCGACCCGGCCTGCCTGACTACGTTGTGCTCTATATGTGTATGTACCTGTGTATCTATATCAGTTTAGGTTTGGGTTTGTTTCACCTTGTTGTATGTATTTGTGTTAGCTTGGGGTTTGGTGCACTGCGTTTATGTTTGTATTGTTAGTCTTAATAAATTGTCTTATTTATACCATATCTGAAGCCTGCATTTCCCTGTGTCAGTACACACATCTCTGGTCACACCCGCATCCCTGACACCTCATCTGGAACACGCAGTTCAATTTTGGGCACCAATTTACAAAAAGAACATTGGGGAACTGGAGAAAGTGCAGAGAAGGGCAACCAAACTGGTAAGAGGCATGGAGGAGCTCAGCTATGAGGAAAGATTAGAGGAATTGAGAAGAGGAGATTAAGGATATTATCAACATGTATAACTACATCAGTGGTTCACATAGTGAACTCGGTGTAGAGTTATTCACCCTGAAGTCATCACAGAGGACAAAGGGGGCACTCTTTACATCTGGAGGAAAAGAGATTTAATCTCCAAATACGGAAAGGTTTCTTTACAGTAAGAGCTGTTGAAATGTGGAATAGACTCCCTCAAGAGTTGGTTCTGGCTAGCTCAGTGGATTTCTTTAAAAAAGGCCTGGATTCTTTCTTAGATACACAGAATATAACTGGATACTAACACTTATAGGTAAAGTTGATCCATAAAATATCTGATTGCCTCTCAGGGTATCAGGAAATAATTTTTTCCCCTACAGGAGCAAATTGGATCATGCTTTGCTGGTTTTTTTTGCCTTCCTCTGGACCAACTGTGAGTATAGGATTATAACTTTTTTTTTTTTTTTTGCGTTTGAACTGGATGGACTTTTGTCTTTTTTCAGGCAGACTAACAAAGGTGTCCGTTTATGACACAGAGAATAGCTGCGATTCCAAGGATCGCAGCTATTCTCTGATCATTCACAGTTTATGACACTCAGGAGATCAGTGGAGAACATGTTCAGCCCTTCAATGGAGATCTGTGTTCTCCCTCCAGATTCTCTAGCCCAGAGCTGGAGAATCGGAGGAACTGAAAACTAAGCAGCCATAATTTACCTCTGCTTAGTAAACTGATCTTTTACTGTAATCTCGCGAGATTATAGTAAAATCAGCCGTTTTCCAGCGTTTGTAAACCGTTTTCCAGCGTTTGTAGATCGTTCTCCCTTCATTCGGAGAACTGATCTGCACAGCTTCATAAAATGCATTCACAGGAGAACTGTGTTCTCCGAGATTGCCGGAGAACTGAGCAGCAATCTATTACCGCTGGTTCATAAACGGACACCTATGTAACTACGTTTAGGTGCATTTAACCACTTCAAGCATTTGGGTGTTAATGCATTTTATTGACCAGAATAATAATTTATTATGGGAATTGAAATGATCTAACTAACTAAATATGCCTAGTGTTAACATGTTAACACATGTTGGACGTGTTTACACGCATTTAGAAGTGGCAGACTTTTTTCTGCCAAACGCTGCTGCTCCTGGATGCACTGTTTTTTTTTTTTTGCTGCCCCTAAATGTTCTTTCCTCTAAACATGCTATGTGTGCAAGGACAGGCTAACAGGAACGGGAGTTTGGAGGAAAAAAAACCCCACAGATGCTCCTAGGAGCAGCTGAAAAAAGTTCAGTGTGTATGGGGTCTTAGAGAGACTTTTGATAAAAGATCTTTCAGACCTGAAATTTCATGGTCTTTCTAATATATATATATATATATATATATGTATATATATATATAAAATTAACATAAACAAATATTTGTGATTGAATTGACAACAAAAAATCCATAATGCAATCACAAATAATTTCTGTGAAACAAAGTGTCCATCTGTTAAATCATCCGGTGAATTGTGAGCTCCACCACCACAGAAAACACAGCCTCTTACCAGATCTAAAGACCTCAAATTATAGGAGGTCTGGTATGTCTCAGGCTGTGTATATTGCGATCCTCAGTCTCCACCACAAAATACTGGCATCACGACCACCTCCTCCTTCTCCTTCTGCTCTTTACAGAGATGCAAGTGCAGGAAAGAGACAGATACCAATAGTGAAGCTCCTTGGATAAATATTATTAATAAAGGTTAGAATCCTACTTACAATACCAGAATGTTAAAATCACATGTGGTGTTCAAAACGCCTCTGTAGCAGGATCCAGCAAGCATGAATAATGTCAGCACAGACTCCTCCTCCCGTCCGGGGAGTAATGACTTCTTAATTGAGGAAATTGTATCAGAGATTACTGAAAGCAATACCATTTTCTGTGTCCACTCATAATCCATTGAACCTACTCTTTTATATGCCTGTACTACTTTGTCCCAAAACTGCTTAATTAGAGGGCAGCTCTACCAGATTTGTGAGAGTGTGCCAACTCCCAAGAGGCATCGACAACATTTATTTGAATTTATAGCAGATATTTGGTGGGACAGTCTTTGGACTATATTAACTAAGAATAAAAGCTGTAAACCCAGTGCTACTACTTTTCTTCAAAGAGTATTTTCTATTAGTGTGAAATTGGAGGTCCCCATAAAATGGTGAGTAACTCACATACACCCTAATTGAAAGAAAGAAAGAAAGAAAGAAAGAAAGAAAGAAAAGATGGATATTCAAATCGCAAATTTGTCTTTGTGACTAATGCTATAAACAACCCAGGATTCTGTTTGTAGCATTTAAATAAAGTAGCAATGTTTTGGGTAAGCAATGTAATATGCAATGAGTAATCTGATTCAGATCTTTCACATAATGTTAAAGTAATTATATTGCAATCAAAGCACTTTGTTGGCTCTTTTCTAAATAACAAACGCGAGTCATGCAAGTGGGATTAAAACAAGTATTGACTGAGGTTTATGCTGACGACTGATTAATCTACTTTTAATGTGTTAGTGGTCACGCCAAATTAAATATAAACCTTTCATCTGCTTTTGAAAAACCAGCAAGGTTTGAGAAAAATGTTTGTTTTTATTTTGGTATTTATAGTTTCTTAATGGAACTGAAATAAATTGCTTTGGAGGTTCATGTTTCTGTCTGTGAGGAGGAGAATTAAAGTGTAAATTCAAACATTTTTTTTTTAGTAAAAGAATAAACAATTATAACCTTTGACAGGTTATTATTGGCATCTGTGTGAACATTGGGGAGATTTTTCCTTACTTCTTATCCAGCAGACACAACCAGAATGGTCGAAAAATTCCCTAAAGTGAGAGCAAGCTCCACACAAGCGTTCCTATTTCTATTACTTACCCTTTCCAGGTACAATTTTAGAATTTGTGGCTTTCCCCCACTTTCTGTCCTGGTATCAAGTGGCAGGGGGTGGAGAGAAAGAATCTTCTCAGAGGGGCCAAAGACAGCAATAAAACTGAACTTTTATCTCTTCTTCTCTCTATTCAAAAAACATCTGTGTTGCTGTTACTTGGCTACCATCCTAATCCAATTGTTTCAATACTATTTAAATCAAACCAAATCAGAAATTCTGAGTTCACTCACTCCTTGCATGTTTAGGGTCAATGAAGGTATTTGATAGTAGAATTTCAGATGAGACAAAGAGACTGATTTACTTTAGGAGTTGAGAATATTCACATAATAAATCATGTAACTGTTCACTTCAATTATCCAATCAGGTGAAAGGCAAATTCCTGTCTACATATTACATCTGCACATTACTGGATAATTGAATTGAATATTTACACAATTTATTGTGTAACAAATATCAACTTATTTAGTAAATAAGCATATTATTGCCATATCGGGATGCTGTGTCCATATGTTCATTTTAACCTCTTTCTGTCCGGCCCAACCACATAAATGGCTGAACAGTAGCAGCGCCGATGAGGGTGGATGTTTCTAAGTTGCACAATCTGTACCCACTGTGTCCACTGGACCTAGTGGACCATGGATCACTGTACTGGGCCAATGTGGGTGGTCCCATTACCATGTGATTGCCAATCAGCGATCACATGCACAGCAGTAAACAAGATGTAATTTCCTGGCATCATTGTTTACTACTGTGGGCCATTCACAGCAGCCTTATACCATGTGATAAGCTGTAACCAATCACAGCTCTCACAGTATTTCTCCATGACTGCAGGAATGCAGCCAGAGAGAAAAAGAAATTATTGCTTTTATAGCCAGCACGGCTGTAAAAGCAATCACAGTTAAAAAAATCATCATCACCCCCACAAGTAGTGCAGTGTCACTAAAGTGACACTGTACAGCTAGAGTGATGATATGTAAAAAATAAATAAGTATATACATGAATAAATAAAACTTTTTTTTATATAAACTGATTTGTGTAATTTTTTTAACAAAAAAAGGTAGCAGAGTACATTTTGGCCTAGATTTATGAAGAAATATTATTTATTTGCAAAACTAAGAAAAATACATTTTTTTCAAAATGTTCAGTGATATAGCAAAAAATAAAAAACCCAGTGGTGACTAAATAGCAGCAAAAGAAAGTTCCACCTAAAAAAAAAGATCAAACTTTCATTCGGGTACAGGGTTAAATGCCTGAGTAATTGGCAAAGTGTGAAATCGATGAAATGTGAAAATTGGCCTGGACTCGAAGGGGGTGAAAGTGTCTGGACTTGAAGTGGCTAATCATGTAGGCATGTACAAGGGAAAATAAAATTTTTTTACTTGCTCTTTTATATGATTGGGTAGATTAACTGAACACACAATTCTATTGTGTTACTGGGTTTTCTATCCTTCTGAAATAATACCTAACAGAGAGTGGGTGAGGGAGAAATGTGCTTTCCAGAAACATTCCAGATTAGCAAATTAAGACTATTATGATCTAATGTGGTTACTATCCAGGGGCGGACTGACAACTCATGGGGACCCTGGGCAATAGGGGATCATGGGGCCCCTGTGTCCTTGCCCAAACTCAAAAAAGCCTATGAAAAAGGTACCAGGGGCATCTCATGGGGTCCCCTATTGACCCCGGGCCCTCGGGCAGCGCCTGCGTTTCCAAATGGTCAGTCCGCCCCTGTTACTATCTTAAGTTTTCATCTTATGTGCTGGTATCACTTATCTGTAGTTGGTCAGATCATTATATATGTTCAACTTGAGCTAAAGCAATCTTTTTTGTTTTTGAAAGTCTGGGTAAGATAAGTATTTTTTACTTGTCCTCATTGACAACTTGTCCCAAAGACATAACAGCATGTGAGAGGAAGTCTAACTAAACTGATGGGAAATCCCATTTGTCTCTAGAACAAGGTTCCCCATTAGAATATTTATGCTCGCCCCCTGTCCCATTAAAATCTGGTAGATGTGCTAACCCTTTCCCAATCTATCCAAAACTGGAAAACATTTGACACTTTAGCTCCACCTTAGCGACCAAAGACTGGACCCAATTTATTTAGTGTGAAACAAAATGAAAAGCAATGATCTCTGAAACATTCAATCTTGAGCAAGAAAGTTAAGCTGGCCATAGATGGGCAGAATATTGAATAAAAAGTCTTGGGAGAAGAAGATTCTAGGAAAGTTTGTTTATTTTTCTAATAATTAGTGAGCCAAATTGACATTCATTTTCAACCGCAGTGATAAGAAAATTCAAAGGTGCAGGATCAAATTTTTTTCTTGAATCAGCACATTATTAACAGTCTTCATTTGGTAAAGCCCATTCATTCCAAAATCAAATATTAAAAGCAAATAAAATCTTTTGAATGACAAAAGAATGTTCTGCGAATTTTCCTAAGACTTTTTCCAATCATTTTCATGTATAATTCTGTCCATATATGGCCAGTTTTAAATTCCCTTCAAAGGACTGGATATTTGAATTCACATAATTCCAATTTACTGCACTAACCTTTATTCTTTTTCAGTAAACCAGGCTCAATGGGGTAGATTTACTAAAACTGGTGCTCTCAGAATCTGCTGCAGCTGTGTATGGTAGCCAATCAGCTTCTAACTTCAGCTTGTTTAATTAAGCTTTGACAATAAAACCTAAAATCTGATTGGTTTCTATGCAGAGCTGAACCAGATTTTGCACTCTTCAACTTTAGTAAATAACCCCCAGTGTCCTATGCCTGCAGAGCCCAATACTCTGTAATCCCTGGACAATGCTCTAGTTTGGTCATATCACACACTAGATCAGCCATTCCCAACCAGGGTTGTGTGACACTATAGGTTTTTTCAAGAGGTTGCTAGGGTTTCCTTGAGCTGTGTGTAACTGACCTGCCAACTGATGATAACTGCATAGTTCCAGGTTGATCCCAATAGCAAATCCAGTAGAATGACATCAATGATCTTTTTAGTTGGCTGTGAGGGCAGAATTCACATCACCACTGTAAGGGCGGCATTCTTCCAAATGACCACCAACGTAAGGGGCAATTTCATATTGACTCCCCATTGACTAATCTTAGCAGGGGTTTCCTGATACCTGAAAATTATTTCAAGGGTTCCCCCAGGGTAAAAAGGTTGAGAAACGCTGCACTAGATATTGCTAGCATCAATTCCAAATCTGAGTATACTGCCATTGATAATGAAATTTTGGAAAAACTTAAACTGATTGAGATGCTTTTGTATTCAGGATGTTCAAATTAAGTATAGGATTAAGCTTATTTATGCAAATCCATCCACTTAAACCTCATGTACTATATGTAATTACTAATTTAGCTGAATATGTTACAGTAAATCTAATTCTCTAGAAAAGTGATCCATGGGTTGCTTAATTATATGTATTTCAGCTTGAAAATTCAGGCCAATTACAATCATTAGAATAAAGTGCTTCTTAACTTCTATACCATACAAATTGCTTTGTGATTTACTATGCAATAGGTAAAATTAAAGGAATCTAATGTTAACCAGAATATTTGCATGTGAATTGCTGCTAAAAGCAAAGCCACATGCAAGAAGCATACATTCTGAACAAAAGCATTCAATAAATACTACTATTATTAATTATATAATTATTTAATATATATATAAGACTCAGTAAATGCAGACAATATTTAATTTCATGTGATATAACTAAGCTCATTAAAGCATTCATTGATTCCAGCTTAGCATCCAGCATGAAGTACTTTGCTTTTTTACTCATAGACTAGCTCTGAAGCCTTTGTCTTTTGTTCCAGTCCTAGTTCCTGACAGCTCTTCGTGAAAGATTAAAACACCTAAGGTGCTGTATACCAATATGTGCTATGGAAAGCTTGGCAAGTGCTCAGCAAAAGTTAATATGAAATAGAAAATACTTCACAGAGTTAAAGCCCTGAGACAAGCATGAAATATTCATGCACATGTATCTTTATCACACAGACTTGGAATGATTTTCTTTGTTTCATTCAGCAATATTCAGCAAAAATTCAGTTTAAACAGAATGCATTTCTATAGGAAATAGTAGCACGAGACAAGCAAGTGATCTCTTTAACATTATATATGAGTGAACTTTTAAAATTCAACTCTCGTACTTCAGCTTTGCAGTCTCAAGAAACAAAGCATCAACTTATTATTTATTACTTAGTTACATAAAAGTATCCACAAGGTGAAGTTATGTTTATATTAAATATTTTTTTTTCATTTAGGAGATTGTTACAGAAAAAAGTAATGGATGGAAATGATACAGAAGAAGAATGCACAGATGAAGTTCACAACAGTATAGTAGACAATATCATGGGGAAGCACCATTTAAGCATAATTAGAACATAATTTAGAGCACACATCTCAGAGATTATTCAGTAAGGCATGGCAGGTCCAAGTAGATCGCTAGTACTTTATGGTAGGTATGGCCAGCATTGTATGGTAGGTATGGCCAGCATTGTATGGTAAAGATGATAACAAGAGCTATCTATACATGTTTGAAGAAAATCAAGAATATACTGTATGCAAAGGAGAAAAAAAAGAAGAAAGAAAAGAGAATAGAAGGAAGGAAAAAGTGTAGGAAAAAGATAAGGATGTTGGGAAGGGGATTGAGTCTGGGTGGAGAAGATAATGTGGAGATGATATAAGGAACTAGTCTCCTGACAGGGAGTAGATATTGTAGGGTTAAACGATTACTGGTGCTTCTCTCCCCCTTGGCATATTTAACAAACATGGAATTAAAGGGAACTTAAAGTGTCAAAGAGTCTCTGTTGAATACTGGTTAGAGATAATGGTCTATCTCCCAGATATTTCAGAATTTGTTCATTTTTGGGTACTGTAAGTTTCTCAAAACACAATGTATGTGACACCAAGTTTGTGAGTGTACAACCACTCTTGACCAATGTAAAGATGCATCTGAGTAATTTAAATGTTTCACAGTAAAGCCCTGCATATTTATTCAGTAGGGCCTTTAAGGATTTCTTGCAAGAAATCCTTAATGGTGTATGCTGTCTAACAGACCTTAGACCCTGAGATCTTCCAGTATGAAACCATGCCCATCCTTACAAATAACAGCCTCCTCCTCCCAGGAACATTTTTCATAATCTCTGGGTTAAAGTTGAACATTAGGTATTATTATAATTGCATGGTTACATTGGTACAGTTTTGACCAGGGGCGGACTGACCATTTGGAAACTCGGGCACTGCCCGAGGGCCTGGGGTCAGTAGGGGGCCCCATGAGATGCCCCTGGTACCTTTTTCATAGGCATTTTTGAGTTTGGGCAAGTACTCAGGGGCCCCATGATCCCCTGTTGCCCAGGGGCCCCATAAGTTGTCAGTCTGCCCCTGGTTTTGACTAATATAAGTATGCATATTTCATACCTGAGGGACTGCTGGGGAAAATGACAATCGCTATAGTGGTCAATACCCCACTACATTACCCCTTCATAAAACACTGTGTATTTTTTCAATGAATACAAGGCATTTTCTGATTTGACCAGGTGGAAAAATACAAGGCATTCTTTGAATGTCAGCACAGGACCTGGAAGATTACAGTGACCACTGTTGTAGTGACAACTACTACATTGATGATTGTCAGCTCCTCCAGCAGCCCATCAAGTATATGATTGTCAAGGTCCTACCTTTTCCCTGAGGTTATGTTACTCCATGTACTGGCGTCCATCTTGTATTCTGCTGTGCATGGTGAGAATCCTTTTATGCCTTCAGGTCTCTGTGGTCCATCCCCCAGAGGGGTGTGGCTGACGACATATAAGCCTGTGGCCCGCACATGCTCTTTGCACTTGTGTCTTGTGTCTTTGTGTTGCTATTACTTTGTTCTGACTCTCGTGACTCTCCTGGTATCTGATTCGGCTTGTGACTCGACTATTCTTTGTATTCTCCTTTGATCTGACCCTCTGTTGCTGAACCCGGCTCGTGACCTGTGATTCTCGTCTGCTGTCCTGTACTGTTTTGTCCTGTTGTTGTTGACCCGGCTTGTCTGACTACTCTTTTGTCTCTTCCACCAGCTACACGCCATTGGCGGCGGCCATTACCGCAGCTGAGGTGTCTCGGGGGCCGTGACCTGGTTCCTGGATGCGTCAAGTCCATCCCCACCATCAGGGGCCCTGGTGAAGGGCAGCCTGGGACTTAGACTCCGCGCCCTGAGGGACTTCGGTCTGTGGGTGGTGGTTGTCGTCAGCCAGTGCGTTACATTGTTAGGCCTGCCTGTCCGTTCCTCGGCCCCTGCCCTGACAATGATATGCATTGATCCAGGCTGGACCAATGCAGCTATGCAATTAGCACCATACCTATAGTTCAGCTATAACCTGGAGATAGCAAAAAATGTCTTTTGTTAAGGACAAGAATATAGGTCAATAGTGGAGAGCGTGGGGAGTGGAGGCCTCTGGAGTATTTAACATCATTTCTTGCTTTCAGGGAGTAGCCAGGGATGGGGTTAGTAACTTGTCAGCGAGGGGGTCGCCACAGAAGGTTTTTAATTGTTATAGGATCACAGAGGCAGGTTTTAGGGTGGCTTTAAAGACCAACAGTAGGGTTTCTTAAATGGCATAGCAATAACACTTTCTACCCTAGTTTTTTTTCATTTTTTTATTGTTATTTTGCACTTGAAAAAGGTACAAACAAAAAGAAACACCTAGCCCCAACGGGCCAGGGGCAGAAGTGGTTGAAAGACGAGTATACAAATACAACCCCCCCCACACACACAAACAGAAAGCCTTTACTTGTATGTATGATAATTGGATCTGGCCTTCCAGACCTTCTAGGATAGGTTATCAAGGATCTTGGGACAATCCCTTAAAATGTGTATGGAAGCAGGGAAGGCAGGGCAGCACCAGTAGTGAGAGTACATAATGAATTGCAGCTACCCTGACCAAGGTATAAAAATTTTGAGATCAGGTGGGTGGAAGGGTATTCCCAGATATCTGCTTTATTAGGCGGCTTGTACATTGTAGCTGTGACTGGAAAGCATGGCTGAGCTGAAGATAGAAACAGCAAAAGCTGTGAAGATCAAGAGATTTAATCTAACCAAAAATCAGGAGAGAATTTGTGTTAATAATATGTTTGTATGCCCCTTGAGGCCTAGAGGCCCAGGTCTGGAATCAGATGGAAATGGTGCATGTTTGGATTTATTCAGAGTGCTGTATGTGGAGAAACAGGTGGACTATTTGGGTACAACATTATCTGAATTTGGTTCCAGGCCCTGATTGTCGTCCTCTTAAAGGCTGTGAAATCATATGATAACAACCCCCATTTAGGAGATGAGACAAAGCCTCACAGGAGCCAAGGTGTGGTGCTTCAAGCATTCCTGCAGATTCACCAGGTTTCCTTGATAACAGCCACCTATGGGGCACCACCATCTGGCTTGCCAAATAACATTTGTGTAGATTAGGTAGAGATTGACCACCTAGCAGCCATAGCTCCTGAAGGGTGCACACAAGAAGTCTCGGGAACAAGGGTCCATCGAGGAATGAACTACCTGCCCTAAGTTAAGTTGTAGTAATGTATTTCTAAATATGGGGTAGGCCAAGGCTATCATATGGTTTAGAGCAAAAAACAACTGATTGGGATACCTTTGGTATGTCTTGTGCCAGACAAAATGCAAAGTTTAATTTTTCAGTAAGAGGAGATATCCTGGATGTGTAGGTCCTGTCCATAGCTATCTTGTATTCCTTCCTGTCATCAATAGGTTAGAGAGATACCCAGATAAAGAAGTTTTGTTCATTAGGCATGTTAGATTTCTGTGCATTAACCTGGAGATAAAAATGCAGAGCAGGACATTCTCTTTAAACATTCAAAGTTTATAGTTTTCCCAGCTACTACTATACCCTTGATTAGAGATGAGCGAAGTATTCAAAAATTCGATTCGGCTGATTTGGCGAATTCGAGGAATAAATTTGATTCGATGCGAATATATTCGCTGCGAATTTAACTTATAAAAAGGGTTTCTAGGCTTCAGAGAGCCTTTATATTAGTGCAGAACACTGTACCTTTAAATTAAATGCCCTTGGAGTCTGCTGGGGAAGAGAAATAATACTGTCAGTCAGTATGACATGCAGATGAGTGCCGTCGATCTTAGAATCACCGCACACTTCACTCATTTGGGCAGTCACGGGGCCAAAACCAGAGTGTGGAGCCACAGTGTGGCGGTGGAGGCAGCAGCAATGGGAGGCCATACAGCACCCTATGACAAAAATGGAACCCACCAGCAGTGTGAGGAGACCTGAAAGTGGCACATGGCAGAGTGTGGCGATGGAGACAGCAGCAATGGGAGGCCGTACAGGGACCCATGAGACACTCTGGACCTGGCAGCAGCATGAGGAGGCGGTACGGGGGCCCATGGCAGATTACGGGCCTGGCAGCAGCAATGGGAGGCCCGTAATCTGCCAGCACCCTATGACAAAATGGAACCCACCAGCAGTGTGAGGAGACCTGAAAGTGGCACATGGCAGAGTGTGGCGATGGAGACAGCAGCAATGGGAGGCCGTACAGGGACCCATGACACACTCTGGACCTGGCAGCAGCATGAGGAGGCGGTACGGGGGCCCATGGCAGATTACGGGCCTGGCAGCAGCAATGGGAGGCCCGTAATCTGCCAGCACCCTATGACAAAATGGAACCCACCAACAGTGTAAGGAGACCTGAAAGTGGCACATGGCAGAGTCTGGCGATGAAGTCAGCAGCAATGGGAGGCCGTACAGGGACCCATGACACACTCTGGACCTGGCAGCAGCAAGAGGAGGCGGTACGGGGGCCCATGGCAGATTACGGGCCTGGCAGCAGCAATGGGAGGCCCGTAATCTGCCAGCACCCTATGACAAAATGGAACACACCAGCAGTGTGAGGAGACCTGAAAGTGGCACATGGCAGAGTGTGGCGATGGAGACAGCAGCAATGGGAGGCCGTACAGGGACCCATGAGAGACTCTGGACCTGGCAGCAGCATGAGGAGGCGGTACAGGGGCCCATGGCAGATTACAGGCCTGGCAGCAGCAATGGGAGGCCCGTAATCTGCCAGCACCCTATGACAAAATGGAACACACCAGCAGTGTGAGGAGACCTGAAAGTGGCACATGGCAGAGTGTGGCGATGGAGACAGCAGCAATGGGAGGCCGTACAGGGACCCATTAGACACTCTGTACCTGGCAGCAGCATGAGGAGGCGGTACAGGGGCCCATGGCAGATTACAGGCCTGGCAGCAGCAATGGGAGGCCCGTAATCTGCCAGCATCCTATGACAAAATGGAACACACCAGCAGTGTGAGGAGACCTGAAAGTGGCACATGGCAGAGTGTGGCGATGGAGACAGCAGCAATGGGAGGCCGTACAGGGACCCATGAGAGACTCTGGACCTGGCAGCAGCATGAGGAGGCGGTACGGGGGCCCATGGCAGATTACGGGCCTGGCAGCAGCAATGGGAGGCCCGTAATCTGCCAGCACCCTATGACAAAATGGAACACACCAGCAGTGTGAGGAGACCTGAAAGTGGCACATGGCAGAGTGTGGCGATGGAGACAGCAGCCATGGGAGGCCGTACAGGGACCCATGAGAGACTCTGGACCTGGCAGCAGCATGAGGAGGCGGTACGGGGGCCCATGGCAGATTACGGGCCTGGCAGCAGCAATGGGAGGCCCGTAATCTGCCAGCACCCTATGACAAAATGGAAAACACCAGCAGTGTGAGGAGACCTGAAAGTGGCACATGGCAGAGTGTGGCGATGGAGACAGCAGCAATGGGAGGCCGTACAGGGACCCATTAGACACTCTGTACCTGGCAGCAGCATGAGGAGGCGGTACAGGGGCCCATGGCAGATTACGGGCCTGGCAGCAGCAATGGGAGGCCCGTAATCTGCCAGCAACCTATGACAAAATGGAACACACCAGCAGTGTGAGGAGACCTGAAAGTGGCACATGGCAGAGTGTGGCGATGGAGACAGCAGCAATGGGAGGCCGTACAGGGACCCATGACACACTCTGGACCTGGCAGCAGCATGAGGAGGCGGTACAGGGGGCCCATGGCAGATTACGGGCCTGGCAGCAGCAATGGGAGGCCCGTAATCTGCCAGCACCCTATGACAAAATGGAACACACCAGCAGTGTGAGGAGACCTGAAAGTGGCACATGGCAGAGTGTGGCGATGGAGACAGCAGCAATGGGAGGCCGTACAGGGACCCATGAGAGACTCTGGACATGGCAGCAGCATGAGGAGGCGGTACAGGGGCCCATGGCAGATTACAGGCCTGGCAGCAGCAATGGGAGGCCCGTAATCTGCCAGCATTCTATGACAAAATGGAACACACCAGCAGTGTGAGGAGACCTGAAAGTGGCACATGTCAGAGTGTGGCGATGGAGACAGCAGCAATGGGAGGCCGTACAGGGACCCATGAGAGACTCTGGACCTGGCAGCAGCATGAGGAGGCGGTACAGGGGCCCATGGCAGATTACGGGCCTGGCAGCAGCAATGGGAGGCCCGTAATCTGCCAGCACCCTATGACAAAATGGAACACACCAGCAGTGTGAGGAGACCTGAAAGTGGCACATGGCAGAGTGTGGCGATGGAGACAGCAGCAATGGGAGGCCGTACAGGGACCCATGAGAGACTCTGGACCTGGCAGCAGCATGAGGAGGCGGTACAGGGGCCCATGGCAGATTACAGGCCTGGCAGCAGCAATGGGAGGCCCGTAATCTGCCAGCACCCTTTGACAAAATGGAACACACCAGCAGTGTGAGGAGACCTAAAAGTGGCACATGGCAGAGTGTGGCGATGGAGGCAGCAGCAATGGGAGGCCGTACAGGGACCCATGAGAGACTCTGGACCTGGCAGCAGCATGAGGAGGCGGTACGGGGGCCCATGGCAGATTATGGGCCTGGCAGCAGCAATGGGAGGCCCGTAATCTGCCAGCACCCTATGACAAAATGGAACACACCAGCAGTGTGAGGAGACCTGAAAGTGGCACATGGCAGAGTGTGGCGATGGAGACAGCAGCAATGGGAGGCCGTACAGGGACCCATGAGAGACTCTGGACCTGGCAGCAGCATGAGGAGGCAGTACAGGGGCCCATGGCAGATTACAGGCCTGGCAGCAGCAATGGGAGGCCCGTAATCTGCCAGCATCCTATGACAAAATGGAACACACCAGCAGTGTGAGGAGACCTGAAAGTGGCACATGGCAGAGTGTGGCGATGGAGACAGCAGCAATGGGAGGCCGTACAGGGACCCATTAGACACTCTGTACCTGGCAGCAGCATGAGGAGGCGGTACAGGGGCCCATGGCAGATTACAGGCCTGGCAGCAGCAATGGGAGGCCCGTAATCTGCCAGCACCCTATGACAAAATGGAACACACCAGCAGTGTGAGGAGACCTGAAAGTGGCACATGGCAGAGTGTGGCGATGGAGACAGCAGCAATGGGAGGCCGTACAGGGACCCATGAGAGACTCTGGACCTGGCAGCAGCATGAGGAGGCAGGCAGAACCGCCGTATCTTTATCACGGTTTTCCCAGGTCACCAAATGGCGACGCTGCATATGCTGACGCAACGCTGTAGTCCCAACATGGGCCCCCTGGCCACGCTTGACTTTCTGGCCACATAGTCGACATACGGCTACGTTTACTTCCTCGGGCGGCTTGACAAAAAATTGCCACACCGCCGAGTAGGAAACTTTGCCCCCGCTACTCCTCACTGGCTGACTGCTACTTCCTCCGTGCACACCGGCACCACCACTGGCCGTGGTGGTAGGCTGCAGTGGAGCTGGTGCTCTACTCCGTGGCCGTTTGCCTCCACTGACACTGCTGCGACCCTGCTGCCTCCTGGGCAACCCACCGACTGTTTTGCTCGCTGCCAAGCTGGCACCCTCTTCTCCTGATGATGCGGAAGCAATAGCCTGATGACGACGAGGCTGCCAAGTGCGATCAGCCTCATCATCATCAATTAGGGTCTCCGCCTCACTACTAGCCCCCTCGGCTGCGTGTGGGTCAGGAGACAGACCTGTCTCTAGACCGGCTACCGAGCCACTCTCCTCGCCAGTACTTCTTCGCCTGGCTGCTGAAGAGGCGGATGTCTCCCCCCGTTCCTGACCGCCCTCTGTTAGCTCTTCCTTACTGTACAGTGGGGCTGAGCCCACAGCATGCGATACTTCGCTTGGTGAGGGAACACCAAAGGACAGGGGCAGGTAGAGGAAACGTGATTTCAGTGGGCTTGCTCCCGGGCCATGCCAACTAACGGTTGTGTCTGACGTACCCACCGACCGTTGGCTGTAGGTGTCAGAGGTGATCTGGGAAGAGGAAGATGACGGCAGGGTTGTCGGTGGAGACACGACCGCTGGATGACACCGGGAGCACTGGCCTCTGGCTGCGACTAGTGCTGCCTCGACCCCTTCCTCTGCTGCCACGTCTGCTCGCTCCTAAAACATTGCCTCCTCTGCCACTCCTCTGCATGTTGTCTGACATACTCTTTAATTCAGCGATTCTGTGTCCCTGAGTAACAATTCTGTGTCCCTCAGTAACAATTCTGTGTCTGTCCTTGAGTGACAATTCTGTGTCCCTGAGTAAGAATTCTGTGTCCCTGAGTAACAATTCTGTGTCCCTGAGTAACAATTCTGTGTCCCTGAGTAACAATTGTGTGTCCCTCAGTAACAATTCTGTGTCCCTGAGTAACAATTCTGTGTCCCTGAGTAACAATTCTGTGTCCCTCAGTAACAATTCTGTGTCCCTCAGTAACAATTCTGTGTCCCCGAGTAACAATTCTGTGTCCCCGAGTAACAATTCTGTGTCCCTCAGTAACAATTGTGTGTCCCTCAGTAACAATTCTGTGTCTGTCCCTGAGTAACAATTCTGTGTCCCTCAGTAACAATTCTGTGTCCCTCAGTAACAATTCTGTGTCCCTCAGTAACAATTCTGTGTCTGTCCCTGAGTAACAATTCTGTGTCCCTGAGTAACAATTCTGTGTCCCTCAGTAACAATTCTGTATCCCTCAGTAAGAATTCTGTGTCTGTCCCTGAGTAACAATTCTGTGTCCCTGAGTAACAATTCTGTGTCCCTCAGTAACAATTCTGTGTCCCTCAGTAACAATTCTGTGTCTGTCCCTGAGTAACAATTCTGTGTCCCTCAGTAACAATTCTGTGTCTGTCCCTGAGTAACAATTCTGTGTCCCTCAGTAACAATTCTGTGTCCCTCAGTAACAATTCTGTGTCTGTTCCTGAGTAACAATTCTGTGTCCCTGAGTAACAATTCTGTGTCTCTCAGTAACAATTCTGTGTCCCTCAGTAACAATTCTGTGTCTGTCCCTGAGTAACAATTCTGTGTCCCTGAGTAACAATTCTGTGTCCCTCAGTAACAATTCGGTGTCCCTCAGTAACAATTCTGTGTCTGTCCCTGAGTAACAATTCTGTGTCCCTCAGTAACAATTCTGTGTCTGTCCCTGAGTAACAATTCTGTGTCCCTGAGTAACAATTCTGTGTCCCTGAGTAACAATTCTGTGTCCCTCAGTAACAATTCTGTGTCCCTCAGTTACAATTCTGTGTCTGTCCCTGAGTAACAATTCTGTGTCCCTGAGTAACAATTCTGTGTCTCTCAGTAACAATTCTGTGTCCCTCCGTAACAATTCTGTGTCTGTCCCTGAGTAACAATTCTGTGTCCCTGAGTAACAATTCTGTGTCCCTGAGTAACAATTCTGTGTCCCTCAGTAACAATTCTGTGTCCCTCAGTAACAATTCTGTGTCTGTCCCTGAGTAACAATTCTGTGTCCCTCAGTAACAATTCTGTGTCCCTCAGTAACAATTCTGTGTCTGTCCCTGAGTAACAATTCTGTGTCCCTGAGTAACAATTCTGTGTCCCTGAGTAACAATTCTGTGTCCCTCAGTAACAATTCTGTGTCCCTCAGTAACAATTCTGTGTCTGTCCCTGAGTAACAATTCTGTGTCCCTGAGTAACGATTCTGTGTCCCTCAGTAACAATTCTGTTTCCCTCAGTAACAATTCTGTGTCTGTCCCTGAGTAATAATTCTGTGTCCCTCAGTAACAATTCTGTGTCCCTCAGTAACAATTCTGTGTCTGTCCCTGAGTAACAATTCTGTGTCCCTGAGTAACAATTCTGTGTCCCTGAGTAACAATTCTGTGTCCCTCAGTAGCAATTCTGTGTCCCTCAGTAACAATTCTGTGTCCCTCAGTAACAATTCTGTGTCCCTCAGTAACAATTCTGTGTCTGTCCCTGAGTAACAATTCTGTGTCCCCGAGTAACAATTCTGTGTCCCTCAGTAACAATTCTGTGTCCCTCAGTAACAATTCTGTGTCTGTCCCTCAGTAACAATTCTGTGTCCCTCAGTAACAATTCTGTGTCCCTCAGTAACAATTCTGTGTCTGTCCCTGAGTAACAATTCTGTGTCCCTGAGTAACAATTCTGTGTCTCTCAGTAACAATTCTGTGTCCCTCAGTAACAATTCTGTGTCTGTCCCTGAGTAACAATTCTGTGTCCCTGAGTAACAATTCTGTGTCCCTCAGTAACAATTCTGTGTCCCTCAGTAACAATTCTGTGTCCCTCAGTAACAATTCTGTGTCTGTCCCTGAGTAACAATTCTGTGTCCCTCAGTAACAATTCTGTGTCCCTCAGTAACAATTCTGTGTCTGTCCCTGAGTAACAATTCTGTGTCCCTGAGTAACAATTCTGTGTCCCTCAGTAACAATTCTGTGTCCCTCAGTAACAATTCTGTGTCCCTGAGTAACAATTCTGTGTCCCTGAGTAACGATTCTGTGTCCCTCAGTAACAATTTTGTGTCTGTCCCTGAGTAATAATTCTGTGTCCCTCAGTAACAATTCTGTGTCCCTGAGTAACAATTCTGTGTCCCTCAGTAACAATTCTGTGTCCCTCAGTAACAATTCTGTGTCTGTCCCTGAGTAACAATTCTGTGTCCCTCAGTAACAATTCTGTGTCCCTCAGTAACAATTCTGTGTCTGTCCCTGAGTAACAATTCTGTGTCCCTGAGTAACAATTCTGTGTCCCTGAGTAACAATTCTGTGTCCCTCAGTAACAATTCTGTGTCCCTCAGTAACAATTCTGTGTCCCTGAGTAACGATTCTGTGTCCCTCAGTAACAATTCTGTTTCCCTCAGTAACAATTCTGTGTCTGTCCCTGAGTAATAATTCTGTGTCCCTCAGTAACAATTCTGTGTCCCTCAGTAACAATTCTGTGTCCCTCAGTAACAATTCTGTGTCTGTCCCTGAGTAACAATTCTGTGTCCCTGAGTAACAATTCTGTGTCCCTGAGTAACAATTCTGTGTCCCTCAGTAGCAATTCTGTGTCCCTCAGTAACAATTCTGTGTCCCTCAGTAACAATTGTGTGTCTGTCCCTGAGTAACAATTCTGTGTCCCCGAGTAACAATTCTGTGTCCCTCAGTAACAATTCTGTGTCCCTCAGTAACAATTGTGTGTCCCTCAGTAACAATTCTGTGTCTGTCCCTGAGTAACAATTCTGTGTCCCTCAGTAACAATTCTGTGTCCCTCAGTAACAATTCTGTGTCCCTCAGTAACAATTCTGTGTCTGTCCCTGAGTAACCATTCTGTGTCCCTGAGTAACAATTCTGTGTCTCTCAGTAACAATTCTGTGTCCCTCAGTAACAATTCTGTGTCTGTCCCTGAGTAACAATTCTGTGTCCCTGAGTAACAATTCTGTGTCCCTCAGTAACAATTCTGTGTCCCTCAGTAACAATTCTGTGTCCCTCAGTAACAATTCTGTGTCTGTCCCTGAGTAACAATTCTGTGTCCCTCAGTAACAATTCTGTGTCCCTCAGTAACAATTCTGTGTCTGTCCCTGAGTAACAATTCTGTGTCCCTGAGTAACAATTCTGTGTCCCTCAGTAACAATTCTGTGTCCCTCAGTAATAATTCTGTGTCCCTGAGTAACAATTCTGTGTCCCTGAGTAACGATTCTGTGTCCCTCAGTAACAATTCTGTGTCTGTCCCTGAGTAATAATTCTGTGTCGCTCAGTAACAATTCTGTGTCCCTCAGTAACAATTCTGTGTCCCTCAGTAACAATTCTGTGTCTGTCCCTGAGTAACAATTCTGTGTCCCTCAGTAACAATTCTGTGTCCCTGAGTAACAATTCTGTGTCCCTCAGTAGCAATTCTGTGTCCCTCAGTAACAATTCTGTGTCCCTCAGTAACAATTCTGTGTCCCTCAGTAGCAATTCTGTGTCCCTCAGTAACAATTCTGTGTCCCTCAGTAACAATTCTGTGTCTGTCCCTGAGTAACAATTCTGTGTCTGTCCCTGAGTAACAATTCTGTGTCCCTAAGTAACGGTTCTGTGTCCCTCAGTAACAATTCTGTGTCTGTCCCTGAGTAACAATTCTGTGTCCCTGAGTAACAATTCTGTGTCTCTCAGTAACAATTCTGTGTCCCTCAGTAACAATTCTGTGTCTGTCCCTGAGTAACAATTCTGTGTCCCTGAGTAACAATTCTGTGTCCCTGAGTAACAATTCTGTGTCCCTCAGTAACAATTCTGTGTCCCTCAGTAACAATTCTGTGTCTGTCCCTGAGTAACAATTCTGTGTCCCTCAGTAACAATTCTGTGTCCCTCAGTAACAATTCTGTGTCTGTCCCTGAGTAACAATTCTGTGTCAATGAGTAACAATTCTGTGTCCCTCAGTAA
This sequence comes from Staurois parvus, assembly GCF_062004578.1. Lineage (NCBI taxonomy): Eukaryota > Metazoa > Chordata > Amphibia > Anura > Ranidae > Staurois > Staurois parvus. Next base: position 3,759,440 of record NW_028317916.1, read on the forward strand.
CAATTCTGTGTCCCTCAGTAACAATTCTGTGTCCCTGAGTAACAATTCTGTGTCCCTGAGTAACGATTCTGTGTCCCTCAGTAACAATTCTGTTTCCCTCAGTAACAATTCTGTGTCTGTCCCTGAGTAATAATTCTGTGTCCCTCAGTAACAATTCTGTGTCCCTCAGTAACAATTCTGTGTCTGTCCCTGAGTAACAATTCTGTGTCCCTGAGTAACAATTCTGTGTCCCTGAGTAACAATTCTGTGTCCCTCAGTAGCAATTCTGTGTCCCTCAGTAACAATTCTGTGTCCCTCAGTAACAATTCTGTGTCCCTCAGTAACAATTGTGTGTCTGTCCCTGAGTAACAATTCTGTGTCCCCGAGTAACAATTCTGTTTCCCTCAGTAACAATTCTGTGTCCCTCAGTAACAATTGTGTGTCCCTCAGTAACAATTCTGTGTCTGTCCCTGAGTAACAATTCTGTGTCCCTGAGTAACAATTCTGTGTCTCTCAGTAACAATTCTGTGTCCCTCAGTAACAATTCTGTGTCTGTCCCTGAGTAACAATTCTGTGTCCCTGAGTAACAATTCTGTGTCCCTCAGTAACAATTCTGTGTCCCTCAGTAACAATTCTGTGTCTGTCCCTGAGTAACAATTCTGTGTCCCTCAGTAACAATTCTGTGTCCCTCAGTAACAATTCTGTGTCTGTCCCTGAGTAACAATTCTGTGTCCCTGAGTAACAATTCTGTGTCCCTGAGTAACAATTCTGTGTCCCTCAGTAACAATTCTGTGTCCCTCAGTAACAATTCTGTGTCCCTCAGTAACAATTCTGTGTCCCTGAGTAACGATTCTGTGTCCCTCAGTAACAATTCTGTGTCTGTCCCTGAGTAATAATTCTGTGTCCCTCAGTAACAATTCTGTGTCCCTCAGTAACAATTCTGTGTCCCTCAGTAACAATTCTGTGTCTGTCCCTGAGTAACAATTCTGTGTCCCTGAGTAACAATTCTGTGTCCCTCAGTAGCAATTCTGTGTCCCTCAGTAACAATTCTGTGTCCCTCAGTAACAATTCTGTGTCTGTCCCTGAGTAACAATTCTGTGTCTGTCCCTGAGTAACAATTCTGTGTCCCTGAGTAACAATTCTGTGTCCCTGAGTAACAATTCTGTGTCCCTCAGTAACAATTCTGTGTCCCTCAGTAACAATTCTGTGTCCCTGAGTAACAATTCTGTGTCCCTGAGTAACGATTCTGTGTCCCTCAGTAACAATTCTGTTTCCCTCAGTAACAATTCTGTGTCTGTCCCTGAGTAATAATTCTGTGTCCCTCAGTAACAATTCTGTGTCCCTCAGTAACAATTCTGTGTCTGTCCCTGAGTAACAATTCTGTGTCCCTGAGTAACAATTCTGTGTCCCTGGGTAACAATTCTGTGTCCCTCAGTAGCAATTCTGTGTCCCTCAGTAACAATTCTGTGTCCCTCAGTAACAATTCTGTGTCCCTCAGTAACAATTGTGTGTCTGTCCCTGAGTAACAATTCTGTGTCCCCGAGTAACAATTCTGTGTCCCTCAGTAACAATTCTGTGTCCCTCAGTAACAATTGTGTGTCCCTCAGTAACAATTCTGTGTCTGTCCCTGAGTAACAATTCTGTGTCCCTCAGTAACAATTCTGTGTCCCTCAGTAACAATTCTGTGTCCCTCAGTAACAATTCTGTGTCTGTCCCTGAGTAACAATTCTGTGTCCCTGAGTAACAATTCTGTGTCTCTCAGTAACAATTCTGTGTCCCTCAGTAACAATTCTGTGTCTGTCCCTGAGTAACAATTCTGTGTCCCTGAGTAACAATTCTGTGTCCCTGAGTAACAATTCTGTGTCCCTGAGTAACAATTCTGTGTCCCTCAGTAACCATTCTGTGTCTGTCCCTGAGTAACAATTCTGTGTCCCTCAGTAACAATTCTGTGTCCCTCAGTAACAATTCTGTGTCTGTCCCTGAGTAACAATTCTGTGTCCCTGAGTAACAATTCTGTGTCCCTCAGTAACAATTCTGTGTCCCTCAGTAACAATTCTGTGTCCCTGAGTAACAATTCTGTGTCCCTGAGTAACGATTCTGTGACCCTCAGTAACAATTCTGTGTCTGTCCCTGAGTAATAATTCTGTGTCCCTCAGTAACAATTCTGTGTCCCTGAGTAACAATTCTGTTTCCCTCAGTAACAATTCTGTGTCCCTCAGTAACAATTCTGTGTCTGTCCCTGAGTAACAATTCTGTGTCCCTCAGTAACAATTCTGTGTCTGTCCCTGAGTAACAATTCTGTGTCCCTGAGTAACAATTCTGTGTCCCTCAGTAACAATTCTGTGTCCCTCAGTAACAATTCTGTGTCCCTGAGTAACAATTCTGTGTCCCTGAGTAACGATTCTGTGTCCCTCAGTAACAATTCTGTTTCCCTCAGTAACAATTCTGTGTCTGTCCCTGAGTAATAATTCTGTGTCCCTCAGTAACAATTCTGTGTCCCTCAGTAACAATTCTGTGTCCCTCAGTAACAATTCTGTGTCTGTCCCTGAGTAACAATTCTGTGTCCCTGAGTAACAATTCTGTGTCCCTGAGTAACAATTCTGTGTCCCTCAGTAGCAATTCTGTGTCCCTCAGTAAGAATTCTGTGTCCCTCAGTAACAATTCTGTGTCCCTCAGTAACAATTGTGTGTCTGTCCCTGAGTAACAATTCTGTGTCCCCGAGTAACAATTCTGTGTCCCTCAGTAACAATTCTGTGTCCCTCAGTAACAATTGTGTGTCCCTCAGTAACAATTCTGTGTCTGTCCCTGAGTAACAATTATGTGTCCCTCAGTAACAATTCTGTGTCCCTCAGTAACAATTCTGTGTCTGTCCCTGAGTAACAATTCTGTGTCCCTGAGTAACAATTCTGTGTCTCTCAGTAACAATTCTGTGTCCCTCAGTAACAATTCTGTGTCTGTCCCTGAGTAACAATTCTGTGTCCCTGAGTAACAATTCTGTGTCCCTGAGTAACAATTCTGTGTCCCTGAGTAACAATTCTGTGTCCCTCAGTAACAATTCTGTGTCCCTCAGTAACAATTCTGTGTCTGTCCCTGAGTAACAATTCTGTGTCCCTCAGTAACAATTCTGTTTCCCTCAGTAACAATTCTGTGTCTGTCCCTGAGTAACAATTCTGTGTCCCTGAGTAACAATTCTGTGTCCCTCAGTAACAATTCTGTGTCCCTGAGTAACAATTCTGTGTCCCTGAGTAACGATTCTGTGTCCCTCAGTAACAATTCTGTGTCTGTCCCTGAGTAATAATTCTGTGTCCCCGAGTAACAATTCTGTGTCCCTCAGTAACAATTCTGTGTCCCTCAGTAACAATTCTGTGTCTGTCCCTGAGTAACAATTCTGTGTCCCTGAGTAACAATTCTGTGTCCCTCAGTAGCAATTCTGTGTCCCTCAGTAACAATTCTGTGTCCCTCAGTAACAATTCTGTGTCTGTCCCTGAGTAACAATTCTGTGTCTGTCCCTGAGTAACAATTCTGTGTCCCTAAGTAACGGTTCTGTGTCCCTCAGTAACATTTCTGTGTCTGTCCCTGAGTAACAATTCTGTGTCTCTCAGTAACAATTCTGTGTCCCTCAGTAACAATTCTGTGTCTGTCCCTGAGTAACAATTCTGTGTCCCTGAGTAACAATTCTGTGTCCCTCAGTAACAATTCTGTGTCCCTCAGTAACAATTCTGTGTCTGTCCCTGAGTAACAATTCTGTGTCCCTGAGTAACAATTCTGTGTCCCTCAGTAACAATTCTGTGTCCCTCAGTAACAATTCTGTGTCTGTCCCTGAGTAACAATTCTGTGTCCCTGAGTAACAATTCTGTGTCTCTCAGTAACAATTCTGTGTCCCTCAGTAACAATTCTGTGTCTGTCCCTGAGTAACAATTCTGTGTCCCTGAGTAACAATTCTGTGTCCCTGAGTAACAATTCTGTGTCCCTCAGTAACAATTCTGTGTCCCTCAGTAACAATTCTGTGTCTGTCCCTGAGTAACAATTCTGTGTCCCTCAGTAACAATTCTGTGTCCCTCAGTAACAATTCTGTGTCTGTCCCTGAGTAACAATTCTGTGTCCCTGAGTAACAATTCTGTGTTCCTCAGTAACAATTCTGTGTCCCTGAGTAACAATTCTGTGTCCCTGAGTAACAATTCTGTGTCCCTGAGTAACGATTCTGTGTCCCTCAGTAACAATTCTGTGTCTGTCCCTGAGTAATAATTCTGTGTCCCTCAGTAACAATTCTGTGTCCCTCAGTAACAATTCTGTGTCTGTCCCTGAGTAACAATTCTGTGTCCCTGAGTAACAATTCTGTGTCCCTCAGTAGCAATTCTGTGTTCCCTCAGTAACAATTCTGTGTCCCTCAGTAACAATTCTGTGTCTGTCCCTGAGTAACAATTCTGTGTCTGTCCCTGAGTAACAATTCTGTGTCCCTAAGTAACGGTTCTGTGTCCCTCAGTAACAATTCTGTGTCTGTCCCTGAGTAACAATTCTGTGTCTCTCAGTAACAATTCTGTGTCCCTCAGTAACAATTCTGTGTCCCTGAGTAACAATTCTGTGTCCCTCAGTAACAATTCTGTGTCCCTCAGTAACAATTCTGTGTCTGTCCCTGAGTAACAATTCTGTGTCCCTCAGTAACAATTCTGTGTCCCTCAGTAACAATTCTGTGTCTGTCCCTGAGTAACAATTCTGTGTCCCTGAGTAACAATTCTGTGTCCCTCAGTAACAATTCTGTGTCCCTCAGTAACAATTCTGTGTCCCTGAGTAACAATTCTGTGTCCCTGAGTAACGATTCTGTGTCCCTCAGTAACAATTCTGTTTCCCTCAGTAACAATTCTGTGTCTGTCCCTGAGTAATAATTCTGTGTTCCTCAGTAACAATTCTGTGTCCCTCAGTAACAATTCTGTGTCCCTCAGTAACAATTCTGTGTCTGTCCCTGAGTAACAATTCTGTGTCCCTGAGTAACAATTCTGTGTCCCTGAGTAACAATTCTGTGTCCCTCAGTAGCAATTCTGTGTCCCTCAGTAACAATTCTATGTCCCTCAGTAACAATTCTGTGTCCCTCAGTAACAATTGTGTGTCTGTCCCTGAGTAACAATTCTGTGTCCCCGAGTAACAATTCTGTGTCCCTCAGTAACAATTCTGTGTCCCTCAGTAACAATTGTGTGTCCCTCAGTAACAATTCTGTGTCTGTCCCTGAGTAACAATTCTGTGTCCCTGAGTAACAATTCTGTGTCCCTCAGTAACAATTCTGTGTCCCTCAGTAACAATTCTGTGTCCCTCAGTAACAATTCTGTGTCTGTCCCTGAGTAACAATTCTGTGTCCCTGAGTAACAATTCTGTGTCTCTCAGTAACAATTCTGTGTCTCTCAGTAACAATTCTGTGTCCCTCAGTAACAATTCTGTGTCTGTCCCTGAGTAACAATTCTGTGTCCCTGAGTAACAATTCTGTGTCCCTCAGTAACAATTCTGTGTCCCTCAGTAACAATTCTGTGTCTGTCCCTGAGTAACAATTCTGTGTCCCTGAGTAACAATTCTGTGTCCCTGAGTAACAATTCTGTGTCCCTCAGTAACAATTCTGTGTCCCTGAGTAACGATTCTGTGTCCCTCAGTAACAATTCTGTGTCCCTGAGTAACGATTCTGTGTCCCTCAGTAACAATTCTGTGTCTGTCCCTGAGTAATAATTCTGTGTCCCTCAGTAACAATTCTGTGTCCCTCAGTAACAATTCTGTGTCCCTCAGTAACAATTCTGTGTCTGTCCCTGAGTAACAATTCTGTGTCCCTGAGTAACAATTCTGTGTCCCTGAGTAACAATTCTGTGTCCCTCAGTAGCAATTCTGTGTCCCTCAGTAACAATTCTGTGTCCCTCAGTAACAATTCTGTGTCTGTCCCTGAGTAACAATTCTGTGTCTGTCCCTGAGTAACAATTCTGTGTCCCTAAGTAACGGTTCTGTGTCCCTAAGTAACGGTTCTGTGCCCCTAAGTAACGATTGTGTGTCCCTTAGTAACGGTTCTGTGTCCCTAAGTAACGGTTCTGTGTCCCTAAGTAACGGTTCTGTGTCCCTAAGTAACGATTCTGTGTCCCTAACACAGAGAGATCTGTCTCTCTTGAATGACCAGAGGCAAATGGAGAATTGTAAGATGGCCGCAATTTATAGCTCCACCATTACACAGTGCTGGCTGGCTGGCTGCTGATTGGCTAATGCGATCACATGTCATGAATGAATGCATTATGGGTCAGCGCGCCTTGTCTGTGCGCCTTCCCAGAGATCCCTGCTCCGTCGCCGCACATGTCGCCGCCATTTTTGGAAAAATTTCGATTTGCGCATCCGAAGTCTGCTAATTTTCGGATTAGGTGCGAATCGAAATTTTTCTAATATTCGAAACGAATTCCACTTCTCCGAGTTCGATTCGCTCATCTCTACCCTTGATGTTTGTGGAGGTACTAATTAGGTGAGCTAAAGTCTCTATGATCAGGAGAAAGAGGAGCGAGAATAAGAGGAAACCTTGTCTAATACTTTGGTATATAGAGAAAATATCAGAGTGGTGACCTGCTAATGCCCAAAGTCAATCACTGCAATTTCAAGAAAATATATTTACACGAGAGAGAATTGAATGCCTTTTTAATAACAACAGATAGAAGCATTAGAGGTATATTTCCCATTTTGGCAATGTGTAGCAGATGAGGCTTTCTGGGGTTGTCATCTGCTGCCTATGTGGAATAAAACCTACTTGATCCCCACCTATCAAAATCTAAATCCTGGATTTGGGTGTGTAGAAAGTATGTTAACCAGTATTTTAACGTCAGTGTTAGCAAGGGGAATGTGTGCTGGATTTTGGCAGCATGTGTATGGTAGTGTATGTGCAACCATTCTCTATGGTGTTAAACATATTATCTAGCTGGTGAGACAATGGGAATAACAAAGGGTGAACCCATCTGGATGTTTATTTTTGTAATTTAGGTGAATTGATAGCCTTATATATATCCAATGATGATATTTCTAAAGGAGTCTAAATGAAAGGGTAGAGTTGGTTTGTTTAATTTATGTAAGAAGGATTCAGTGTTGTGTTTATTTAGAGGTGTGGCAGCTGTGTAGAGGGTAAACAAATAGGATTAGAATATTTGATGAATTTTGGTTTCATTCAGGATCTTGGAGTCGAGTGACCAGTAATAAGGCCCGGACTGGCCATAGGGCACACCGGGCATTTGCCTGGTGGGCAGGGGCTGCCGGAATCAAGATGACTGGACTGCACAGCAGGAGGTAAGCGGTGAACGCAGTCTGGGCGGGGCTAATACAGAACATGGCTGCTGCTCACCTCCAGCTGTGCGGCTATGCCCAAAGCATGGCTGACAGGAGGAGCTGCAGCGATGGCTCCTGAGGACAAGCAGGAAGTGCCATTGACACAGGGACACCTCCTTGGCTGACCTCTGCACTGCAGGGACAACGGCGGCCTCTCTTTTTCACCTTCCAGCACACTGTGACAGGTCTGTAGCGGCGGTGGATGGGGCTGTCTCTTTGCTGGTTGAGCTGTCGCTTTTATGGATGGGTTGTCTCTTTGCTGTACGGCTGTCTTCATTCTGGTTGAGCTGTCTCTTTTCTGAATGGGCGGTCTCTTTGCTGAATGAGCTGCTCTTTGCTGGATGGGCTGTTTCTTTGCTGGGTGGGCTGTCTCTTTGCTGGTTGAGCTGTCTCTTTGCTGGATGGGCTGTCTCTTTGCTGGATGGGCTGTCTCTTTGCTGGATAGGCTGTCTCTTTGCTGGTTGAGCTGTCTCTTTGCTGGTTGAGTTGTCTCTTTGCTGGATGGGCTGTCTCTTTGCTGGTTCAGTTGTCTTTTTCCTGGATGGGCTGTCTCTTTGCTGGATGGGCTGTCTCTTTGCTAGTTGAGCTGTCTCTTTGCTGGAAGGGCTGTCTCTTTGCTGGAAGGGCTGTCTCTTTGCTGGTTGAGCTGTCTCTTTGCGGGATGGACTGTCTCCAAGCTGGACGAGCTGTCTCTTTGCTGGTTGAGCTGTCTCTTTACTGAAAGGGCTGTCCCTTTGCTGGTTAAGCCATCTCTTTGCTGGATGGGATGTCTCTTTGCTGAATGGGCTGTCTTTTTGCTGGTTGGGCTGTCTCTTTGCTGGACAAGCTGTCTCTTTGCTGGATGTGCTGTCTCATTGCTGGATAAGCTGTCTCATTTCTGGATGGGCTGTATCTTTGCTGGATGAGTTGTCTCTTTGCTGGGAAGGATGTCACTTTGCTGGACAGTGATGTCTATTTGCTGGATGTTGATGTCTCTTTTCTGGACTGGTCTATCTCTTTGCCCAGTTGGGTCCAAAAAAGAGACATCCCAATCCAGCAAAGAGACAGCCAAGTCCAAAAAGGGACATCCCCATCCAGCAAAGAGACATCCCTGTCCAGCAAAGAGACATCCATTCTCTTTGTGCAATGGGATGTCTCTTTGTGGATTGGAATATCTCTTTGCTACATGGAGATGTCTCTTTTCTGGACTGGGCTGTCTCTTTGCTGTATGGGGATGTCTTTTTCCTGGATTGGGCGATCTCTTTGAATATATAGTGGACACTGTGATAAGATCTCTAGGGGCACTGTAATGTAAAGTGGCACTGTGAAATAAAGAGAACGGTGCTGTAAAGGGGCACTGTAATCAATACAGTGCCCCTTTAAAGTGCAGTGCCCTTTATATCATCATAAATATTCTGTCACCAACTGCCCCCGCAAATGATGCCCTTGCACCCCCCCCAGAAATTGGCTGCTCAATCTAAAATGTCTGGGCCTATTTTTTGTCCCAGTCCGGGCCTGCCTGCAATGGGTTAGGTTCATTCCCTTTAGCCTAAAATATATGTTGTACTCAACATATGCAGCATTCAGCCTTGTGATACAGGCACAAGGTAAGTTCTCTCTTGATTAGGAATAGCTCAAACATATCCTCTGGGGTTGGGTCATTTCTGAAGTGGCCAGAACTAGAGGCAAATTCAAACTCCAATTGAAATTGGGGTTTTCCTATTTTAGTTTTTATTTCTGCAAGGCTTGTTGAATCAGTATACTTTTGGGCTTTGTACAAGATGACTAGGCAATTTACCAGATGGCGATAAGTATGAAATATTCATCTATAGCAGCCTCTAGTGTCAGGGTATCAGTAGAATCAATGAAGAATGACCAAGTAAAGGTCAGTAGTTTGCTTTCAAGAATGAATAAAGATAGCTATAATGTTGTGATCCCTCCAAGGGGTCAGGAGGATTGCCACTGCAAACATGGTACGATGATACATGGTAGACCACAAATAGGGTCAATATGCTACGATGAATTGTGAAGAATGCAAAGTCAGGAGTAGAGGGAAGCAGTTCACTTGTGTCACCACTTTGAAATTGTGAATTGTCTAGATTGTGGATTTTAGAAGGAGAAGGTGTTCTGGTTGTTGGGTTTTGGTATTCAATATGTGGATACTTAATCAAGTTAAAATCTCCACATAGAACAAGGAAACCCTCACTGGTTCTACTCACCCCTGCAGAAGATGTTTTAAAGTGACAGGTATACAATGAATGGAGCCAACTCATTAAATATCTTCCCTCTAAGTATCTGATCTCACAATTACATGTGAATTGTGCATAATGTTGAAAGGCTATTAAGAATTTGCATTGTCTTGAAATAACAATAGCCATGTAAAATTATGGGAAAATGCAATGTATCTCCTGCAGGCATACTATTACTGAGTGTATTGACCTAAAAAGACTGAAAGCCTTTAGACATTTCTTAGGTTGCATACAACGAATCATGAACATATCTTAAACACAAGGAGAGAACCCTTGCAATTTATACACCAGAGAGGGTTACATTGGTTTGTAGAAGAAGGAAGGTATGAGTAAGTGTAGGGAGGAGGAAACAAAACAGAAAAGGGAAGTGTCAAAGAAGAGAAAACAGTTGCTTTGTAGAGCTATCAAGAGCTATTCAGCTGTTGATTCTCATGTGGTGACAGGCAGAATCCTTTCAGTCCTTGAGGAACTGCGGATAGGTGTGCTTGAATTCCAGCCAGAGAAGGAAAGATGGGCTTTTGTATTTGTTCTTTACATCTAAACACAATAACAATTTAATAGCAGGAGTATAAGACGTACTTGGACCTTCATCTATGCCTTTGGAATATAACAATAAACAGGGAGTGGGATGTGGTTGAAAGTCCACGCATGTACATGGATTAGAAGGAAAGATACATAACCCCAAAAGTAGGGCAGTGCACAACCTCATGATTATTAGAAAATAAATTTGTATAGCAGGCCAAAAGTTAAACAAGTGAGGTAACATGAGTTGAAGGGTTGTCAGGCCAGGAAAGAACAACCTAAGCTAGTGATAGATATTTCAATAAAGATTTCAGTAAATAGTCATGGAGGACACCCCCCTCCGTACATTCCAATTTGAGACAATACACATGGAGAGATAACAATACAAATGAACATGAGGAATATTGTGTAATACAGGAAGGAAAGAGAAAAACGTTTAAATGAACATGTCTATATTTAATTCTTCTTGCACCATGGCGAGCAGATTTTCATCATAAACTCAACAGATAAAGGTTAATGAGCACCGAGCTCATTTATTTAGGTGGAGAACACATTTTTTAGAAAAAAAGTTTTAAATAGTAGTCGAAAAGAAAAATAATGACAGCAGATCAAAACACATCTATAAATTTCTACTGGCTGTACATTGATTGAATTTAGTAAGATTCTCATACTTTGCAGATTAATTAGCTCATCTCTAATTTTGTGTCTGTCTTGTATGCCATAATTAATACATATATAAAGGGTAATTATGTATCCTTCAATCTAACTACATTAAAAAAACCTAAATATTATCAACTTAAGACATGCATTACAAGCAATCTTCATAACATGATCGTGGCTGCTGTTGTTTGTAATAGTTAGAATTTTTTTTAAATAGTAGTTTTACATGTTATATATTTTTCAACATTGTCAAACATACAGTACTTGCTAAAATCCTTTTGAGATTTCAGAGCATATTACCATCATAAAGCATTATGATTATCCTCCCCTAAAAAACTGAAGTTGCAAAATATGTTAGAGGCTTAAGGTGATTGTAGCCATGTTAGTTCACTTGCAAAAATATACTGTCCATGATGCTTTTTTTATTTGCCCTAACAGTTACATTTTCAGGACAAGCTATTGGAGCGTACCCTACTCTTCTAAGATCCAAGCAGTACAAATATGCAAATAATATTTATATTATTCTACAAGCATTATATAGCTCCAACAGTTTGTGCATCACTTTACAATATAAAGGAAGACAATACAGTTACAATACAATAAAAAACAAGAGGATTAAGAGGGCCCTGCTCATAAAAGCTTACAATCTAACAGGGTGGGGCAAGTGGTACAAAGGGTTATAACTGTGAGGGATGAACTGATGGAAGCAAAAATGTTTCATTAGGGGTGTGATAGGCTTCCCTGAAGAGATGAGTTTTCAGGGATCACCTAAAGACAGCCAGAGTAGGGGATAGCTGGACAGAGTGAGGTAGAGAGTTCCAGAGGATGGGAGAGGCTCTGATGAAGTCCTGGAGATGAGCATAGGAGGAGGAGACAAGGGAGCTTGAGAGCAGAAGATCATCATAGGAGTGGAGAGGATGGTTTGGGTGATATTTGGAAACACGATTGATGATAGCTCGGGGAAGAGTTGTGAATAGCTTTGTATGTTGTTAGTATTTTGAATTTAATTCACTTTGCAATCAGAAGGCAGTGGAGGGATTGACAGAGAAGGGTGGCAGACACTGAGTGGTTGGTAAGGTAGATGATTCTGGCAGCAGCGTTCATGATAGACTGAAGAGAGGATAGCATACGGAGAGGTAGGCCTATGAGATTGGAGTTGCAATAGTCAAGGCAAGAGATAACAAGGGAGTGAACAAGTAGCTTGGTGGTTTCATTAGTTAAAAAGGGGTGAATTTTAGAGAATTTACAGAGATGAAGTCTATAAGCCCAGGATTACACCTAGTACTTTGGCTTGAGAGGAGGGACTACAGTTCCATTATTGATCTTGATGGAAAAGTGATGGAGGCGGGAATGAGTGGGTGGGAATATTATCAGCTCAGTTGTAGAGAGATTTAATGGTGTGACATCCATGCTGGTATGTCAGTTAGCAAGTTAGCAATGCAAGAGGAGACTGAAGGAGTGAGGTGAAGAGTAGAGAAATAGATTTGGGTATCATCGGCATAGAGATGGTATCGGAAGCCATGAGGCTTTCAGGTGATCAAGAGAGGAGGTGTAGATAGAGAAGAGAAGGGGTCCAAGAACAGAGCCTTAGGGGACCCTACAGAAAGAGGAAGTGGAGAGGAGGAGACAGAGTTATAAATAACACTGAGGGAGTGCTGTGATAGGTTGGAGGAGAACCAGGAAAGAACTGACTCTCAAAGATCAAGGCAGTGGAGTTTATTGAGGAGGAGTGGATGATCAACAACATCAAAGGTTGCAAAGAGGTCTAGTAATAATAGTATGGAGTAGTGGCCATTGGTTTTAGCAGTTAGTAAATCGTTAGTGAGTTTTAGTAGGACAGTTTCTGTGGAATGCTACAAGCGAAAGCCAGACTGTAAGGGTTAAGAAGGTTGTTTACAGTGAGATAGGAGCTAAGACGGTTGTAGATTAAGTGTTCTAAAAGTGTAGGGGTGAATGGGAGCAGTGAGATGGGTCTTAAGTTGTTCAGGCTGTTGGGGTCAAATGAGGGCTTTTTAAGTATGGGAGTGATCTGTGCATGTTTTAGGGGGGAGGGGAAGGTGCCAGTAGATAGGGAGAGGTTGAAGATGTGAGTGAGAAAGCATAGAATAGAAGAAGAGGGTGACCGTAGTAGTTTTGAGGGAACAGGATCCAGGGGACAGTTGGTTAAGCAGGCATATGAGAAAAATTTAGTAACCTCTTCAGTAGTAGCTAGTTCAAAAAAGGAAAGTGTTGACTGTGCTGTTAGACAAGGTATGTTAAGTGGGGGAGATATCTATATAGTGGATGTGTCCTCACATATTGCATCAATCTTGTCTTGAAGTGATTGGCAATCTCTTAGGCAGTGAGTGAGTTAGTGGGTAATGGGGTGGGAACAAAGCAGAGAGTTAAAGGTAGCAAAGAGCCAGTGAGGACTGGATGACAAGGTATTAATAAAATAGACGAAGTAGGTTTCGTTGGCAGCATGGAGGCAGGAATTGTATTTTAGGAGGACATTCAGGATTTGGTTTTACTCCACAGTCATTCAAGAGCACGACAGCATCTCTTGAGATTTCTGGTGTTGTCAGTTTGTCAAGGTTGTATGAGTCTGATTCTTTGTGTAGTTAGAGGAGGCCAAGTTAGGACAGGAAAGGGGAGAGATTTTGTCATAAAAGTGGTCAGTAGCAGAATAGAGAAGAGAAGGGTTACAGTGGCAAAGGTTTCTACAAGTAATCAGTGATTAGAGAGAAGAAAGGGGGTGTTGGTGAGGTTGCCAGGAGTGCAGAGATGGGAGAATACAAGGTCAAGGGTAATGCCATTGGAGGGAGTGGAAGTGCGTGTCCATTGTGTTAGGTCAAAAGATGAGAAGTTGAGCAGTAGTCAGGTCGTTAACATTAACAGGAATAGGATAGTAGGTATTTTAGAGCAGAGAAAGTAGGGTAGGCAGGCAGAGAAGACATCCACAAAGCATGATACTGGCCCAGGAGGCTAATAAATCACTGCAATTCTCAGAGAAATTGGAAAAAACAGATGGATACAGTGCATCTCGAAAGAAGAGAGGGATAGAGAGGGAGGGGTAGTAGATACTTAGAAGGTGCTCTGTGGGGATAGAAGGAATCCAACTCCAGGAGCAAGCCAGTGTGACTTTGCTTGAAGTCGCACAATTTCAAAGCTGCAGGTCAGTGCAAATTCAGGTGCGACTTGCCTGATATCTGTGGGACTTCAAGCACCTGAAATCGCAAAATTGCTGCACCAATTTGAACTGTTTCATTGCCAAAAAGCAATTTGGAACTGTCAAATTACATGACAAGTCACACCGGTGTGAACCAGAGCTAAGTCTATGTAGTCTACTGCAATGTATTGTACATCTTTTTTTCCCTGTAACACCTAGAACATTGTTTTGTTGATATCTTTTAGGTTTTGTGGTCTACCCTAAAAATATACATGCATAATTTTTCTTGAAACAGGTAGGGCTTTAATTTGACAGAAGATATAGATCAATATAGTTGTATTTTTTAGCTTTATTGAGGAAGAAATTGTAAAAAAGTATTTACCTCAATTGTACTTCAATTGAACCCCCAAAAAAAGGATATAAGCAAGATTTGTATGTAACATAATAAAATAGTAAAGCTCAAAGTGAAGGTGAGCATTTAATTATTCCCATTTTGATGCTACATTGTGGTACACAGCAAAAATAATAGGTGGGTGTAAGTTTTTAGCACAACCGTTAGCATAACATTCAGAGAGGATCAAGTTGGGGTGGCAAAGACACACATTGGCCCACTGCTGTCTTTCATACAAGTTTGCTGTCACTAAAATTCCGAGTGACATTCTCCTACTTGAGCATTTGATGGATATACACTCACCGGACACTTTATTAGGTACTGTACATCAAATTCTGACCCTACCATCTGAATGTCACAGTTGAACCAGTCTGCCCATTCTCCTCTGACATCAACAAGGCATTTTTGTCCAAACAACTGCCGCTCACTGGATATTTTCTCTTTTTTGGATCTTTCGCTGTAAACCCCAGAACTGGTTGTGTCCCAGTAGATCAGCAGTTTTTGAAATACTCAGACCAGCCCATCTGGAACCAACAACCATGCCATGTTTAAAGTCACTTAAATCCGCTTTCTTCCTCATTCTGATGCTCAGTTTAAATTTCAGCAAGTTGTCTTCACCACGTCTACATGCCCAAATGCATTGAGTTGCTGCCATGTGATTGGCTGATTAGTTTTTTGTGTTACAAAGCAATTGGACAGGTGTACTTAATAAAGTGGCATTTTATTGACATTTAATTTTATGTTTGAATTGTTTTCACTGTTTTTTTTTATATTGGAGGTGTGAATTTGGTCAGTGGAGACCTGATCTAGACCTCTCATTCAGTTGTACAACGGCAGATCACTTCTAATTGTAAACTATGGTAGTGATCTGCTGCTGCAGGAAGAAGCAGGTAAATGCTGTGATACGCTGTGCTGCGATGTTACTTGTGGGGAAAATGTTCTGGTTTCTTTTGCTTTTTTCTACTTTCTATGTTATATCATAAGACATACAGGAAAAAATATTTGTTTTTTGTAAATTCTTAGTATAACATTAAGATAGAAACAACTGTGACATTTTCACAGGTTTGTGGTCGCAGGTTTGTGGAAATTCTGGATAACATTGCTTGTTATTTAACATGAATTGTGGATGCTCACACAGTAAATGCTGATGTCATCCAGGGCATCCAACCTATTTGTTGGGGACTGGAAATTAACACGGGAAGGGGGCATTTTAATAAATTTTTTGTTGGTGCATTTATTTATCTTTTTTAAAATATATATTGTTTGCTTTTTTGACAATATGTTTCATGGAGAAGTCTGAAACAAGTAAGGGGAGACCTTATACATACCACTTATAATAGTGGTCTATTGCTTGTCAATATCAGCAAGCAGTAAATCATCAGTTACGGTGCTCCATGCTGTATAGTGTGGTAGGGCAGGGCTGGATAAGCCAACAATTCAAACAAAGGGTGTTGGACTCACAGCAAATTTACATTCCTGACTTACAGGAAATTTAGAGAGCAGTTCTTCAAATTTAAAGTAAAAGCTGTTGCAATGTGCTACTACAGAGTGCTCTTATTAAGTTGTGTGCAAAGAAACAAACAGAGGGCGCACGGGCCTAGTGCATTACCTTCTAAAAATTAGATTTATTGAATAAAAAGTAGTATACTCACAAAAGAATAAAATCAAAGCCCTCAGGAAGAAGTTCTGCCTTGAAACGCATCAACCATTTGAAGGCCTACAGTCCCCCAACAGCCACCATCTAGGGAGATTGGACCATGCTGTATTTTTTGTGATGTGCCTTTGATTTTATTCTTTTGTGAGTATCTTACTTTTTATTCAATAAATCTCATTTTTAGAAGGTAATGCACTAGGCCCGTGCGCCCTCTGTTTGTTTCTTTGCACACAACTTAATAAGAGCACTCTGTAGTAGCACATTGCAACAGCTTTTACTTTAAATTTGAAGAACTGCTCTCTAAATTTCCTGTAAGTCAGGAATGTAAATTTGCTGTGAGTCCAACACCCTATGCACCCTCTGTTTGTTTCTTTGCACACAGCTTCTTTGGATTCCCCTGGTCTGTTGAGGGCAGCAAGGCTTGCATTCCCAAAAAGTACTCCATGTGGGATTACTGACATTGTGGGGCTCATCGTCCAGCGCAGGAGTTTCAGCATTCATTTGCTCATGCTTTTTTATGCTCTTATTAAGTGCTCCATAGTAGGTGCAGGAGATTGGTTTAGCATGATTGTCACTGCCATAAGGCATTTTCAAAACTAAACCCCGCCAGAAACAGACACAGCCTGTGAGACCAGGTGCCACTTTAAAACTGTTCTGGGGATAAACCAGCTTAAATTACAGATGGTACCCTCATATCCTTTATGGCCAAGGAAGCTGTCTGCTTAGCCTTTGTCTGATCTGCAGTTGCCATGGTGCAATACAATACAATATATACAATCCATACAATCAGCTATAACACAAGCTATTTGATGGCTTGATAGTTCATTTGAAAAATAAATCAGTAGGTTTAGTTCCACTTTAAATCACTCAGTAGAATTAGATAACTCAGTAGAGTCAGATTAAACATTTGCATGCAGTTTACCCATGAAAATCACAAGAAATGGACAATCAACAGGGAATTAACATCAGTAAGAAAATCAGCCTACCCTGAATCAACATCAATATGTAATCAAACCAGGAAAAGTCAACTGACAGGTAATGTCAGTTCTCAGCTGACTAAACATTTGTTACTACATTAAGGGAATGACCCAGAGTAAGATAACTAGTATAATTATATGATGGAGATGTGGCTTGCTGATGCAGACAAAGTTAGTATTAACTACTACTACCATTCAGGTTTAATCTAACACAAGATATCCAGCCAACCTATCTAGCTAGTGAGAAGGTGAGAAACCTCACACGAAGGTTTTGTTAGAATAAAAGCTGTGTGTTCTTGCATAGTGGCATTTAAATGACTGTTAACGTTTTTATTTCTATGTTACTAAATGCAAAAGGAACAGTGATTGTAATGCATTGCATATTAATGGCAATAGGGTTAATTGTGAATGAAAAGATGAGAATTTCTAACAGTATTTTGCAATCATGGTTTCTTGGGCTTGAAATCATACTTTAATCTACACATGCAGGAAATGTCCATAGCAAATGAGTTGTGGTGGATAAGTTGCTCCAAGCTACTGCAGTTGCGTGCAAGTAGCTTTTGGCCCAGGACCTGCTTGATTTTAGCACTGCTGCAAGAGCAAATTTTGAAGGGGGTTTAGTGTTAGAGGTTTCTTTAGCATAGTCTAGTGTCAGGGTAATTAATCATGAGGAATACTTTTAGATTTGGGATTAGACTTAATGGAGCTGGGCAAATGTTTGTGGGTTAAGTGTTATAGGCTTTAAAACTCCCAACACAAAGAAGAAGTAATCAGAATTATGGTGGTAAAATTTAACAAGCATAAATACTTTTGTTGACCACTTAACCACTTAGTTAACAGCAGAGACAAACTAATATGCATGGGTTTAAATTATGAGGGGTTTGATGAATCTGGCTTGAAATCCACAAACCTTAAACTTATCATCAAAGTCTATGGGGGGTGGTGAATCGTGAAACCAAATTTCCAAGGTTAACAGGTGAGCTATTATATAAAAAAAAGTGTATGGAGACCTTTAACAAAGCAAAAAAAAAAAGAAATAAGTAAAAATACCACACACTGAGGATAGGGTCCTTTTCTTGTGACTTTGAGGGCAACATGGGAAAAAAAAACAGCTTTTACTCACATGGTGACACTGTACTGCTAGGGTGACAGTATGTAAAAAAAACCAAAACATAAATAATATAAAAAAATAAAATAAAAATGTAAATTGTTTTTTAAAAAATTATTATTTTTGGTTATAAACTAATTTGAATTATTTTTTTTTTACTAAAAAGATAACTGAATAAATTTTTGCCAAGATTTATTATGAAATATTATTTATTTGCCAAATTTTATAAGAAAAACTGTTTTTTCAAAATGTTTGGACTTTTTAATTTATATAGCAGAAAAAAAAAATCCCAGTGGTGAATAAATACCACCAAAATAAAGCTTTATCTGTCTCAAAAAATGCTAAAAAATTCATATGGGTACAGTCTTGCATGGCCGCGCAATTGTCATTCAGTGTGATAGCTCTGAAAGCTGAAAATTGGCCTGGGCAGGAAGGTTGTAAAAGTGTCCGGACTTGAAGTGGTTAACATCACATATTTTGTATGTGTAATAGATTTTTTAACTCTTTAATCTAGCGTGGCTTAAATGCATCTACTGCAGCACCCCAATATGTTTCATTCTAACTTAAAAAAGTTTTTTTAAGTAGTTTTGGCTGTGATATATGTTTTTTTATCAACAAGCTGTAATAGGTCTTCTACAAAGACGATGGATGGGAAGCATCGCCGATGCGAGCTAATGTTCCTGTATGTAAGCCTGCATTTATGGCTTGTGTGCGGTGTGTGAGAATAGTGTGTGTGTGAGAACTCAGTGTAAGAGCAGAGAGAAGCGATCTAGCAGTGTGTGAGTGTGCAGCAGCCTGTCAGGCTGCTTGTCCACACACATTGCAGTGCCAGCCACCCCAGTGCCCCAGTTTAGTGCCTCTGTGTCCCTGATCACTGCCCCAGAATACAAATAATAAGTAATGCAGGGAGGCTGTGTTACCTGTCCCAGTGCACACAAAACACCCCCATACACCATACTAATGTCCTAATCACTGCCATACCAGTGTCCTGATCACTGTCATACCCCGAACCAAAACCTTGATCACTGCCATAAACTTTACCAGCACCCTGATTACCTCCATAACTATCCCAGCGTCCTGATCACCGCCATACAGCATGCCAGCGCCCTGATCACCGCCATACCCCATACCAGCAGCCTAATCACCACCATGCCCCATACCAGCAACCTGATTACTTCATATGTGATACCAGTGTCCTGATCACCGCCATACCTCATACCAGCGTCCTGATCAAAGCCATAGCCCCTACCATCACCTTGATCACCACCATACCCCATACCAGCATTCTGTTCACTGCCATACCCCATACCAGTATTTTGATCACTGCTGTACCATATACCAGTATCCTGATCACAGCCATACTCCATACCAGCATCCTGATCACCCCCATACCCCATAACAGCTTCCTGGCTATTGCCACACCAGTGTCCTAATCACCGCCATACCTCATGCTAATGTCCTGATCACCACCATACCCTATGCCAGTTTTCTGATCACTTCCATATGCCATACCAGCACTTGGCATTTTAGGATCTCAACTGATCAATTTTAAAATATATGTCCCATAGTTTGTAGACTCTATAGATTTCACACAAACTAAATAATATTAACTGTTGGGTTATTTTTACCCCAAAAATGTAGCAGAATACATTTTGGCCTAACTTTCTGAAGAAAAATAATCTATTTGTAAAATTTTATAGCAAAGACTAAGCAAAAAAAGATTTTTTTTTCAACATTTTTGGTATTTTTTCATTTATATATCAAAAAATAAATAATGCAAGGGTGATCAAATACCACCAAAAGAAAGCTCTATCTGTCTGAAAAAAAAAAAAAAAATTTCATAATGGTACAGTGTTTCATGACCGAGTAATTGTCACACAAAGTGTGATAGTGTTGAAAGCTGAAAATTGGCCTGGACTATAGGGGGGTGAAAGTGTCTGGACTTGAAGTGGTTAATTAGGTCTAAAAGTCATAGGAGTGTTTACTCTTAAAAATACCAGAAGTCCTCAGCTTCATGAAAATTGAACAGTGGAAATACAATTTAGGATTCATGTACACTGGATGTTTAGCCCAGGTGCATGAGAATTCAATGTTTTGGTGTGGACAGAAGGCACAGGCACATTGTCAAGCCCCGCTGTCCACAGTCTATGAAGTCCTATAAGAAGCTACAAATCTTCTGTG
The DNA here is from genome assembly GCF_062004578.1 of Staurois parvus. Classification (NCBI taxonomy): domain Eukaryota; kingdom Metazoa; phylum Chordata; class Amphibia; order Anura; family Ranidae; genus Staurois; species Staurois parvus. The sequence goes on from NW_028317916.1 coordinate 3,779,614, forward strand.
ACAGGATAGGCGGAATGGTACGCTGAGTGATACCTGGATTAGGGCAGTGTGAGCCCAGGGTCAAATGCCTGGAACACATATTATTTAATGGTTGTGTTGAACATTGTAATGAACACTCAATTTCCTGTCACAGCTTATCCCTATGAGAGGAAATGGCTCAAAGTCTGCACATGTAACCTTTGTTTACAGGTATGATTACTATGATTGATTGAATGTGGTCAATGTGATTGGAATTAAATTGGCCCTGTACCCTGATCTGTGATACATTGGGGTTGATTTACCAAAAATGGAGAGTGCAAAATTTGATGCAGCTGAGCATGGTAACCAATAAGCTTCTAACGTCAGCTTGTCTAATTATGCTTTGTCATAAAACCTGGAAGCTGATTGTGCAGAGCTGCACCAAATTTTGCACTCTCCAATTTTAGTCAATCAACCCCATTGTGTCCAAAGAACACATCAATAACAGAGCATGCTGCTGCGGGCCCTTAAGGACGTGCACAAAGTGTGGAAGTGGTGGTGGGGGAAAGGAACATTTATTACACCCTCCTGAATCTAGGAAACTTCCATCCAGCTTTTTATCTACAGTGGCTAGGTGGGAAGTGGTTAAAGGAATTTTTGGTCTACAGATCTGAGCCCACAGGCAGTGCACATTAGAAAATGTACCCCGGCACTGCAATTTAAAGAACTCAGACATAGTTTGTTAAAGTAGATGTACAGGTGAAACTCGAAAAATTAGAATATTGTGCAAAAGTTCATTTATTTCAGTAATGCAACTTAAAAGGTGAAACTAATATACGAGATAGATTCATTACATGCAAAGCAAGATAGTTCAAGCCGTGATTTGTCATACTTGTGATGATTATGGCTTACAGCTCATGAAAACCCCAAATCCACAATCTCAGAAAATTAGAATATTGTGAAAAGGTGCAATATTCTAGGCTCAAAATGTCCCACTCTAATCAGCTAATTAAGCCATAACACTTGCAAAGGGTTCCTGAGCCTTTAAATGGTCTCTCAGTCTGGTTCAGTAGGAATCACAATCATGGGAAAGACTGCTGACCTGACAGTTGTGCAGAAAACCATCATTGACACCCTCCATAAGGAGGGAAAGCCTCAAAAGGTAATTGCAAAAGAAGTTGGATGTTCCCAAAGTGCTGTATCAAAGCACATTAATAGAAAGTTATGTGGAAGGGAAAACTGTGGAAGAAAAAGGTGCTCAAGCAGCAGGGATGACCGCAGCCTGGAGAGGATTGTTAGGAAAAGGCCATTCAAAAGTGTTGGGGACTTTCACAAGGAGTGGACTGAAGCTGGAGTCAGTGCATCAAGAGCCACCACACACAGATGGATCCTGGACATGTCGTATTCCTCTTGTCAAGCCGCTCCTGAACAACAAACAACGTCAGAAGCGTCTTACCTGGGCTAAAGAAAAACAGGCCTGGTCTGTTGCTCAGTAGTCCAAAGTCCTCTTTTCTGATGAGAGCAACATTTGCATCTCATTTGGAAACCAAGGACCCCGAGTATGGAGGAAGAATGGAGAGGCACACACTGCAAGATGCTTGAAGTCCAGTGTGAAGTTTCCACAGTTTGTGTTGATTCGGGGACCCGTTTCATCTGCTGGTGTTGGTCCACTGTGCTTCAGGGTCAACGCAGCCGTATACCAGGAGATTTTGGAGCACTTCAAGCTTCCTTCCGCAGACAAGCTTTATGGGGATGCTGACTTCATTTTCCAGCAGGACTTGGCACCTGCCCACACTGCCAAAAGCACCAAAACCTGGTTCAATGACCGTGGGATTACTGTGCTTGATTGGCCAGCAAACTCGCCTGACCTGAACCCCATAGAGAATCTATGGGGCATTGCCAAGAGAAAGATGAGAGACATGAGACCGAACAATGCAGAAGAGCTGAAGGCCGCTATTGAAGCATCCTGGTCTTCCATGCTTTGCATGTAATGAGTCTATCTCATATATTAGTTTCACCTTTTAAGTTGAATTACTGAAATAAATAAACTTTTGCACGATATTCTAATTTTTCGAGTTTCACCCGTAAGCCCAACAACTAATAGAAGTCAAAAAACAATAAGTTTCTGTGCTAATGCACAGTTCCAAGGCATAAAAGGTAAAGAAAAATAAAAACCCTCCCCCTCCCACATTCTCCAAGATACACATCTGTGTTACCTAAAGGACATACTATAAGAGACCAGGAAGTGCCTACTAGTCCTACATTAATCTCTACATATGCACTTTATACAGTGAGGAACAGAAGTATTTGAACACCCTGCGATTTTGCAAGTTCCACAACTTAGAAATCATGGAGTGGTCTGAAATTCACATTGTAAGTGCATTCCCACTCTGAGAGACAGAATTTAAAAAAAATTCAGGAAATCACATTGTATGATTTTTAAAGAATTTATTTGTCTTGCACTGCTGAACATAAGTATTTGAACACCTAAGGAACAGCAAGAATTCTGGCTCTCAAAGACCTTTTACTGTGCCTTTAAAAAGTCCACCTCTACTCCACTCATTAATCTAACTTAGTAGCACCTGTCTGAGCTCTTTAAAGACACTTGTCCACCCCACAGTCAGTCAGACGCCAACTACTACCATGGGCAAGACCAAAGCGCTGTCAAAAGACACCAGAGACAAAATTGTGGACCTCCACAATGCTGGAAAGGGCTACAGGGCAATTGCCAAGCAGCTTGGTGAAAATAGATCAATTGTTGGAGCAATTGTTAGAAAATGGAAGAGGCTAAAGACAACTGTCAGTCTCCCTCTGACTGGGGCTCCATGCAAGATCTCACCTCGTGGGGTATCACTGATAATAAGAAAGGTGAGGAATCAGCCCAGAACTACAAGGGAGGAGCTGGTCAATGACATGAAGAGAGCTGGGACCACAGTTTCAAAGGTCACTGTCGGTAGAACACTACGCCGTCATGGTTTCAAATCATGCATTGCACGGAAGGTTCTCCTGCTCAAGTCATCACATGTCCAGGCCCGTCTGAAGTTTTCCAATGACCATCTGGATGATCCAGAGGAGGCATGGGAGAAAGTCATGTGGTCAGATGAGACCAAAGTAGAACTTTTTGGTCTAAACTTCATTCGCCGTGTTTGGAGGAAAAAGAAGGATGAGTTGCATCCCAAGAACACCATCCCTACTGTGAAGCATGGGGGTGGTAACATCATGCTGTGGGGGTGATTTTCTGCAAAGGGGACAGGACGACTGCACTGTATTAAGGAGAGGATGAATGGGGCCATTTATTGTGAGATTTTGAGCAACAACCTCCTTGCGTCAGTCAGAGCATTGAAGATGGGTCATGGCTGGGTCTTCCAACATGACAACGACCTGAAGCACACAGCCAGGATAACCAAGGAGTGGCTCCGTAAGAAGCATATCAAGGTTCTGGAGTGGCCTAGCCAGTCTCCAGACCTAAATCCAATAGAACATCTTTGGAGGGAGCTGAAACTCCGTGTTGCTCAGCGACAGCCCTGAAACCTGACAGTTTTCCCCCCAGCCCGCGCCCCCCCCCGACTTCTCCATCACGACCAACAATGCCACCATCAGCCCCACCACGCAAGCCAGAGTACTTGGTGTCATTCTAGACTCCAATCTGTCTTTCCAGCCCCAGATCCAATCGCTGACAAATTCATGCAGACTCCACCTTCCCAACATCTCCAAAATACGCACGTTCCTAACTCTAGAAACTACAAAGCAACTCATTCACTCCCTTATCATAACACGACTTGACTACTGTAACTCCCTCCTCGCTGGCCTACCCCAACACAAGCTATCCCCGCTTCAGTCTATCCTGAATTCTGCGGTCAAACTCATCCACCTTACCAACTACTCTGTATCTGCCACCCCCCTCTGCCAATCCCTCCACTGGCTTCCGACTGCCCAATGCATAAAATTCAAACTACTAACACTGACGTACAAAGCTGTTCATAACACTGCCCCAAACTACATCACGAACCTGATATCCAACCACCACCCAAAACACCCTCTCCGCTCCTCACAAGACCTCCTACTCTTCATTTCCCTGGTCTCCTCCTCCCATGCCCGTCTCCAGGACTTCTCCAGGACTTCCCCCATCCTCTGGAACTCACTACCCCAAACCATCAGACTGTCACCTACCCTCCTCACCTTTAGGCGAACCCTGAAAACCCATCTCTTCAGAGAAGCCTACCCTGCCCTCACCTAATTGCCGATCTCCTCCACTCTTCTTACCACTCCATCCCCCACAGCTATTTCCTCCTGTACCACTCTCCCCTCCCTCCTAGATTGTAAGCTCCAAGGAGAAGGGCCCTCAAACCCCTCGTGTATTTTATTGTATTGTTACTGTACTGTCTCATGTATTGTCTCCCATTGTAATGTGCAGCGCTGAGCAAACTGTTGGTGCTATATAAATAGTGTGTAATATTAATAATAATAATAATAATAATCTAGAGGAGATCTGTGTGGAGGAGTGGGCCAAAATCCCTGTTGCAGTGTGCAAACCTGGTCAAGAACTACAGGAAACGTTTGACCTCTGTAATTGCAAACAAAGGCTTCTGTACCAAATAACACTGATTTTCACAGGTGTTCAAATACTTATTTTCAGCAATGCAAGACAAATAAATTCTTTAAAAATCATACAATGTGATTTCCTGAATTTTTTTTTTAATTCTGTCTCTCAGAGTGGGAATGCACCTACAATGGGAATTTCAGACCCCTCCATGTTTTCTAAGTGGGAGAACTTGCAAAATCGCAGGGTGTTCAAATACCTCTGTTCCTCACCGTAGTTATCAGCAGCACTGCATATGCTCTCCCTATCACAGCTAAGTCACATTGTCAATCCGGCTGCTGAATTTTATAGTTAGGGGGCTGGCTTTTCCAAAAAACCCTTTATTAGTACACTAAGCAGCCTAAGCCAGCTGATCTAATTATAAGGGTCAGAAAGTTCAGTTATGGTTACTATGGCAGCAAATCCCCCATAAATGTGGCAGGTCTTCAAAAAGCATGGTTTGCCTGGAACCCATGATAAACCCAAAACTCGTCCCTAGTTAACAAATGTTTGATAAGAACTGTTTGTATAGAGTATAAGGAATGAAATGAAACCACAAGTGCATTAGTTATTAACAAAATGCGATATAATTGGTTCTTAATTCAGACACCTTAATTAGGTCACTTGCGACCACTTTGGTACTATGCCAAAAAAGTATGGTTTTACACTTTTTTCTGCTTAAACCTTTGTTCTCCACCAAAATGAAACAAAAGTGTTGTATGTAGGTCATGTTTAATGGTAGAAGGGAAATTAGCACTGAAATCCTAGAGTTATCCTATTAGTGAAAATGTTATGTTGGTATTTGGATTCTGGGTTGGCAAGTTCTCCATGCTAGAGGATTTCCAGTTTTCTTGAGTCATAATTGAATTGATCTGAAGTGCCACACCAAGAATTAAATGTCCAGGTATGGATTTATTCCACTTATTTTGAATTAGGATAAAGGATGGGACCAACACATTTCTGGGGCATCAAAATTGGCCAATTCATCAAAGCTATAAAAATGCAACAACAAAAATACATCTAAAAATGTATATATATGAAAACTAATATAATATATGCAAGCTACTAAAATCATGGTTATATATAAAAGATATATGAAGAGGACACTGACAATTGGCTATAAATAATATCACTTTAATTTGATAAAATCAACGTAAAATGTAAATATAAATGGCAGAGCTCATGGGGACACCAAAGTGCCATATATGGGAGGTCATTGGGAATAATGATTCTTTTACAAGCTGATAAAAAGATATTTGATATTAATGGCTGCTATAGAAAGGAGAAGCTCCACTGGTGCCATGCCACTGCTTCTGCCAAGCAATGTCGGTGCCTAAAATGTGAAAGCACTTTTCATTACACAAAGAACCCCTATCAACCTCTAAGCTGCTCATAGTTGCTTTTTTTGTTTTTTTGTTTTTTTCATTCAGCAAGTAGGCTGATAAAACACAGATTTCTCCATCCACACAAACAAAGTGGATGGAGGAATTCCCCAGCCAGGGCATTGTTTTTTTAACAGAGAAACTCTTTGTTGTTAGAATACACTGGTCAATGGCTACGGCTGATTGGTTTCCTCCACTGATCCACTGAAGTTTTCTAGTTTGCCCCTTTGAGAAAAGTCAATCTAGCCATCAACTTCTGCTGAATGTGGATGGCCACATGGATTAAAAATGTGGCTGGTCCCTGCTGAACCATTGGAATCCTAGGGACCAACAAACTCGGGCACTGCCCGAGGACCCGGGGTCAGTAGGGGGTCCCATGAGATGTCCCTGGTACCTTTTTCATAGGCTTTTTTGAGTTTGGGCAAGGACACAGGGGCCCCATGATCCCCTATTGCCCGGAGCCCCATGAGTTGTCAGTCCGCCCCTGAACACAACCCTGGCTTAGAAAAGCTGCTGTACACTTTGACAGAGCTAATCTATTCCCTGCTCCTTTCCACTAAGCCCCACCTTATATGATCACTGTTCTATGGCTGATTCAATAGGTTTTACTGTATAAGGCCATTCACACAATGAATAAAATGCGCAAACTGTCATTCCTGCCAATAAAAGGGATAAATAACAATTCATACATGACCCAATTTCTGCTGTTCTAAATAAAAACAATTGATAGAGGCGTTGGCTCTAAATGCTAGAATTACAGTTCTATAATTCACCTTATTACCCCTTGTCATGGGTTAGGTTTATGTGGAAAGCTTTCTGCTATTTTACAAATATTTGCATTAATTGCTTCAAACTAAGGCAACACAATCTGTGTTATCTAGAAAGGCTTAAAAAGTAATTGCTTGGAGGCCACTGTGGTAGAAAAGATGCTGCTCAATAGGAGTTTGATGGATGTAGTACTCAAGCTGTTTCACAGCATATTACGAGACTGAGTAGTTATCCAGCTCTATCCAAACATAATGTAATAATAGAATAGTCTAAACAGGATACAGGGAAACTGAAAACTCTTTTCCAGCAAGTCTAACAGCTTTGCAGTTAACTGTAAGAATCTTAGAAGATTCAATCATCTCCTACAAGTTCTATATTTGTAACTGCTTGGGATGAATGGTGGGCTAAGAATATTTTAATGATATTCCTGATTCCTGGCACACTGGATTATTAGACTAATTCATCTACTCCGTTTTCCGAGATATCTTCTCATTACCACCTCTGATGGCTTAGTCATCAGAATTATTTGGCATCCTCGCATGGATAAGATAAGAGACATGAAAAAGATGCAAACAGAATAGACAGCATGACATCTGGAGACAGCTCTTTAGATGCCAAAGTGACAGCAGTTTACAGCAGAGGTGAACATAGGCAGGGGATTATTAACATAGAAAATAATTACCATAAAGGAAGGTCATCTTGTATAATTCATTTCATTATCTCAGTGATATGCAAATGAAGTGAAAACCAAATATGACACAAGGAAATTGTTTCAGTTTACACATAGGATTTACATTTTTTTATGTAATGCAAATATATTCAGTTACATTTTTGCTCTGTTACAACAGTCTTTTTTCTTCATATTTATTTATAGTGCATTACAGCTTAAACTAAATCAACTTTAAAGAACTTTAACGTTTTTTAAAATTTGTTTCTTTACAGTTTTGGAGGTAGAACTCTTTTTTTCTGAGATGTATAATTGCTTGTAAAGACTCTCCAGTGGCATATCATGTAAGTCTTAGAGCGCCTGATTGTCTGCATAGAACAGGCCTGTCATACCTGAACAAAACAGTGGATTGAATTAAAATGCCCAAAATGACGTGGCATGTTGTTACCTTAAGAGTTCCCTTTACTGGAAGTAAGGGGCCAAGCCCAACCCCTGAAAAACAACCCCACACCATAATCCCCCCTCCACCAAACTTTACACTTGGCACAATACAGTCAGGCAAGTACTGTTTTCCTGGCAACCACCAAAACCAGACACGTCTATCGGATTTCCAGACAGAGAAGTCTGATTCCTCACTCCAGAGAACACATCTCCACTGCTCTAGAGTCCAGTAGTGGTGTGCTTTACACCACTGCATCCGACGCTTTGCATTGCACTTGGTGATGTAAGGCTTGGATGCAGCTGCTGAAATCCATTCCATGAAGCTTTCTACACACTGTTGTGCTACTCTGAAAGCAACTATGTAAAAAAAAACCCAATGGCTATCCAGCCTGTCCTGGGAGTGGTACACCAGCTCATGCCAAATCCCCTACACAATATATAACTGGGAGGAGGCGCATCCAAAAGAAATTCACTGCAAAAAACCCCCAGAAAAAAAAGGATACAGCTCCTCAATGGCTAATGAACAGGTATCCTGTTCATTACCCATTAAGGTGCTTTATCTTTTTTTTTTCTGGGGCTTTTTTGCACTAATATGAATGCCACATGAAGTTTGGAGGTCTTTAGCTATTGACTCTGCAGACAGTTGGCAACTTCTGCGCACTGTGTGCTTCAACATGCACTAACCCCGCTCTGTCATTTTACGTGGCCTACCACTTTGTGGCTGAGTTGCTATTGTTCCCAGTTGCTTCCACTTTGTTATAATACCACTAACAGTTGACCGTGGAATGTTTAGTAGCAAAGAAATTTCACGGATGGACTTATTGCACAGGCTGCAACTTATCATGAAGTGACGAATCATGCTTTTCTGTCTGGCAATCCAATGGACATGTCTGAGTTTGGCGGTTGCCAGGAGAACAGTACTTGGCTGACTGCATTGTACCAAGTGTAAAGTTTGTTGGAGGGGGCATTATGGTGTGGGGTTGTTTTTCAGGGGTTGGGCTTGGCCCCTTAGTTTCAGTGAAGGGAACTCAGTTTGGGGATGGCCCCTTCCTGTTCCAACATGACTGCGCACCAGTGCACAAAGCAAGATCCATAAAGACATGGATGAGCAAGTTTGGGGTGAAGGAACTTCACTGGCTTGCACAGAGTCCTGACCTCAACCCAATAGAACACCTTTAGGATGAATTAGAGCGGAGACTGCAAGCCAGGCCTTCTCATCTGACATCAGTGCCTGACCTCACAAATGCGCTTCTGAAAGAATGGTCAAACATTCCCATAGACCAGTGGTTCTTAACCTTTTTGGAGGTACTGAACCCCACCAGTTTCATATGCGCATTCACCGAACCCTTCTTAATTGGAAAAATAAAATATGATTTTTAAAATTCAAAACATAGGTATATATTTATACATAGGTGCACAAAATGAACAAAACCATTAAGAACAAAGAACAAAACCATTAAAACATGATTTTCACACAAAAACAAAATAATGAATATTTACCGCAAATCAGTGTGACTTCTGCTGTTGTCTTTCAGAGGCCAGTTCAGAAATGCGCGGCATTACCTTGGCAAGTGCCACTCTCATGTCATTTTTGCAACAAAGTCTGTTCCTTTTCTTCGTCTTTATGTCCAGCATCCTCGAAAAGGATTGCTCGCAAAGATATGTTGTAACAAACGGTATGAAAATTCATCCCCCATAGTAATTCATCCCCCATATAGTAATTCATCCCCCATATAGTAATTCATCCGCCATAGTAATTCATCCCCCATATAGTAATTCATCCCCCATATAGTAATTCATCCCCCATAGTAATTCATCCCCCATATAGTAATTCATCCCCCATAGTAATTCATCCCCCATATAGTAATTCATCCCCCATATAGTAATTCATCCCCCATAGTAATACATTCCCCATATAGTAATTCATCCCCATAGTAATACATCCCCCATATAGTAATTCATCCCCCATATAGTAATACATCCCCCATATAGTAATACATCCCCCATATAGTAATTCATCCCCCATATAGTAATACATCCCCCATATAGTAATACATCCCCCATATAGTAATTCATCCCCCATATAATAATTCATCCCCCATATAGTAATTCATCCCCCCTATAGTAATTCATTCCCCATATTAATCCATCCCCCATATTAAGTCCCCAAGTCCCCTCTGTGTCAATTCACTTACCTTTGCTCCGTGCGTTCCTCTCGCTATATTCCCGCGCCGTTCCGGTCTTCAGGGCGGACTGTGAGACGTCCGCTCCGTGAGGACGTCGATGACGAAACGCGTAGGGCGGAGCTTGATTGATGTGACGTCATTACGTTTTTGGCTGCCAGCTACTGCGCATGTGCTGATTAGCCAGGCTCGTTTATGTGATTGCTGTTATGCTGTTGATGCTGGTGTCGGCTGGGACACCTCTTGAGTAAGTGCAATGAGTACCTAATAAAGGAATTGGTTTTTATAATATTGCACCATGAAGTCTTTCTGTTTCTCTCGAGTGCTTGGCATTTCCCCCCATGGATACGTTTGAAGGTGGTCCTTTATCTATTGGAGAAGTGGATTTTCGATTAACTACAAAGTTTTTCATCCTGTTATTTCGATCGATGAGGATCGGTGTGTTGCAGAGTTTCCGTTTCTGAAGATATATTTATGGATGATCTGCCATTATATTATCAAGGTTTTTTGGTGAAATTTTTCATATTTAGACACTTTTTTTGCACAAAAGTTTTTTGCACTTAAAAGTTTTTTTATATAATTTTTTTTTTGTGGTATTGGCATATATATATTTTTTTCTGGACTTATGATTTGATGATTTCTTTATATATATTTATATATTTATACACATTTACTAGCGCAAATTATTTATTTATTGGGACTGTGAGAGGAGCCTAGCTCCTCTCACGTTCGTCACGCTGCCCCGCCTACACACATCCTGACAGCCAATCACTGGCTATCAGGATGTGAGTGGCAGCGAGACTGGCCAATCATTGCATTTGAGTCCCTGCCGCCCGAGAGGAGGGAGGGGAGCGGGCGCCCGACACACAAGAGCCGCGGCTTGCCGACCACTGGGCTAAGCGATGTTGCGTGACCACCTGCAGCCAATGATGGACAAGCGGGGCATGTCATCACAAATCATATGAGTCGGGTGTGGGTCACCTCCGCCGAACCCCCGAGACTGACTCACCGAACCCCTGGGGTTCGATCGAACCCAGGTTAAGAACCACTGCCATAGACACACTCCTAAACTTTGTGGACAGCCTTCCCAGAAGAGTTGAATGTGTTATAGCTATAAAGGGTGGGCCAACTCAATATTGAACCCTACGGACTAAGACTGGGATGCCATCAAAGTTCATGTGCGTGTAAAGGCAGGTGTCCCAATACTTTTGGCTATACAGTGTATATATGTATATACTGTACAGTATATAAAAACATTTTTATTCTACAAATAAACATTGAAAGTCAATTTAAAGTTATTTTTTCAAATGCCTTTCCCCTCATTTCTGTATATAGAAAATAAACTTTGGAAAGCAGTACTCCCTATACTTCAGCTCAGCCCTATGCTCCACCTATGAGGCCCAGTGCTGGTCCTCTTCCAGGATGAATATTGCCAAGCATCATTCAACTCACTTGAGCCCAGGGCATTAAGAACATGCTCTCTGAGGGTGCATCATCAAGCCTCCCTGGGCTCAATGGATAATGCTGCAGAGGACAGCACTTACATCAGTGATTCAAGATTAGAATTTGGCTTTAATGCAGGGTACATGCTAAGCTTTCTAAATAGAAATACTATCCCTGTGTACTCATTTTTGAGTGTTTCATTTTGTGAATCAATACAATGCCATGTCTGAGAGAGACAGGCTTATGGGTACTTACAAAAATAACTTAATAACCCCCTCAAAATTATATTTTTTTCAGCAGCATTTTATCTGTAACAGAAGTACACTGCTTAAATAAAATTAAAGGAACAGGTATAACATCAAGTCAATTAAACTTCTGGGATATTAATCTGGTGAGTTAGAGGAGGTTGTAAATCAGTTTCAGTTGCTTTGGTGTTAATGAAATTAACAACAGGTGCACTAGATAGACAACAATGAGATGACCCCCAAAACAGGAATGGTTTTACAGGTGGAGGCATTTTTTTCCCTGCTCATCTTTTCTGACTGTTTTTCACTAGTTTTGCATTTGGCTAGGGTCAGTGTCACTACTGGTAGCAGGAGGCGATACCTGGACCCTACAGAGGTTGCACAGGCAGTCCAACTCTTCTAGGATGGCACATTAATACGTGCCATTGCCAGAAGGATTGCTGTGTCTCCCAGCACAGTATCAAGAGCATGGAGGTGATTCCAGGAGACAGGCAGTTACTCTGGGCGAGCTGGACAGGGCCATAGAAAGTCCTTAACCCATTAGCCGGACTGGTATCTGCTATTTTTGTGTAAGGAGTAAGAGGATGTGCACTGCCATAGCCCTACAAAATGACCTCCAGCAGGCCACTGGTGTGAATGTCTCTGACCAAACAATCAGAAACAGACTTCATGAGGGTGGCCTGAGGGTCTGACATCCTCTAATGGGCCCTATGCTCACTGCCTGGCACCATAGAGCTTCATTGGCATTTGCCATTAAACACCAGAATTGGCAGGTCTGCCACTGGTGCCCTGTGTATTTCACAGATGAGTTTAGGTTCACCCTGAGCACATGTGTGATAGATATGAAAGAGTCTGGATAAGCCATGGAGAACATTATGCTACCTGTAACATCATTCAGCTTGACCGTTTTGGTTGTGGGTCAGTGATGGTCTGGGAAGGCATATCCATGGAGGGACACACACCTCTACAAGCTAGACAATGACACCCTGACTGCCATTAGATATTTGGATGAAATCCTTGGACCCATTGTCAGACCCTACAATGGTGCAGTGGCTCCTGGGTTCCTCCTGGTGCACGAAAATGCCCGGCCTCATGAGGCGAGAGTATGCAGGCAGTTCTGGGAAGATGAAGGAATTGATACCATTGAATGGCCCCCACGCTCACCTGAACTAAATCCAATAGAATACCTCTGGGATGTCATGTTTCGATCTATTCGACGCTGCCAGGTTGCACCTCAGACTGTGCAGGAGCTCAGTGATGTTCTGGTCTAGATCTGGGAGGAAATATCCCAGGACACCATCTGTCATCTCATTAGGAGCATGTCCCAACATTGTCAGACATGCATACTTGCACACGGGGACCATACAAACTACTGAGTACCATTTTGAGTTGCTACAATGAAATTTCAGCAAAATGGACTAGCCTGCTGCATAATTTTTTCACTTTGATTTTTGGGGTGTCTTTGAATTCAGTCCTTTGTAGGTTGATAATTTTCATTTCCATCAAACGATGGGGCATCCTTATGTTCCTAACACATTACCCAGTCCATATCAGTATAGATATCCAGCATGATACATTTTCAAAGTGTTCCTTTATTTTTTTGAGCAGTGTATACTGTAGCTGTCATTATTACTTTATTTACACTTTGCAGTTGAATCTAAGAAAACTCTTGCTATATATTTCCTATGTGTTCCCATTCACACAGCATAACTAAATATAATAATAATAAAAAATCTTATGTTTCTGTTGGGAACGAGCCTTGAAATGAGACAAAACTGACAAAGAGGGACACACTGAGTTTCCCTTCATTAACAATGAAGCTTCTGGATCTTCAACCCTTTGTTAGAGCAGACAGTGCTAATCTCTAGTTTCAAACTAATAAGGAGATCTGCAAACAAAGTATAGCATGTTTTGCTATGTGAATGAGAACTTTCAACAAATATAAAGTAGGTGTGATTCCAATTTGGCTGCTTGAATGGAAATACACGATTGCTCCCAGATCATAGGCATAGGACTATTTTACTTAAGCGAGGTATGCCTCTGTTTACATAAATGGACCAGGTGAGAAATAGTGAATTTACAAGGAGAATCCCATATTTTTTACATTTAGTTCTAGGTTGCTCCTTTGGATATACAGAAAGTAAAAAGGTATCACTTTGATGATAATTTTGCCTTTTTAACTGGTCTATTTATTCTTGGTAAAAATTGTAATTTTTTTTTTTTTTATAGCACTGGAAAATTATTCTTATAAGTACTTTGTAGCAATTGCCAGACAATGCAGAAACGCCTCGCAGATGGGTCACAATTTATTTCTTTGGATACTGTTCACATTGTGTTCAAAGGAGTACACTATGACTATGCCTTCTGGGCCAGCTTGTATGTAGAATGGAATTGTTACCTTTCAGCATTGCATATTATTTAAGTCAATTACATCACAACTCTCCACCATAATTTAGTTAAACTAGTACATACTTTAGTTTAATCTTTTTATCTGAAACATTTTCCTTGTCATTTGCAATACTTTTGTACTGTCAGGATTTTACGAAATAAATGTGGGTTCATTTATTTTTAGAAGGCAGAGAAATGTCAATTTATATGCTCAATAACAAATGTCAATAGGCAGATCATTCCTCCAAGAAAATTGGCAACCAAAATGTGAAAAGTCATTAGAAGGCACATGGGGAATTGAGCTGTTCACTTCTTAATTAGTTGTTTGCATTGTTTTTAAAGATCAGAACATGGATCAAACAGTGCTAAAGAGCAAACTCAAAAGGTGGAAACAAGGTCAAACATCTACCCACTTCAATTCAGAATCTAATATATCGATGTACAAATATTGCAGTAAATGTTATATGAACGATGACAGCACAGTAACAATAAAACCACAAAATGCTAACTTCTAGGAGGCTAAATCTTTATAGCTTTTTTGACTGAACGTATAGCTTTTTTGACTGAACATATAGCTTTTTTGACTGAACAAAAAATAAAAAGACAATACTGATGAGAAAAATAGCATATAATTAATTAGACCTTTGTTATACCTATTTTAGAAAATGTCACAATTTTCTCTATTTGTTTCTTCTGCTAATAAATACAGCATTTTGGCTTTGCGTTGGTATTTCAGAGTCTTTACAGTGATATTAAACCCAAAAGCAATCATTTATTATATTGCAACTTACCAAATTTTACTGTAGATGTGATGGCTGCATTAATTTTCTTTTTTTGGGGGATTTCTTTCTTCTATTTTCATCCAGCCAGTAAGTCTGTTGTTTTTCAAAAGAACAAGCTGTCCTGCAGATGAGATAGACCGTTTACCACTGGAAGGGGTGCTTACAATATTTAGCTTTTATTTATGCATTTATTTATTTATGGAAACCTTTATCCCGAAAATAAAAAAAAGACTTGATGTAACTGATTATAACCAAAAGGGTTGAGTGTCTGGCTGCTCGTCCCTATATGAATGCATGTACCCAAAGAACCCCCAGTGGGACTTTAATGCAGCAATAGGTTCATAAATATATTGAAAGAGACATTTGGTTAAAAAAAGGTTTCTATCAACTTTATTACATACACATTTCCATTGTAATATTAAATACATGATTTCCAAATAGAATATTGCTCTGACAGTATTCTTACAAGAGAACTTTTAATACAAGAATTTGAAACCATACAGAAAAGAAAAAAAAACACCAAAGCGTTTAGATCATTCCACATCCTAGCAACAAAGGACTTTCTAGTAGATATACAAGCAATCATAGATGAGTATACCAAAAAATAAATTAACAGATAATCAAAAAAAAACTTATTTTTTTTAATCACATAACCAAAGAATTTTTTACTTACAAAAGCATATGTCAGAGCAAAAGAGAGGATGATTTCCAAGATGAGAGGCTGGACACCATGTACCAGTGGGGTGCATCATCCAAGAGGGCAAGAGTGGCCAGATGTAAGTCACCAGACAAGGACTGACAGAGGGGCACCAGAACATCCCCCCAATGGGACTAAAGATGGTATGAAAAACAGAATATATTAAATTCCAAATTATCAGACCAAAGGGGATATACCTAATAAAAGAATATGCATTGAAGAATAGTCCATAAAGAATATATTAAGAGATTAAACTGTCTTGACCAGGCCAATGTATGGAACAAATAGAATTTCACTAGGTAATGGATGTAACAACTCAAGGAAATAGAGTGGTACATTTCTTCCCCGCATGTTCTTCCTTGGATAGTTTCCCATGCTGGCGGTGTCCCATGACTGCCCTTGCACGACGCGGTCTTCTGCTCATGCTCCCATTTCTGGGATGCATTGCGCAGGTGTGGATGTGATGCCTCTATACCACTTCCGTCATGGTTGGCGGCGGAGGCTGGGGATTTTTCCCTCATTGACATCAGGGTGGCCATATGGTGATGCCCTCTGGTGTCATTGGCTGCTTTAGCTGCCACTCCGGACCTGGGACACAGTTGCACTAATTTTTTCCCCAATTACCAAATCATCCATATACAGCTCTATTTAATGAGCATCCATTTTACATTTGTCTCTCAGTCTTCTGATTCACAGGCTGTCTGTGCATCACTCTGATCATTTGGTGAGTATTACATTTGTTTTTATGTGTCTGCTATAAAGCAAGTAGTCATTGGCTGCTTCAGCCGCTTCTAGACCTGGGACACTGGTACATTAATTTAATACCCATTACCAAACCACCTACACACAGCCCTAATTAATGAGCATCCATCTTACATTTGTCTCTTTGTGTTCTGACTCACTGTCTGTGCTTCAAGTAGTTTCAACCATGGATGATTACTTTAATGCATATATGGCTTGTTCTGATTTCATTCTTAGTTTACTACTTTGATATACTGGTTAAATCTCTCCATGGCCACATGGTGTGACTTGCCTTATATATAGCCAATTACTTGGATGTAATTTATACTAATGGTGGCTCACCATCTCTTTTGCCTAATAGGGATTTGGTGGATTTGTTCCCTACAGCACCTTTTTTTGTGCTTCCTTGCAGACATGGTGAGCAACAATTATGGTTGTTTGTTTCTTGCAGAGTATATTATCATATATCTCATAATCAGGTGCCTTTTCTTTTCTTTTTTGACCAGCATTGATAATAATTCTTGTTGCAGTACAATAAATTATTTATTTATACCCCATCAATTTGTGATTGGGATATATTTTTCTATTCTTTCCTTCATATGCTATTGTTAATGTATAGTTCTTTTTTCTTTTACAAAAGGCTTTATTGAATAATAAGCAAAAATAAACATACAGTCGAAGCAAAAATTCAATGACCAACTTTTACATATTACAATAAATGAAGGGAAGCTGGTACAAGGCATGCATCGATAAAAGCATAATCTGAAAAGTTTATATAGGTGCCCTGAGAGAAGAGGCCGCATAAAAAAAAACCAGTACATATTCATGACCTAGAGTTTAAAAAAAAATCTAGATTGCATAAATAGTATTGCGGAAGTAGCGCAGAAAACAGCAGGCACAATCTGTAAATTATGTTTCAGGACAGAGTAAACAGAAGAGTAGAAAAAGACAAATAGTAGAGAGACATGGACAACACACACACAAAAAAAAAAAAAAAGGGGAGGGAGGGGCTCTGGGGGGGTCACAGCAGAATCCATCCTCATATCGATAGAAGGGACTGGTCGAATCTCGAGGGCTGAGCTATATCCAGCCAGGGACACCATATCCGCAGAAATTTTGTATGGGTATCCAACAATATGGCCGTCAGTTTTTCATTGACCATTATGAAGTTCATCCGATTTTTGACAGCCTCAAAGCTAAGGACAGGAGCCTTCCAAGCCCTCGCAATCGTCAATTTAGTTGCCATAAATAAATGTGATGCCAGCTGCCGTTCAGAGCGGAGAAGGCCCTCTAGTGGTTTAAATAGAAGCGCTTCATAGGGATTACGTTTGATGTCTGTATGAAGAATAGTGCGGAGGAGGGCATACACCCTGATCCACAACCTGCTTACCTTAGGGCAAGTCCACCAGATGTGGGCCATGGTACCCAATTGTTGGCATCCCCGAAAACAAGCCGGGGAATAGGTAGGGATAAAACTAGCTAAACGGGCAGGCGTATAATACCATCGATATAGAATTTTGTAGGCATTCTCAAGAATAATGACATTCCTGGAACACTTAGATAATGTTTGGGTCATGTGCTGCCAGTCTTGTTGATCCAAGGTTCCCCCTAATTCCGACTGCCAACACTGATGATAGGAACGAACCGGAGGGGTTCTAGAAGATATAATGGAAGAATAAATCAAGGAGATCAGACCCGGAGCATGAGGTCTATGTCTACACTGGCTTTCAAAAGGGGATAGGCGATAAGGTCCTGGATGCGTACGTATTAAAGTATGAATAAAGTGACGAAGTTGAAGATAACCAAAATGTTCTCGGAGGGGAATGTTATAAGAAGAACGCAGAGTATCAAAGGTAATTATTCTGGTGGGGGATAGGAGTGAGTGAACATCATAAAAACCATGCGCCTGCCACTAGACAAACTGTCTAGGGTTATCCCTACCCGGAGGGAATAATGGGTTATGCAATAGACGTATCAGAGGCAGGTGAGGAGAGATAAGGCCAGCGGAGTATTTGACAGAATCCCAAAGACGAAGCGAAAGTGTCAGTGTTGGGCTAAGGGTAGGTGGACGTTGGGAAATAGGGAGCCATGGCAAGGAGGAGAGCGGTATCGGGTGAGAGTCCATCATATCTACTACAGCCAACAGAGGGAAATGGTGAGATGCATGAATATGAGCTAAAGTGGCAATGTTAGCTGCCAAATAGTAAGACTGGAGATTTGGGACTGATAACCCGCCCGCATTCATTTGCAAATAAGATATGTTTGCTAATTCTGGGTAGAGAGGAGCCCCAAATAAAGGACAGAAGTTTTCGCTGATGTAGACGCAATATATGTGAAGGTACTGAAACTGGCAGAACACGAAATAGGTAAAGTAGTTTAGGGAGATAAGTCATACGGATTGCATTAATTCTGCCAAACCATGATAACGGGAAATGAGACCAAGAGGACAAGAGTTCGGTCAACTCATGAAAGACAGTGGGAAAGTTAGCCTGGTATAGTCCATCATATGTCGGGGTAAGCTTAATTCCTAGATATGGTAAGGCTGAAAGCCATTGGAAGGGGAACGTTTGCTTCATAGTAGTCAAAAGTGATGGTGGGAGGGTAACTGACATAGCTCTTGATTTAGCTGGATTGACATGTAAACCTGAGAGGGTGGCAAAGGAATCGAGAACTGCAAGTAAATTAGGCAAAGTAATCCCCGGGTTCGAAATTGACAATAATATGTCATCCGCAAACAACGACAATTTATGTTGGGAGCCTGCCACATCGATTCCCTTAATATCAGGATGTATACGGATTGCTTCTGCCAATGGTTCCAGGGCTAAAATAAAAAGTAAAGGGGAAAGCGGGCAGCCCTGCCTAGTACCTCTGGCAACCGAGAACGTAGAAGACTCAAATCCGTAGTATCTAAGCTTCGCTTGAGGGGATGTATATAGCGAAGAGATCCATCGTAAGAAGGAAGGGCCAAAGCCAAAACGATGGAGGACCGACAGGAGATACGGCCAGGATAAAGTGTCAAAGGCCTTATTGATGTCTAAGGATAAGAGCATCATATTGATTTTACGAGTATGGGCCAAATGTTGCAGTTGTAAAATACGTCTGATAGCATCTCCGGCCTGCCTATCGGGAACAAATCCCACCTGGTCCTTTTTAATCAGACGAGAAAGGAAGGAATTCAATCGAGTAGCCAAAATCTTAGTAAGAATCTTCATATCAATATTGATAAGAGAAATAGGCCTATAATTAGCCCAGGAAGAATGGTCTCGATCCGGTTTAGGGATCATAACCACATTAGCAGTTAAAGAGTCCGGGGAAAAATTCGAACCTCCCATAACCGCATTAAACATAGCGGCAAGGTGGGGAGCAAGCACATCAGCTAATTTCTTATAATATAATGCCGTGTATCCATCAGGACCTGGGCGTTTGCCCGTTTTCAGTTCTGCTATACATTGTAAAACCTCAGATACTTGGATATTACGGTCCATCAAATCCTTATGGGCCGACGTTAAAGTAGGTAAGGGCAACCTAGATAAAAAGTCAGAAATAGACTGAGTGTCGGCCCGGGTGGGATCAGAGTAAAGTTTAGCTAGTCTGTGCCGGAACTCCTCTAAAACCGTTACTGGGTTGCTCGTAAGAGTATTGTGACGAGTACGTAAAGATATCGGTTTGGGGTGTTGCGCAAAAGAACGCAATCTACGGGCCAACATAGAGTCTGGTTTGTTAGCTTTGCTATACCACTTCTGGCGAGTCCAACGTAAGGAGCGTTCAGCCTCATCTGTTAGGCATAAATCCAATTCTAAGCGAGCCTGATCCAAGAGTCTATGATTTGACGGGGAAGGTGACTGTTTAAACTGGGCTGACACGGAAGCTAACTTCAGTTCTAACTGATGTTGCTTAAGCTGTCTTTCTTTCTTTCGCCTTGAAGCTATATGGATAATATGTCCCCTAAGAACTGCCTTGTATGCTTCCCACAATGTTACTGAAGAGACAGAACCCGAGTTTAATTGAAAATATTCCTGAGACTTACTATGTAGCTCCGTCTGAATCTCCTTCAGTGAAAGCAAGGAGTCATTCATTGTCCATGAAGAGAAGGTCGGCCTGCAAAGGAGAGATCGACAGACCACCAAAATAGGCTCATGGTCTGACCATGGGACTGTTAGGATAGAAATAGAACGAACCAAAGGGAGGTGTTTACGTGAAACGAAGGCATGATCAATTCTAGAATGAGAATGATGGGGATGTGAATAATAAGTGTAGTCTTTCCCCTGAGGATGAAATTCACGCCATAAATCTACCAGGTCATGGGTAGTTAACGTCCGTGCAAAGGACTTCGCTGATGTGGAAGGGTCAGAGCGCTCCGCTGGATATTTATCTAGTGCAGGATTTAACACTAAATTTGAATCCCCCGCCATCAGAAGCGTACTCCTTTGATGTGTGGCCAGGAGAGAACATAGATGTGACAGAAAAGGTCCAGGGTTGACCTTAGGAGCGTAATAGGACATAATGGTAACCTCTATTCCATGGATCGTACCCTGGAGCAGACGGTATCTGCCATTGGGATCAGCAATACGCTTCACACAGACAAATGGAGTTCTACTATGGAAAGCAACCAGTACACCTCTCTGTATAGTGGGACCAGTAGCTTGAAATATCTGAGAGTAACGTGCATCAAAATATTTTGGGGCAGAAGTAGTGGAGAAGTGGGTTTCTTGCAAACAAGCAATGTCAACTTGGCGAGCCTGAAGAAACTTAAATATCTTTACCCGTTTCTGTGGAGAGTTCATCCCCTGGACATTCAGCGATAACCAGTTCAACGACATGGAAATTTAAAAGGAAGGAAGATAAAATCCGCCACGATCCCCGGGAGCCCTGGAAACAAAAATTTGCAAAAACACAAAACATACATGACAAAAGACAAGGAGAAAGAAACTAAGAAGAAAGGAGAGGACAAGAAGACCTCTAATATACAAGCAAGATATCTGTAAATCATGGAGAGTGATTCAAACAATATAGTAATCACCTGTGGGTAAAACACCCACATAAAGGCTAGGTAGCGGGCGGGACAGAAGACCAGACCGCTAGCCAGCTCGAAGGGGGACACGACCATCCACAGGAACAACTCAGCATTGATATAGAATATATAAACATTATACAAACAACTGAGGCTAATACACCTGTGAATAGGCAATCCAAAACTCGCGGGACAATGAAGATCTCAACCAATCAATGCAGAGAAAAGTAACATCCACTCTTGATTGGAAGAGATAAGACACACGGAAATATGAAATCCCTGAACAAATCTAGACTCAAGTCCAGAAAGTGGCAGCAAAAAAAAGAAAAGAAAAAAAAATCCACATGGGACTAAGCTACATACTGGCGGCCAGCTTCCAAACATCAGGTCGCAGAGATTTCCTGAAAGCACTGGGCCTGTAGGGATCGAAGAGCCTGTGAACCGCTTTGACTAGGAGGAGATTTATGCGAAGACTGGGAATTTTGAGGACGCGTAGGTATTAAAGTCTCCTCACTCTGGGATTGTGGCAACTCCAATTTGAGCTCCCGAAAGTGACGCCGGAGATCCGCTGGCGAAGAAGCTTGGAATTGACAACCTTGAAAGGAGAATGAAAGCTTGAAAGGGAAGCCCCATCTGTACTTGATATCAGCTGACTGAAGAATCCAAAGATAAGGCCTCAAGGAACGACGTTTGGCAATTGTGACTGGGGACAGATCCGCGAACAGATGGACAGAATGACCTTGAAACTCCAAAACTGAACGATTCCGAGCTGCCTGCAGTAGACGTTCCTTAGTGCGATAGAAGTGGAATTTAATAATAATGTCTCTGGGAGTACCCTCCGTGGGCTTAGGTGCTAGAGCTCTATGGATACGATCAAACTCCAGATGTTCCATAGGAATCTCAGGGGCCAGCTCCTGGAAAAGAGCAGTTGCAGTGCCCTGCAGATCGGTGATTGCCTCCGGGATTCCGCGGATGCGGAGATTATCCCTGCGAGCTCTACTCTCAGCATCCTTCAACTTATCTTTCAAAGTATCCAGCTCAGCATGTAGATCCTCCACTTCTTGTTCGTGACCCTCCAAGACTGTAGTTGCCAGATCCATGCGTTGTTCCAACTGATGGGCGCGGAGACCCAACTCTTTTAGGCCTCTCGCCAGGTCAGAAGATAATTTACGTGAGGCAATAGTAATCTCCTCTCACACTATAGTGCGAAATTTGTGTAATAAGGCTTCGGGATCATGTTCAAGAGGATCAACCATCCCCGACGGGAATTGCCGCTGACTATCACCATCAGACTCAGGGTCTCCTGGAAGTTGGGTGTTATCATCAGGCTCAGGCGGGCTAGGTATCAACTTGGCAATGTGGCCCTGTGAAGGGGATTGCTGTTTGGCCCGGTGTTTAAGTTTAGTGCGGGGAGTACGGTGCATTGCCGAAAGCGGTCCACAGATTTCCAAGTCGCCCTCGGACTATTGAAGTGTTATGTTAGGGTGTAGAAGCCCAATGGCCGAGATGAATGTCTCGGTGGCACGGCCCAAGGAGGTCACTCTGACATTTCCCCCCTGGTACGTGTACGTGTCCCCCACCGGGGAGGTATTCACAGAAGGTTCAACATAATGCAACAGTCAGTGAAAGATAGATGGTTATGGTATATAGGCCAGGTATGCAGGCTGTGTATAGGTTGCCAAAAAATATCCCAGGCACCCCTGATTTATCCACTGGGGAAGGGGGCTATGCAAAAGGATGCCTTCCCCCATCCAGCACCCGTCCTGTAGCAGGTCAGACCTCCAGTATCCTGCCAGGATCCTGCAGGGACATAGAATAGTCCACCGAGCCACCAGGAGGACTATGGGAGCCCACCCAGCCTGCCCCAATAGCTGACCTGACTCCAAAGGTTGGCGGGCAAGGTGATAGTGCGGCGGTCCGGCCGCGATGGCGATCCGCTCCGGTCGCGGATCTAGGAAACACCGCGGCTTCACACGCCGCGGTAGGCCTCAATCCGCCCCGTGCCCCAGGAGCTCAGAGAAGGGGCAGAGCAGCTCGACACCCCTCCTCAGATGTCAGGTAGAGTCTGGGCAGCCGGGGATCCTTCGTGGGCAGCCTCCGTACCCCGGATGGCAACGGATGGAGGATCAGGGTGCCGGAGCTTCAGAAAGAAGCGTCTGCTCCCGGCGCCATCTTGGACACGCCAACCGTATAGTTCTTTTTTATACTATCATTTGGTATTACCATTAATTAGAAAAAGAGAGGAAGGTGCCTCTAAGTGCAGTATTGACAATTTATTTAGTAAACAATGGATAAATTGCACTTACAAGATAAACGGTTAAAAAGACTCATCGTGTGGTAATTAGATCCAGGTGGGACATCCAGCCGTCCAGCAGCAAACTATGTCTATAGGATCAGGAAGTAGAGTCCAGGATGTGCCTGTGCATCAAAAATGAAGCTTGGAGAGCAGAGTCAGATGTAGCAGGTGAAGGGGGCGTCTGAAGAAGGAGCCTATTGAGCATGCTCCGAAATGCATTACCGCCCCCTTCACCTGCTACATCTGACTCTGCTCTCCAAGCATCATTTTTGATGCACAGGCACATCCTGGACTCTACTTCCTGTTCCTATAGACATAGTTTGCTGCTATACGGCTGGATGTCCCACCTGGATCTAATTACAACACGATGAGTCTTTTTAACTGTTTATCTTGTAAGTGCAATTTAGCCATTGTTTACTAAATAAATTGTCAATACTGCACTTAGAGGCGCCTTCCTCTCTTTATCTTGTTACTGCATTAGAGCCTTGCTTTCACTCTAAGAAGAGCTGCCTCAGTGTTACTGCTCCCATCCATCCATCCCTGATATCCATCTGGCACCTTTATCTTACAGCTACATAGGTTGGGCTCCAACAAGCACTCCCTATATAATATACTGTACATATTACCATTAATTGTCTGCATAATATTTGGATCTTTCCCAGTCTTACCTGTCACATTGGTCTTTGTTCCATGGGATTTGACATACATACATTCCTTGGAAAAATTTATATCTCAAATGTACCACTCTATTTCCTTGAGTTGTTACATCCATTACTGAGTGAAATTCTATTTGTTCCATACATTGGCCTGCTCAAGACACGGTCAGTTTCATCTCTTGATATATCCTTTATGGACTATTCTTGAATGCATATTCTTTTATTAGGTATGTCCCTTTTGGTCTGATGATTTGGAATTTAATATATTCTGTTTTTCATACCATCTTTAGTCCCATTGGGGGGATTTTCTGGTGCCCCTCTGTCAGTCTTTGTTGTCTGGTGACTTACATCTGATCACTCTTACCCACTTGGATGATGCACCCCACTGGAACATAGTGTCCAGCCTCACATCTCGGAAGTCATCCTCTCTTTTGCTCTGACATATGCTTTTGTATGTAAAAAATTATTTGGTTATGTGATAAAAAATGATATATTTTTGATTATCTGTTTATTTATTTTTTGGTATACTTATTTATGATTGCTTATATATCTACTAGAAAGTCCTTTGTCTCTCATGTCCCCTGAGGAAGATCTAGAATGTGGAATGATCGAGACGTGTTGGTGTTTCTTCTTTTTTTTTCTGTGTGGTTTCATATTCTTGTATTGAGAGTTCTCTTGTAAGAATACTGTCAGAGCAATATTCTTTTTAGAAATCATGTATTTAATATTGTAATGGAAATGTGTATGTAATAAAGTTGGTAAAAATCTTTTTTTAACCAAATGTCTCTTTCAATATACGTATGATCCTATTGTGCATTAAAGTCCCACTGGGGGTTCTTTGGGTAGATGTAACTGATTATAAACTTTTAGCTGGAGTTTGGCTTCAATTTATCAGTGTATTTAAATCTGACAGTACATGTAACACTCCCCTCCCCCCAGACTGAAAATGCTGGTGTCCATATGTGCCCTCCTGTGCTCCCTCATCCAGAGTGGGGGCGCTCTAAAACAGGAGGTGTGTTACTGGCTAGATCACCAGGTGAAAACAGGGAAAAAAAATGCTTAAAAAAAACAAAAAAACCCAGCCCCCCCCCAAGGAAAAAAAACTTATGCAGCCACCACATATAATGAGTGGTAAGCTGCAATATACATTACATTTTTGGTCTTGAAAGTGTATTTAACTCCCCCCCGTAAAAAAATCACTATATGGTAGCTTATCATTCCTTTGGTTTATTTAGAGTATTGTTTTTTTTCATGCAGGCTTTCTTTACATTTATTTGTACCCAGTGATCCTGCTAGTGATGGAATACCTAGCATCTTCCTGTCCTAGAATGGTAAAGGTTACCGAGTGTCTCTGTATGGCGGAACCAAGGATGTGCATTCCCACTGTAGAATACAACCCAACATCCTGGTGGTCCTTCCAGTCCAAATAACTTGAAGAGGGACAACCATAAATAATACTATCTTAATCACATTAATACTCTGTGGGAAGCAGAGCAAAGCAGCATGGGATGTATAGTCCTGGCTGAGCTGGCCATGTCCCTCCAAACAGATGTGCACCTGAGGCTAGGATCAGAATTAGCCATGAAGAGTTACAAAACTGTACAAGAAGCATGGCACTGACATTTATGTTTATTATTATTATTTTCTTTTTAGAATAAAAACAGGCATTGTTGATATGTTTTAAAGGTGTAGTTTCCAGGGTTTCCATCTTGATTCTGGTTTCATCGCCCAATGTGTCTTTGACCTAGATTGTGCATGCAGACAGTGAAATCTGGAAAGTCTGAATTCCCTTTTGGCATGCTCTTTCCAGGTCATTGACTCACTAGGTTTTGAAGCCAGGATGATAGGCATAAGTAGACATGTACACACTGCAAATTTTCGTTTCGTGTGCATACATTTATTGAAGAATTTAGTTTCATTGGTCTGGGTGGATTTGAGAATTTTGCAGTTTTTTTTTTGGAAGACTGCTATATATTAGTTTTTGGTTATGATATTTTGAGTGGATTCATATATCGAAACTAATCAATATTTTCGGACTCAACAGAATAAATATAATGTAAAATTTGGCAGCTCCAAATTTTTCAAGCCTAAGAATTGCATTAAACTGTGGAACTGAACTGAATTGACTGACTGCAGTTTATTTACTGAAGCAGGAGAATGTAAAATCAGGCTCACTTATGCATAGAAACCAATCAGATTCCAGGTTTTATTGCCAAAGCTTCATTGATCAAGATGAGGTTAGAAGTTGACTGGTTTCTATGCAGAAGTATGCCTGATTTTGCACTCTCCAGCTTTAGAAAATAAATTCCACTGTGACAATTACAAAGTCAGTTTAAATCACAAATGTACTCAAATCCAAATTACCGAACACATTTGAAGTTGTAATTCATTTTTCCATAGGCCTAAACTACTATCACATTATGTGACATCATCTGAATGAAACAAATAAAACAAATGCATTTGTTAATTTCATTATAACTTTTTTTGGATTCATTGACATTCTGTCCACTTGGAGATTTGTATACATCCAAATCTCTGGAAATATAATTTTCATCCGAAAATCAATTCATTACGAAATGAAACACACATGTCTAGCCCTGTAGCATCTTTAAAAAATGAATCAATGATGGTAGTTTCCAGGACTCCTTTAAGGCTAAGTGTAACTAACAAAGTTGCAGTTCTGCTTGGAAATTTAAAAAGTATGCAGTGTAGGGGGCTTGTTGAGAAGGAGTGCTCTGGATTATGAAGTTATTTATTGAGCTGTAATATGTAAATAGATTGTAATAAACTAGTTTTTAAACAACCCCCTGTTTTTGTGGTACGGGATTTACATTTTAGACTAGTCATTTATTAGACTCGGATGTGGTTTAAGTGAGCTGAATTCCTGATCTTTTAAATGATTGTGGTTGAAGTTTAGAAATGAAAATTTGATCTTAGTTGATTATCAGGACAGGTTGGGAAAAAGTAGCCTGGAATCAGAAAAATACATTAGAAAAACCAAAACTACCGTGCAAAACAAACATATATTGCCATCATGTCATTATAATTACTTGATTTTTGATTAGCATTTAAAGAAAATGTATTTATTTATTTATTTTGTACTTTCCTAAAAACAACGTTTTAAAACACGTTTTTGTTATTTTATTATAATTGACTAAGTATAAAATATTGCACACAAACATTTCATATTTCCAGCTAGCAGGTGGAGCACTTGGCCCTTTTTCTCAAGATAACCTTGATGTAGTTCTAAAGCCAAGGCATTTTTTACCTTAATGTTGTGTGTGTCTATAGAAACAAACAGCCCAGATCGGTAACGAGCCTACATGTCTGCCTCCATAGCAAGCACTTGCTATGAAGGCAGACACAGAAGAAGATATGTGGAGAGAGAGAGCAGCACTGCTGTTCTTGGGCACAGCGCTGGATAGAGTTTGGACTCAGGTAAGTATATATATATACATATATATGGGGACTGGAAGGAAAATGATCAAAGAAGGTTTTTTACATTAATGCAGAGAATGCATTAATGTAAAACCCTTCTGCCTTTACAACCACTTAAAGCTCCAAAGAAAGCATATGGGAATGTTCACATGCCATGATGTTTTGCTGCATGTGTGTAGCAAAAGGTATCCCCCTGTTGTGTTTGGTTGGTAGTACCACTGCCAGACACGACCTATTCCTGTGAATAGGGACGCACCATGGAGACATTGATTGTTTGTTTGTATTTGGATATGTATTCACTATGCTAGGTGTACATTCCCTACTCCTTTTGCCCTGCTGACATACATTGCAAGTATTAGCAACAAAGCATAGCCATTGTATAGCACAACAAAGAAACAAGTCAATTATGCACATGTACTTAAGTAGATATGTATACATTAATAAAATATATGCAATAATAATAATAATATACATATGTAACTACACATTACATGCACAGTTGTGCTCAAATGTTCGCACACGCTAGCAGAAATAGTTTGCATACCCTGGAATGTTTGGCCTTGCTACAGACACACAAGGTGACACACATACAGGTTAAAATGCCAATGAAAGGTAATTTCCCACATCTGTGACTTTTAAAATTGCAATTAATGCCTGTGTATAAATAGTCAATGAATTTGTTATTTCTCACGTGGTTGCACTGAGCAGGTTTGATACAGAGTCATGGGAATCAGAAAAGAACTGTCAAAAGACCTGTTTAACAAGGTAATGGAACTTTATAAAGATGGTAAAGGATATAAAAGGATTTCCAAAGCCTTGGATATGCCAGTCAGTACTGTTAAATCACTTATTAAGTAGTGGAAAATCTGGTACCGAGCCAAGGTCAGGCAGAGCAAGAAAGATTGCAGCCACAACTGTATTCATGTGAGAGCTAACAAACTCTTTGACTATTTATACACAGACACTAATTGCAATTTAAAAAAGCCACAGATGTGGGAAATACACTTTTAATTGCCATTAAACCTGTGTGTGTCACCTTGTGTGTCTGTACCAAGGCCAACCATTCCAGGGTATGTAAACTTTTGATCATGGCCATTTGGGTGATTTCTGCTATCATTATGATTTAAAAAGGAGCCAAACAACTATGTGATAAGAAATGGCCTCTTATGGTAACTATCCTTTAAAAAGACAGTTTTTTTTGGCATGATCAGTCATATTTTCAATATTATTGCCAAAATTTCACGATTTCTGCTAGGGTTTGCAAACTTTTGAGCTTGACTGTAAATACAAGGATTTAAACTTTGAAGCCTATACTCCACTCTCTAACCCTTCTAGACAGCTGTTCAATTTTCCTTATCTGGAGAAATCAGTTATACTCACCTGAGTCTCCCCATCCATGTTCCTCCCTGACATAATTTCCATCTGCAGGGACCGCTAACCCAACACCACACATTACCTCTCGCAGTCTGGTCTCCTTCACTCCTCTCGGTCCAATGTCACATATCTTCTAGAACCTAAGAGAAATCCAACAGGAAATACGAGAGAAGAAGAACCCAGCGCTGAATGATCATGTGACCATGGTATTGGGTAAGTAAAAGAGGGAAATCTTTTTTCAACGCTGCAATCAGAGAGATAGGGTCGAGACGGAGGAGTGGGAGGACAGTTAATTTTATCTCAGAATTGAGCTTTAACACAGTGATATGAATGCTAACTTACAGTTTATTAGGTAAATCTGTTTTGCATGTATATCTGAAAAAACATTGAAAATGCTATACATTCCCTTTACTATGACTACTACTGTTGTTTTGTAGGAGAGTAGCAAGCCAATTCTGTTCTGCTCACTCTAATAAGACGTGTGTGCGTGATCATATTCAGTGATCATATACATTTACTATTTGTGTCCTAAAACGTTTGATCTAAAATCCCCGTTGGTATGTCAGCCATATAAATTATATTTTTATTACATTGAAAGGATCTCTGTAGTTGTCCAACCATGCAGTTTACATTAAGTGATTAATGTCTGAGACATTTTTTGGACAAGCACAATTGATTTATGCAGCATTAAATAAAAAGAAGTCTGATTTATAACCTACTTAGCAGAAATGACAGGACCGTAGCATTTTGACAAAAAAAAAACAGATCTATAGCAGTGCAAAGTTTTAAAATTGTTTTCTGATTAAAGTACTGTACACCAAGAAAAATGTCAGAAAAAGAAAATGTTTAACAGCTGAAATATATTCATTGACAGACTACTCGTTGTTGCATAAAACCTTCTTGCATGCATACACATTTTAAAACATGGCTAGTTCAAAATGTAAATAGATGTAATTTATGGTAAGATACTGGAGGGTTGACTGTGTTTTATTTTAATCTTTTTTGCATCTGTAATGTTCTAAATCAGAATTTTCTGTGCTTGTAATCTGGAAATGAGTATTTCACATTAAGAAAATAGCTGAAATACTGTAACTCCAGCCACACCCGTTAACATAAAACTCCAAATCTACAATTTGATACAAAAACTATTTTGGTACCACCTGGTGCTGACCACAGTATGTTACAATTCTCCTCTTTCCAGGAAATACATGATGCATGTTTATGATTCAAGATTCAACCACTTTTTCTCTCACATTTTTTGGTGCCGCTTCACTGGTGTATGTAGAATCATTATCTGTTCCTGGTGCTTCAGATTCTTTTTGTGGATTTTCTGTCCATCAGATACAGATACAGATCATCAGTCTTTATTCAGTAGATCTCATCTGTTCCATTTAAATGTACTGTTGTGCTCATTTTGATAAGCTGTCTTCTGTTGTTTCTATGAAAACCACAATCCCCAGTGTGCACCAGGTAAAGCTTGTCATAAATTATTCATTTTTTGCGATCAGCCAGTGGGTTGAAATAAAAAATGGATTCTTCCACCCACTCAAGCAAGGTGGATAGAGGAATCTCCCCACTGGAGCACTGTATTCTGGCAGCAGAATTCTCCATTGTTAGAATACACTGATCAGTGGCTCCAGCCATTTGCTTCAGCCAACTAATAGGAAAAAAATTTCCAACTAGCCTATTTGAAAAATGTTGATTTAATGATCAACTTCTGTTGAACAGTCATGGACACACACAGATCAAAATCTGGCCTGTCCCTGCTGAACTGGCCACATTTCAATCCATCTATTATCAGCTTAAAGTGGTTGTAACCCTCAGGCATGAAATATGAACAAAGCATATCCCTCCATAGTGTGTACATGTCTCAATCCAGAGCACTAAGTATCATTTCTGTTCGCTGCCTTGTTCCTCTGCTATAAGCATAACTCTTTTCTGATGAGTTTTCCTGACACCAAAAAGGACTAAAAACAGTGACAGTGAATGGTGGAGTCTGCGATTGACAGCCTCGGCTCTGTTCCTGTGTGCTGTGTGAAGGGGGTATGTCCCTTGTCTCCAATCAGCTCTTTACTTTTCAGAGTTGAGAGATCCTGTGTAAATTCTACACTTTTAATGGAAGTCGGGGAAAGACAGACATACAGTTGCAAGAAAAAGTATGTGAACCCCTTGGGATTACGTGGAGTTTTGCATGAATTGGGCATAAAATGTGCTCTGAACATCATCTAAGTCACAACAATAGAAGAACACAGTCTGCTGAACATAATACTACACAAACATTAGATGTTTCCATGGTTTAATTGCACATAACATGTAAACATTCACAGTGCAGGGAGGAAAAAGTATGTGAGGCCCTAGCTTAATGACTTCTCCCAGAGCTAATTGGAGCCAAGAGTGAGCCAACCTTGACTCCAATCAGTGTGATGATATTGGATGTGTTGCTGACAGCTGTCCTGCCCTTAAAAAACACACACCTGTTTTGGGTTTACTGGTTTCAAGAAGCACTGTCTGATGTGAACCATGCCTCGCAGAAAAGAGCTCTCAGAAGACCTACCATCAAGAATTGTTGACTTGCATGAAGCTGGAAAGGGTTACAAAAGTATCTCCAAAAGCCTTGATGTTCATGTGTCCACGGTAAGACAGACTGTCTACAAATGGAGAAAGTTTAGCACTGTTGCTACTCTCCCTAGGCGCGGTCGTCCTGTAAAAATGACTGCAAGAGCACAGCGCAGAATGCTGCATGAGGTAAAGAAGAATCCCAGAGTGTCAGCTAAAGACCTACAGAAATCTCTGGCACATGCTAACATTTTTGTTGACACATCTACAATAAGGAAAACATTAAACAAGAATGGAGTACATGGGAGGACACCACGGAGGAAGCCATTGCTGTCCAAAAAGAAGATTGCAGCACGTTTGAAGTTTGCAAAAGAGCATCTGGATGTTCCACAGCATTACTGGCAAAATATACTGTGGACAGATGAAACCAAGATTGAGTTGTTTGGGAAGAACACACAACACTATGTGTGGAGAAAAAAAGGTGCAGCACACCAACATCAAAACCTCATCCCCACTGTGAAACATGGCGGAGGGAGCATCATGGTTTGGGGCTGCTTTGCTGCCTCAGGGCCTGGTTGGATCGTTGTCATTGATGGGAAAATGAATTCCAGAGTTTATCAAGACATTTTGCAGGAAAACATATGACCATCTGTCCGCCAACTGAAGCTCCGCAGAGGATGGGTGATGCAAAAGGACAATGACCCAAAGCATACAAGTAATTCAACAAAACAATGGCTGCAACAGCACAGAATACGCCTTCTGGAGTGGCCCAGTCAGAGTCCTGACCTCAACCCGATTGAAATGCTGTGGCATGACCTTAAGAGAGCGATTCACACCAGACATCCCAAGAATATTGCTACACTGAAACAGTTTTGTGAAGAGGAGTGGTCCAAAATGACTCCAGATCGTTGTGCAGGTCTGATCTGCAACTACAGGAAACGTTTGGTTGAGGTTATTGCTGCCAAAGGAGGGTCAACCAGTTATTAAGTCCAAAGGTTCACATACTTTTTCCTCCCTGCACTGTGATTGTTTACATGTTATGTGCAATTAAACCATGGAAACATCTAATGTTTGTGTAGTATTATGTTCAGCAGACTGTGTTCTTCTATTGTTGTGACTTAGATGACGTTCAGAGCACATTTTATGCCCAATTCATGCAAAACTCCACGTAATCCCAAGGGGTTCACATACTTTTTCTTGCAACTGTAGATAAACAGGTACAAACAGGTACAACTTATCCTACATGAGTTGTTTCTTCTCTGTGTATCACCTAAGGCCAGTTACTTCACTGGGTATAATTGAGGGTTTACATCCACTTTAAGATCACTTTGAATGATTACCCTGTCTTTCTGACTGTGAATATACTGTGGTTAATTGCATGAAAATTGTATGATGAAAGTCACAGGGTTTTAGAAACCTTTGAAGGTGTGTAAAAGTAAACTTAAGGGCCATTGTCTGATAGAAACTCATCTAAAATGATATAACTAGAAAAGACTTTAAACTTCTCAGCATGCATTGTCTGGCAGAAATAGAAACCCATGCTTAGAGAAGAATTGCACTTTATTGGCACCTCACAGAGTCACATAAATATTGAGATAAACTATGACAAAAATATATTGATCAAAATTTAAAGTAATAAAAGCTACAAACTTCTGAAAACATCAGATATTTTGCCTCCATTGCCCTTTGGATAATTCCACCTTAATATAGTGCACAAGCTGGAACTAAGTGGATATATAAAACCAGTGCCAAGTTGGAAAATTACCGGGAATATCTCTAGCTTCTAGACATTTTTTGTGGAAACTACTGCTTCCTCAGAGGGTGGACAAGTCACAACAGTAGTTCTCTGTAAGTATATATGAAGATAAACATTAGTAACTATGACATCAAAACAGGACAAGATACAAAACCAACTCAGTAATAGGTATAAAAAAATCATATCAGTAGTAGAGTATTTTTAACTCTATAGTCTCCATGCTACCTCAGTCTTCATGAATATCTGCATTCCGACCATCTCCTGTAGTAGTATGGCGGCATAGTGGATCTCCTGTGCTGGATCACGTATCTAGTATGTGATTCTGCAGTTCTGGATAGAGCGCACATACATGATTAGTTACAGCACAAGCAGATCAGCAGGTGCAGACCAATGATTAGCTGCTGGCACCTGCTGATTGGTAAGGAGTAAGACATGGCAGGGGTCTGTCCGTGTAAACAATACAGAGCTCTGTCCTGTCAGTGGGGACATATCGGTTTTTGTTTCCCTGCAAAGCAGGGAATAAAAGCTGGCACATCCCCTAGTGAAAGCACCTCACAGTACTCACATAAACTCTGGTTAGGCACACATTTAACCCATTGATTGCCCTAGATGTTTAACCCCTTCCCACCCAGTGTCATTAGTAGAGTGACAGTGTATATATTTAGCACTGATCACTGTGTTGGTGTCACTGGTTCCCACAAAGTGTCAAAAGTGTCATGTTCTGTCTCTCCAATCTAAGCATTGATAGTGTGATCTCTGTAACTTACAGTTTTGATGAGATAGCAATAACTTCAGCCTCAGTTGGATACCACAGTCGGTGACTCAATGAGAATGACATCTTGTAGATCTTGTGAAAATTATTCCATAAACTGAGAGAATCTTACAATCTTACAATGAAATTCCATAGATCGAAAGATCATACTGTTTCTGCTTCTTGCCATGATGCTTGCTGCAATGCATCTCTGGGAAAGGGGGAGGGCTATCTATGCAACATTAACTAAACCAAAGGAAAGGGAGGAGCAGAGACAAAATATAGAAAACATTTAAAGGCATATGACAGTCAATATGACAGTCATGTGAAACATGACATGTCAGTTAGTGGCTCTTAGGAGCCATCTTTTCTGGGCTATTTTTACTTTCTTCCCCGCTTTCCCTTCTTTTTGCTGCTTATTTTTTTTCCTCCTTTCCTCCTTTTTTCCTCCCCCTTCCCTCCTCCCATGCCCCCCTGTATCTTCTGTAACTTTCTATCACTTTTGATTATTTTATAATTTCTATTTTTACTTTTTTTTGTTTATTTTTCCGTTTATTTTAGTTTAGTATTTTTATTAGTATTTTTTAGTTCATTTTAAATTTTTACTTTTTGAATTTTGAATTTTATTTTGAATTTATTTTCTGGTTTATTTTCGTATTTTGTTATTTTGACTTTTCTTCTTTTTTTCTTCTTTTTTTGTCTTTTAATTTTCAGATTTTTATCTTTTTTTTTCCAATCTAACCCCCCCCAACACACATTTGTCTCACTCGAATGCTGTGCTTGCGGTGCATATACGACACACTCTGATTGGTGGCTGACCCCCAGTTGCCTAGCACAGTGGTGGGCAACCTTTTTTTTCAACTGAGCCAAATCTCGCCAAAACCACGATTGAAATTTATTTTGAGAGCCACATTTTAAAACTGAAAATACCTAGGATGGTACACTGTTTTTAGTTTCAATACGTTTTTATAGTAATTCATTCCCCATAGTAATTCATCCCCCATATAGTAATTCATCCCCCATAGTAATTCATCCCCCATATAGTAATTCATCCCCCATAGTAATTCATCCCCCATAGTAATTCATCCCCCATAGTAATTCATCCCCCATATAGTAATTCATCCCTCATAGTATTTCATCCCCTATAGTAATTCATCCCCCATAGTAATTCATCCCCCATATAGTAATTCATCCCCCATAGTAATTCATCCCCCATAGTAATTCATCCCCCCTATAGTAATTCATCCCCCATATTAATTCATCCCTCATATAGTAGTAGTAAGTAAGTAGCAAGTAGTAAGCCAAGTCCCCCCTGTGTCAATTCACTTACCTTTGCTCCGCGCGTTCCTCTCGCCGTGTTCTCGCGCCGTTCCGGTCTTCAGGGCGGACTGTGAGAGGAGCCTAGCTCCTCTCACGTTCGTCACGCTGCCCCGCCTACACACATCCTGACAGCCAATCACTGGCTATCAGGATGTGAGTGGCAGCGAGACTGGCCAATCATTGCATTTGAGCGCGCTGCCCTGGCTGTTTTTTTTTTGGATCACGCTGCAGAGTCCCTGCCGCCCGAGAGGAGGGAGGGGAGCGGGCGCCCGACACACAAGAGCCGCATTAAAGCGTGTAAAGAGCCGCATGTGGCTCGCGAGCCGCGGCTTGCCGACCACTGGCCTAGCATGTCTTACACATCTGGTCAATTTTTCCACACACCGTACAGAATAAGGCATTGTAAGTTATAGGGAAGGGATTAGCTGCAGGGAGCCTACAGACAATACTGGTTACTAGGCCTTTGCCCTCTGCTTGCCTTTTTTGGGCACAAATTCTACAGATCCTCTTTCAGAAAAAAATGTAACTCAATTTTAATGAAATTACAGTCAGGTCCATAAATATTGGGACATCGACACAATTCTAACATTTTTGGCTCTATACACCACCACAGTGGATTTGAAATGAAATGAACAAGATGTGCTTTAACTGCAGACTGTCAGCTTTAATTTGAGGGTATTTACATCCAAATCAGGTAAACAGTGTAGGAATTACAACAGTTTGCATATATGCATCCCACTTGTTAAGGGACCAAAAGTAATGGGACAATTGGCTTCTCAGCTGTTCCATGGCCAGGTGTGTGTTATTCCCTCATTATCCCAATTACAATGAGCAGATAAAAGGTCCAGAGTTCATTTCAAGTGTGCTATTTGCATTTGGAATCTGTTGCTGTCAACTCTCAAGATGAGATCCAAAGAGCTGTCACTATCAGTGAAGCAAGCCATCATTAGGCTGAAAAAACAAAACAAACCCATCAGAGAGATAGCAAAAATATTAGGCGTGGCCAAAACAACTGTTTGGAACATTCTTAAAAAGAAGGAACGCACCAGATAGCTCAGCAACACCAAAAGACCCGGAAGACCACGGAAAACAACTGTGGTGGATGACCAAAGAATTCTTTCCCTGGTGAAGAAAACACCCTTCACAACAGTTGGCCAGATCAAGAACACTCTCCAGGAGGTAGGTGTACGTGTGTCAAAGTCAACAATCAAGAGAAGCCTTCACCAGAGTGAATACAGAGGGTTCACCACAAGATCTAAACCATTGGTGAGACTCAAAAACAGGAAGGCCAGATTAGAGTTTGCCAAACGACATCTAAAAAAGCCTTCACAGTTCTGGAACAACATCCTATGGGCAGATGAGACCAAGATCAACTTGTACCAGAGTGATGGGAAGAGTAGAGTATGGAGAAGGAAAGGAACTGCTCATGATCCTAAGCATACCACCTCATCAGTGAAGCATGGTGGTGGTAGTGTCATGGCGTGGGCATGTATGGCTGCCAATGGAACTGGTTCTCTTGTATTTATTGATGATGTGACTGCTGACAAAAGCAGCAGGATGAATTCTGACATGTTTCAGGCAATATTATCTGCTCATATTCAGCCAAATGCTTCAGAACTCATTGGACGCCGATTCACAGTGCAAATGGACAATGACCCAAATCATACTGCAAAAGCAACCAAAGAGTTCTTTAAGGGAAAGAAGTGGAATGTTATGCAATGGCTAAGTCAATCACCTGACCTGAATCCGATTGAGCATGCATTTCACTTGCTGAAGACAAAACTGAAGGGAAAATGCGCCGAGAACAAGCAGGAACTGAAGACATTTGCAGTAGAGGCCTGGCAGAGCATCACCAGGGATGAAACGCAGCGTCTGGTAATGTCTAGGCGTTCCAGACTTCAGGTTGTAATTGACTGCAAAGGATTTGCAACCAAGTATTAAAAAGTGAAAGTTTGATTTATGATTATTATTCTGTCCCATTATTTTGGTCCCTTAACAAGTGGGAGGCACATATGCAAACTGTTGTAATTCCTACACCGTTCACCTGTTTGGATGTAAATACCCTCAAATTAAAGCTGATAGTCTGCAGTTAAAGCACATCTTCTTTGTTTCTTTTCAAATCCATTGTGGTGGTGTATAGAGCCAAAAATGTTAGAATTGTGTCGATGTCCCAATATTTATGGACCTGACTGTATACCTTTTAATTTTGATTCCCTGGATGCTGTTGAGCTACCACACCCTGTAAAAAAATATTTATTTGATAATAATTTATTTGATATATCTTTTTCGTTATCATCCATCCTACGCACTAAGTGCGCATGTTTTTAGTTTGATTCTGTGATAGAACGCACACTGCCAAAATAAAAAAGCTATACAAATGAATATTTAAAACCTTGTACTGGTTGTGTTCATGCTAAATATTAGGGTATCCAACCCTGAATGATATTCTTAAAATTAATTTTTAAAAGTAATGTTTTGGTTTAAAACAAGTGGTAAGTGTCAGATTTCAATATGTACAGTATATTTTCATTTTTTAATTCTTAATTGACTAGAATAAGGCAAATTAGAAAAAAAATGCACTTTCCTGAAGATTTTTCCAACACTTTTTATGCAATTTGTGCTGCCCTAGATATATACCCCAAAATGTACTCATCAAAACCTTCTGACTAGATATATGTTATATACTGTACAAGTGAGATGTTACAGATTAGTGTGTTTTTTATGTAATGAGCCAAACAGTAAAGTTCAAAGGTTTGTATAATAGTTTCAAAAGACATTATGCTTGATTATGCAATATTCCAAATGTTTTACGTTCACACAGTAAATGCAAATGCCTTCCAAAACATCCAATGTATTTTCTGAGACTTTTTTATTGATTGATTTATTTTTTCATTGATTTGTTTTCTTACATCTTTTTCACTTCATTGACCTAATTCAGCCCTTCCCCCCTCCCCCACTGTACACCCCTGCAGCAACAAATAACCTAAAATAGTGAACTATTGCTTGCTAATAGCAGTAAGCAATAGGTCACTTATATAAGTGGTGTATTAGTTGCCGCAGAAGAGGGCTAATTCAGTTCTGTCATAAAAAAAAAAAGATGTTCACTGAACCTACAGAAAGTGCTGATTTAATCACAGGAGAGGTCACAGCACCTCTCATGACCTATCCTGCTGCAAAGGGCTCAGTATTGGTATTTCAAGTACAATAACTGATTGATTGCAGCATTACATCCCTCCAGTACTGAGTTTGGGTGCTATCTTAAAAAGGATGCTTGGACACATAGCTGCTAGACGAGCATGACTTAATAACAGCACCTGGGACCAAAGTAGTTAAAAATTAAGTTAAAAAATAAACTCAACCCTCTGAGAGCAGAAAATGTTTAAAATAGCTTCATCTATTACAGTGACCAGCCTCACTACAACTGATTTTATATTTTAATATAGACAACAATAATATGAATAGAGTGAATGTGGGACTAAATTCTGTAAATGTTAACCTGTGCATTATAATCATTTGTTGCCAATTTTTAATAACATCTCTGGTTGCCAGTTTATCACTTTTTTTGTCATTGAGCTATTTTTGTATTGCTGTTAAATATTGTTGTTATTATTTTAGTATGACAATATGATTGTCATTTCGTATATCACTGGGATTATAAAATATATATTGCATTTATAGTAAAGTATATTATTTGCCTGATTTTAGGGTATTATTGGTCAGGTTTTAGTTAATGGGTGATGCTATAAGTAAGCCAAACAACATATAAAACCCAGCGCACCGGGGGGGTATAATGAATGTTGGTGGCAATGTCCTTGTGAATTGAACTAATTGACTATATTAGCTAATATTGAACTTGAGCCACTGCCACATGATCCATGTCACATAAAGTGCACATCCGCATGCCTGAGCCATGCGTGCACTGTAGTGATGGTAATATATTGATGTGACAGATTGTCTAGTTGCATAAAATATCCAAAAATGCACTTTATTGAATCAGAACAAATAAATGAAAATACAAAAGTCCACAGTCCATATATAAGAACCCCACACTGTAATGACAATGTTAATGTGCTTACTATGGTTTCCATGGTGTGCAGTGAATTGGCAGCATCTCTATCATGGTGGGACTGTAAATAGAAGATCATCCTGTGAATAACCTGACAGTGGGTATGGCAAGGTCGGCAATCCAAGGTGAGGATGGATGTGATGAAAGGAAGTGGCCGCAAACAAACTGGCAGAGATGCCAGATTGCACTTCCAATCGGAAGTGTGTCATTGATGGACAGGAAGTGCATCACCCATAGACAGGAAGTCCTCAGGTGGCCATTTTGCAGGAGACTTTTAATGGCAGTAAGCATAAGGCCTCCAAGAATTGGGTTAAAGCAGACCTGCAGTCAAAATAACAACATTAGCATGAATAGCTAATAATAATAAAAAAAAACAACTTTTGCAATACTGAAAAACTTCCTTTAGCTGGATGAAAGACTTTTTAGGTGCTAAAAGCACATGAAACACAATTTGTTACAAAAATACATTGCAATCTTTATAACTTTGTATGTGCACTTTTTTTTTTAAATTAATGACCTAGTAATAGTCCTTATGTCCCAAAAATGCATTGGGACTGATTGGCCACCATACCTACTTTGCAACATGAAATTCATCAAATGAGTGAAAGTACTTTTTCTACTTATACCATATACTGTAGCTATATTAGGTGGCGATGAGGCAATTAGCATTGACATATTTACCTATGTACAATGTTCTAGGGGTATAAGGACTATCACTAGCTCATTCATTTAAAAACAATGTGTATATGCAATGCAATAAGGATTATGATGCATTTTATGTAACAGTTTGTGTTGCATGTGCTTTGGCATCTAAAAGTCCCTCATCTAGCTAAGGGATATTTTGTAGTATGCAATTAATATAGGGATGTGGTACCATCTCTATCAACAAATTTTAACTGTTGCATTATTTACCATTAATCCAGAGTTTTCCCACAGTACTTTTTCTGCTACTAGATGTCCTCCGTCTGGTGGCTATCATTATTCAGCCCACTTTCTCAGATCTCAGCTCACCCTGGACTGGCTCCAGCCTATTACTGGACAGTGAAAGGTGAAGAAGCACAGTGATAAGTTCATCTCTCTTGTCACTCTGCTTTCACCTCCTATCAGCATGTTCCTTGTTAGCACATGAACTGATTGGCATCTTGTACTGCTTTTTCTTCTCACTCCAATCTTGTTTTACATAAGTGGCAAGAAGCTAATACCAGGTCAATAAATACAATTACTTACACTGTTTGCAAAAAAAAAAAAGAAAATAGTGATGATTACAGAGTTGCATACATTTATGTCCTTTTTATCTGCCCAGATTTCAGCTTTAAGCTGAGGATAAGGGTTAGGCTTAGGTAGGTTAGATTATATTGAGATTAAAAGCCAGTGAATAACCACTGTTGTGTTTTAAGGTGTGATAAAATAATTTTTCAGATGCTTTAAGTATATAACTTGTGCAGTAAAAATATTTGTACTCATGTTTATACCGTACAAGATTTTGTGGTACTAAAATTCAATGATAAAACCAGCCAAGAAGCTAAAGTCTAATGTATGACTTACTGGGCGCCTTTAACTTTTTAAGACTCCAATGGTGAAA
The DNA here is from genome assembly GCF_062004578.1 of Staurois parvus. Taxonomy (NCBI): domain Eukaryota; kingdom Metazoa; phylum Chordata; class Amphibia; order Anura; family Ranidae; genus Staurois; species Staurois parvus. The sequence goes on from NW_028317916.1 coordinate 3,820,694, forward strand.
AAGGCTTCTCTTCCTTCCAGCTGAGTTCTCATTTGATGCAGTATTGGTCTAATGATATTGAAATATTAATTGGGCTTGCACTTGCATTTTTATTAATAACGTGTGTAAGTGTTAACTACAAAGTTTCTCTGGCTGATCAATTCTAGGTAATGAGCTGACAGACCCCACTCATCCATCCTTTTATGATTCTATTACCATGTATAAACAGAGGAATTGGCAATTATAAATCATTGCAGTGTTGTCCTTTCTGGTACACAACTCGAAAAATAAAAAGCATAAGCATTCGGCAAGATCACTGCTTACACAGCATGTATAAAACATCCAACAACTTCAAAACTTTGTTATGCTAATGCTTTATCCCTGCCAGATGTGGGTCCACCTAGAGAAACAACTGAATTGATCAAAGAATAGCTAAAAGAAATAAAAGCCTAGTGAGCCAAGACAATATTTAATGTGTTTTTTACAGCCTGGGTGTCAGAGACCTTTTGCAGCAGTAGGAATGCATTCCAATTGCACTGCTTTGGAGCCCATATCTAAAGGTCCAAATCATACAGAGGGTGTATTTACTAACCCCACTGTTCTGACCAAGTATGCATGGAACCATAGCTAATTACACATTGCTTCCACAATCTGATTTGTAGTAAACAAATAAACCTAATTACCGACTGGTTACTATGGTATATTGTATATAGGCAAGGACTGGGAACAAATATAAAGCAGCTAGCACATAAGGAAAAGGCAACAACTCCTAATAAGTATATAGTATAAAAGTGCAGCGCTACTGGTTACTATGGTAGTTTGCCAATTATCTTCAAGAGTCTACGAGAGTTAACAACTTTTTTTGTGGTTGTGTATAACCTGAAACAGTAGGATTTAGACAATTAATGTACAGACTTACAATAATTTAGTCTCAAAATTATCTGTCATTTTAATAAGCAATGCCAGGCATTGATGTTGCATGTGAAAAGGAGTAACCTGTTCTCATCAGAGACCAGTTTATATGACCATGAAACTAAAAATTTTAAATGTGCTTTTTCACTATTCAAGCATGAGGAGGATACACATTCCATTGCAATAAATCATGCCAGTGTTGGTATAGATCTGTCAATCTAGCCTCTCCCAGGTGTGTAATCTTATATTGTTTGACAGAAACCCAGTACCTGAATAGTTTATTATTTTCATCCTTTCAGCTGAATTTGTTTTACGACATACACAATCTGGACTGTAATAATTAATTTCCCCTGGCAGGTGCTGCAGTACTATGACCCTGCTAATGATAAGTATTATCTGTCTTAGACATAATGTAAGCCACCCAGACCTGGATTTGTTATTCTATGTAACTCTAAAGTAATAATTTTAAATAATACATTTAACTGCAAATAACTCATGCATAAAGGATAATGAGCAATAGAAATTTTGGCTTGCAATAAAAGTGTTCATTCTGTATAAAGAATTGCCTACATTTTTTCGACTTGTTCACTTGCAAAGTTTGTGCTACAAATGGTGATATTTTTGTAATTCTGTTATCATCCACTATTTATACAATACCATCATATTGTGCAGAAATGCTAATATCATTGTATAACTCATGGCAATTCCTAACCAGTGGAGCTTTGATTGCAAGACTCCTACCACAGATACTCTGGGATCAGGTTGGGCAGAAGCCAATTAATCTACCACATTGTCTATGGGTTATGAGAGGAAACAAACACATAAAGAACATGTAAACACCAAGGAAGTTGTGGAGACAGCAGCTTATTATTAAAAATGTCTTATACAAAGATGCTACATTATACATTTTACTATTTACTGGTACTTTAATATTTACTAGAACTATTCACTAGTATTTTCCTCCTGCCGCAGCTGAATGTCATCTTCTCTTCCTCTCCCTCCCACCAGCATTCAGCCGCTGCAGGAGGAAAATATTGGTGAATAGTTCTAGTAAATGCCTCCCCTCCTGTCCAGCTTCCTCTTCCTTCTGCTGCTACCGGCCCCTGTGTGCTGCCCTGCTCCCCTGGTCTGCTCCATGCCCCTTTCCCCCTCTCTTCCCAGCCATTGGAGCAGGTGTCTCTAAGTGTAGGGAGCTCAGTAACTTTGAGGTGGCAGAAGTACACCGGATAACACACAGACTGTTTTATTTTTATTTTTTGGGGGATGGGGCAGAGGGGTACAAGTAGCTGGTCTTGCCTAGAGTGCAAAATAGTCTAGCACCGGCCCTGGTCTTATTTCTTGAGCAAATAGTTTTTTAATGCATGCTAACAGTCTGCTAGCCTTGCTTGCTGAAGCTTGGCATTGCATGCTATTGCTGAGGCTGTGATCTAGTGCGGGTGTCGGCAACCCGCGGCTCCAGAGCCGCATGCGGCTCTTTTTCACCTTGGCTGCGGCTCCAGAGCACACTGCCCACCAGGTGACAGGCAATAGGGCAGCAATGGGCAAACTACGGCCCGGCGGACCTTTTAATCCGGCCCGCGGAGCTAGGCTCCTCTCACAGTCCGCCCTGAAGACTGGTGTAGCATGAAAATCTGTCTCCTATGAGGATCTGTCCCTCTCGATGTATCTGCGCATGTGCCGGAGATCGCCGATCGGCTGCTAATGCCTGAAACTGGCACATGCGCAGATACGTCGAGGGGGACAGATCCTCATAGGAGACAGATTTTCATGCTACACCGGAACGGTGCGGGAACACGGCGAGAGGAACGCGCGGAGCAAAGGTAAGTGAATTGACACAGGGGGGACTTGGGGACTTAATATGGGGGATGAATTAATATGGGGGATGAATTACTATAGGGGGGATGAATTACTATATGGGGGATGAATTACTATGGGGGATGAATTACTATATGGGGGATGAATTACTATGGGGGATTAATTACTATATGGGGGATTAATTACTATGTGGGATGAATTACTATATGGGGGATGAATTACTATATGGGGGATGAATTACTATGGGGATGAATTACTATATGGGGATTAATTACTATGGGGGATGAATTACTATGGGGGATGAATTACTATGGGGGATGAATTACTATATGGGGGATGAATTACTATATGGGGGATGAATTACTATGGGGGATGAATTACTATATGGGGGATGAATTACTATGGGGGATTAATTACTATATGGGGGATTAATTACTATGGGGGATGAATTACTATGGGGGATGAATTACTATATGGGGGATGAATTACTATGGGGGATGAATTACTATAGGGGGGATGAATTACTATATGGGGGATGAATTACTATGGGGGATGAATTACTATAGGGGGGATGAATTACTATATGGGGGATGAATTACTATGGGGGATGAATTACTATAGGGGGGATGAATTACTATATGGGGGATGAATTACTATATGGGGGATGAATTACTATGGGGGATGGATTACTATATGGGGGATGAATTACTATATGGGGGATGTATTTTCAGTTTTAAAAATGTGGCTCTCAAAATAAATTTCAATCGTGGTTTTGGCGAGATTTGGCTCAGTTGAAAAAAAAGGTTGCCCACCACTGACCTAAGGCTATGATTGTGATTATGACAATACACTGTGGCCCTGATTAACCCTTTGCTTACTGGGCCCTTAAACCCCCTTCATGACCAGAGCGCTTTTTGCAATATATGCAGTGTTGGATTTGTTTTAAATGTTGCAATGGTTTTGCGGCTCCCAGTCTTTTTTTCCCTCTCGGAAACGGGTCCAAGTGGCTCTTTATGTCTTAAAGGTTGCAGACCCTTGATCTAGTGGGATCCCCAAACCTTTTTCCATTCTCAATTCCACTAGAGGTTCTCCCCCTAGTGAGTAACATGCATTCATTTTTTTAGCCCCTAAATGCATTACTTTGCATTTTGCAATATTAAACCATTTGCCATGCAGTTGCCCACCCCTTTATTTTACTGAGGTCTTCCTGTAAAGTTGTCCTGCTGTGAAGTTATTGCCCTGCTTAGCTTTGAATCATCAGCAAACACCCAGAATGAACTATGTATACCAACCTTTATATCATTTATAAACATATTAAAGAAAATTGTTCCCAAGACAGATCCTTGAGGTACCCCACTTACAACTCCAGACCATTCAGAAGATACATTATTAACCATCACCCTCTGGGCACTTTCAAGCAACCAAGAGACATACACTATCCAGGTACATACACTATCATCAATCCTATTTATAGGGAATTGTATCAAATGTTTTGGTGAAATCTAGATATACTATGTCCACAGGCCTTCTGCTAATGAGATTGCTAGTCACTTTCTCATAGAATGTGAACAGGTTGGTCTGGCAAGAACGATATTTAATAAATCCATGCGGCTTACTACTAATGAAACTTTTAATGGTTGTGTGTACTAGGCACATGAAAGCTGTAGAAAACATCCATCTTGTTCAGGTCACAAGTCTTCCATGCCATTTTGTTATGTAGTGATGTGATAATTTCTTTGCCCATTTTCCAGTGTATACTTCTATTATGCAGTGTTTGTTTTGCCCTTTTCCAATATGGCTGCTATGCTGTCTGGGCACTGAGGATGAGGTCATCAGAGAGAGACTTGTGAAAAAGAGGGAAGTGTGGATTTCCTGGGAGAGAGAGAGAACTCAGACTGTAAGTGTTGCAGCCTCCCCTCACTGAGACATGCAGAAAAGACTGTTATTGCTTTAATGTTCCTATTTGGAAGTTACTTTATGTTGGATGGTTCACTGAATGTTATTTCTTCAATACATGAACTTTCATATACACTGCTGTGTGGATTACTGTCTATGTGGACGATATATTTTTCAGTTGGGATATCACTTGTTATCTACAAGCCCCAATTGAGTGGAGGCACTAGCGCTTGTTAGAGATCTTGTCCTGATCACAAAGATTATAAGGATTCTGCTCCTAAATACTATACAGGTGGTGTCATCACACACCAGTAGCCGCAAAGAGTGTACAAATAGCACTACATTTGGAGGCACTGCTGAGAGAATATATCTTGGATTAGAACATTACAGAAAGACCATATCAACAGAAGCTGTGAGGCAGTGGGCCCTAGAAGAGGGACTGCCACCTGAAAGGACATTTGCTATTTCATATGTGCCTATCACTGTGAGTTCCCACAGACTGTGGGAGGCACTAAAAGCAAATGAAACCTTGCAATATGCCTTTCTTGTGGATAAAAGAGAAGAAGATGAGAGTTGTGAACTGTATACCCATTATCTCTGTCTCAGTGAGGTGGATTTAAATCCAGTTAAAGGGTCCTTTTGCATAAATCCAAAAGGGGGCTGAAGCAATTGGTTGTGCTGTAGTATTTCCAGTGATTTCATCTCCAGTAAGGCAAAAGTTAACAGCCCTGCCTGTAAAGTGTGAACCATTGAAAACAACGGCTTCATTAGGAGAGACTGTAATGTTGCCTGCTACAGCCACTATGCAGGAAACAAATATTGAGCATCTACTGCTAAAAGTCACTGAAGTCATTGCTCAGAATTTACATGCTGATTCTTACTGCAAATTAAAGGCTTTTTCAGGAGTGCTACCTGTCCCTGCTGGTGAAGAAAGCTTTGAAGTGTGGAAAGATTTTGCACAACAAGTGATAGAGGAATGGACCTGCTCAGAGGAAAAGAAAAAACAGCGCATCATGGAAAGCTTAAGACCACCAGCATCCATTATTGTTAGAGTTTACAAGGACACACATGTGAGTACCAGTGCTCAAGAATATATTGATATTTTGACAGATGCTTATGGACTGCACCATGACCCGGATCAGATGCTTGCTGATTTTAAACAGACAAAGCATAAAGAGGGAGAGGATGTTTCTGTGTTTGTGAGGAGGCTAGAAGTGTTTCTAGGAAGATTTCTCACTGAAAAGGTCATCTCTCCTACAGATGTAGATAAATTAAGGACTGCTCAAATCATAAAGGGGTTACTGCCGCATCACCCAATGTCACCGGTCCTAAGAGTTGTTTTGAGAGAGAGAAACTTTACTTTTACTGAAACTATGACTGAAGTAAAGAAACAGGAGGCTGAAATCCTTTTTAGTACCCCTTCTAAAAGCAAAGTTCATCAGAGTTCTTCGGGTGAGCACAAAAATGAGACTGTTGCTAAAAACAAAGAAGTTGGTAGACTTCCACAGCCTAGAGCTCTATCTGCTGAGAAAACCTCCAGTGATAAGCCTCTCTTCCACATTAAATGTTTTCGCTGTGGACAAGCAGGTCACACAGTTCTTCAGTGTCCACAGCTTGCTGATAGTTCTGAAATTCATAGTAAAGCTGGACAAATGTATAAAAGAAAACAGGGGAAATCAAGAAAAAAAATGTTCACTAAACTGCTTGGAGTAGGCCGCAGATGTACTTTCAATTTGTTTGTTAATGATATACCCACTACTGCTCTTTTTGACACGGGCTCTCAGCTGACTACTATCTACAGACCCTTCTATCAGCAACACTTAAGCCACCTCCCTTTGAAACCTATGGACACTATGCCTGTTTATGGTGTGGGAGAAAATCCTGTTTTTATGGATGGTTGTCTGGAAGTTGAGCTTCACATTCCTGGTGTGACAGCTGATGAGGATCCCCCACTTAAAGTCATTGCCTATGTGAGTCCTCCTTCCGGGGTAATGAGTATGCTAGTATGATTGTGGGCTCCAATGTTGAAGCCGTTGAGGCTGCTTTCATAAGGTTTCTTCAGCCACAACAGGGTACTCCTCTACCTTCACTGCCTGTTGCTCCAGAACTTCAAAATATCTGCCAAACTTTTGCTCCTGATCTTCCTGGAGGATGTGTGGGGAATCCATGGCATCCCATAGAGCTTCCAGCCGGGGGAGTGAGAGTGTTGCGGGTTTATGTGGAAATTTCACCGGGTGCAAATGGTAGTTTTTTCCTGCTGGAGACCGATCCAAAAGAGGCTGCAAAGAATGGCTGGGAGATAGTACCAGAAAGGAAAGACTATTGTTTAAAATGTCCAAGAATGGATGTTGTTACTGTTCGGAATGTTACCACATACCCAGTTATAATACCAGCCTGGCAGGAGGTAGCCTATTGTTACCCAGTGGAAACTACTAGCTCTTACCCTGCCAAGCTCGAGGAGAAAGAAACCAAATTAGACTTTCACCTGAATGATGCTGATAGTCCTGCAGAGCACAAACAAGTACTAGAAGAGCAGCTAATGGAAAACAATGATGTTTTCTCTACTGATGACATGGATGTCGGGTGTGCTAAAAGTATTCAACACAGTATTCGGCTAACAGATAGCACCCCCTTTAGAGAAAGATCCAGGCGCATACCTCCTAAAGATCTGGATGATGTTCGAGAGTGCTTGCACAAAATGAAAGATCAAAACATCATTGTTGAGTCTAAAAGCCCGTACGCATCCCCAATAGTGGTTGTCAGAAAGAAAAATCGTGGAGTGCGAATATGTGTTGATTACAGGACTCTAAATCGGGGAACGGTCCCAGATCCATACACTCTACCTCGCATTGAGGAAGCTCTTGATGCCCTGAAAGTCAGCAAATGGTTCACAGTAATGGACCTAAGATCCGGGTATTACCAAGTACCAATGAGTGAGGAAGATCAAGAAAAGACATCTTTTATTTGCCCTCTGGGGTTTTTCCAGTTTGCTTGAATGCCTCAAGGAATTAGTGGTGCACCTGCAACCTTCCACCGTCTAATGGATCGGACACTGGGAGACCTTTGTCCCACTCAATGTATTGTCTACCTAGATGACATAATTGTTTTTGGCTCCACTCTGGAGGAGCATGATCAGAGACTGTTTAAAGTGCTTGATCGTTTGAGGAGAGAAGGTCTGATACTCTCCCTGGACAAATGTAAGTTTGCCCATTCTTCAGTAAACTTTGTGGGCCACATCGTATCTGCAGAAGGGGTAGCAACTGATCCTGCTAAAGTGGAGGCTGTGGTAACCTGGCCCTGTCCCACAAATCTGACAGAACTGAGTTCCTTCTTGGGGCTTTGTGGCTATTATCGCCGCTTCATTAGAGACTATTCCAAGACTGCTCGGTCTCTTAATGACTTGCTTAAAGAAACACCTGGTATTGACACAACCAGGAAAACTCCTTTCAGTGAGAGGTGGACTTCTGCTTGTGAGGAAGCTTTTCTACAGCTTAAGAAAAGCCTTACAAAAGCACCAGTGTTGGCTTATGTAGACTCACAAAAGCCAGGAGTACCCAGGAGGACTAAGGCCTGTTGCTTATATCAGTCGCAGTCAAAGCCCAGCAGAGAAGAATTATCCTGTGCACAAACTGGAATTTCTTGCCCTGAAGTGGGCTATTGTTGAAAAGCTGCATGATTACTTGTATGGGGCTCAGTTTGAGGTGAGAACTGATAATAACCCCCTCACTTATGTTTTGACTACAGCCAAGCTGGATGCCACTGGTCATAGGTGGCTTTCTGCCTTGTCTAATTACCAATTCACTCTCAAGTACAAGCCAGGACCCAAAAATATTGGCGCTGATGCTCTCTCCAGGCATCCTGGATTGCCAGTGAATTTAGAAGAAAGTGAATGGGAGGAAGTACCTGGGTCTGCTGTGGCTGCCTACTGTGCTACAGCTGCTGTACAAGGAGACAATATTGTTTTCTCTGACTTACGAGTTATTGACTCATTTGGAGCTGGTGAAGAGTGTATCCCAGACATGTATTGCTGCCCCACTGCTCTAGGGGTACCAGAAAACATCCAGCTGCAAAAGAAAGATATGATTCTTCTACAAATGAGGGATCCAGTAATCAGACATGTTAGAGAGTCTGTTTTCTGCAAAGATCCTAATTACATGAGAAAAACCATACCTGAGCAGAGTACCTACTATCTTAAGGAATGGGATGAACTAAAATCGATGGACTTTTGTATAGGGTACATTTGTTCCATGATCATCCTGGAAGGAGACAGCTAGTGCTCCCTCAAGTCTACAGAAAATCTGTTTTGAGAAGTTTGCATGACCAACATGGGCATCTAGGAGTTGAAAAAACATATGGATTTATCCGAGACCGTTTCTTTTGGCCACGAATGAGGGAAGCTGTTGTGAACTATTGCCGCTGTTGTGTGAGATGTCTGCAACAGAAAACACTGCCTTCTCGAGCTGCTCCTATGGAACACTTGAAAAGTTCTGGTCCAATGGATTTAGTGTGCATGGACTTTTTGTCTATTGATAATGACAGCAATGGTGTGGGAAATGTTTTGATTGTGACTGATCACTACACTCGATATGCTCAAGCTTATCCCACCAAAGATCAAAAAGCAGTAACTGTGGCCAAAGTGTTGTGGGAGAAGTTTTTTGTTCATTATGGACTGCCAAATTGACTTCACTCTGGCCAGGGACGGGACTTTGAAAGTCGCCTAATTAAAGAGCTGTTAACATTGCTTAACATCAACAAGAGCTGAACCACGCCTTATCAACCAGAGGGTGATGCTCTCCCTGAGCGTTTCAATCGTACCTTGTTGAATATGTTGGGTTCCTTTCCTAATGGTGCTAGACAAACCTGGAGCCGACATGTTGGAGCTATGGTACATGCCTATAATTGTGCCAGACATGAGTCAACTGGTTTCTCTCCTTATTTTCTCATGTTTGGGAGAGAAGCCCGTCTGCCTTTGACATTCAGTTGCATGTGTCTACTGATGGAGTGGAACATAGAAATCACTACCAGTATGTGGCACGACTCAAACATAATTTACAAGAGGTCTATCGAATGGAATAAATTATATTATTTACTATATCTGAAGCCTGCGTTTCCCTGTGTCAGTCCACACACTTCTGGTCACACCCGCATCTTTGACACCCCCCTTCCTTCTTGTCACGTACCTGGTGTGAGAGGCCAATGGAGAGAGGGCTTCCCTTGTGGCTAAGTTCCAGACTCCCCAGGAGTGGGACAGCAGGAGTCAGGCCCAAAGTGGCACAGGTCGCCTGTAGGAGTGCTTGTTGATGGTCCACCCAGGAGCACAGCTGATGCACTGAGATGAGGTCTGCAGACAGGTGGCGCCTGTGCAAGGTATGCAAGCCCTTCCGGGGAACAGAGGATTACTGGATAACCAGTTTAAAGCCAAGGTCAGGTACCGGGTGGGAATCAGAGCAGACATAGTCAGATGGGATAACCAAAGTCATACACAGAGGAGCAAAGAGGGAATATCCGTTAGCCAAGCCGAGGTCAGATCAGGGGTTAAGCAGAGAAGACAGGTCCAAGAACAAGCCGAGTTGGTATCAGGAAATCACAGATCACAATAGCACAGGAAACAGGAACAAGGAACTGGGAAGCCAGAGATCAACCAGCACCTGAGAGTAGGGCAGGGCTTCCTTATTATTATTATACAGTATTTATATAGCGCCAACAGTTCACTCAGCGCTGTACATTACAATGGGAGACAATACATGAGACAGTACAATAACAATACAATGCGATACACGAGAGGTTCGAGGGCCCTGCTCCTTGGAGCTTACAATCTAGGAGGGAGGGGATAGTGGTACAGGAGGAAATGGCTGTGGGGGATGGAGTGGTAGGAGGAGTGGAGGAGATTGGCTTTTAGGTGAGGGTGGGGTAGGCTTCCCTGAAGAGATGGGTTTTCAGGGTGCGCCTAAAGGTGAGGAGGGTAGATGACAGTCTGATGGATTGGGGTAGTGAGTTCCAGAGGATGGGGGAAGACCTGGAGAAGTCCTGGAGTCGGTCATGGGAGGAGGAGAACTGGGAACTGGAGAGTAGGAGGTCTTGTGAGGAGCGGAGAGTACGCGTTGGGTGGTATATGGATATCAGGTCGGTGAGGTAGTTTGGGGCAGTATTATGAATAGCTTTGTACGCCAATGTTAGTAGTTTGAATTGTATGCGTTGGGCAATCGGAAGCCAGTGGAGGGAATGACAGAGGGGGGTGGCTGATACGGAGCGGTTGGTATGGTGGATGAGTCTGGCCGCAGAGTTCAGGATAGACTGAAGCGGGGAGAGTCTGTGATGAGGTTAGCCGGTGAGGAGGGAGTTGCAGTAGTCAAGTTATGAGATAATAAGGGAGTGAATGAGTTGTTTAGTAGTTAGTCTGGGGTTAGGAACGAACGTATTTTGGAGATGTTGCGGAGGTGGAGCCTGCATGAATTTGCCAGCGATTCGACATGGGGCTGGAAGGATAGGTTGGAGTCTAGAGTGACACCTAGAACTTTGGCTTGCGGGGTGGGACTGATGGTGGCGTTATTGGTCGTGATGGAGAGGTTGGGGGGGGGGGGGGGGCAAGGGCTTGGGGGAAAACTAGGAGCTCGGTTTTGGAAAGGTTTAATTTCAGGAAGTGGAGTGACATCCAGTCTGATATGTCGTTCAGTAGGCAGGCGATTCAGGCGGAGACTGAAGGGGTGAGGCGAGGGGTAGAGAGGTAGATTTGCGTGTCATCGGCGTAGAGGTGGTAGTTGAAGCCGTGGGAGTGTATCAGTTGGCCAAGGGAGGAGGTGTAGATGGAGAAGAGAAGGGGCCCGAGGACAGAGCCTTGGGGGACCCCAACAGAGAGGGGGAGGTGGCAGCGTTATAGGTAACACTGAAGGAGCGCTGGGATAGAAAGGAGGAGAGACAGGAGAGAGCGAAGTCTCTGATGCCAAGGGAGTATAGTTTTTTAAGGAGAAGGGGGCGGTCAACTGTGTCAAAGGCCACGGAGAGGTCGAGGAGCAGGAGGACTGAGTAGCTTTGGCGGTTAGCAGCCCGTTGGTGAGTTTGAGTAGGGCGGTTTTGGTGTAGTGTAGGGGACGGAAGCCAGACTGTAGGGGATCAAGGAGGCCCTTATAAAGGCTGTTTGGAGCCAAATTTGAGCCAATGTGAACTTCTGCAGCCATGCAAGGTACTGGTAGGGGTGAGAGGTCTTCTAACACCTCAGCCAAGGACAGAGCCTTGACAGTGCCCCCCCTAAAGGGCAGCCTCCGGATGCCTACTTGGGCCATCTTGTCTGGATATTTGGAGTAGAACTCCTGGAGAAGTGTGGGGTCATGTAAGTTGTCTTTTACTTCCCAGGAGCTTTCTGCAGGAGGATACCCCTTCCATTTGATCAAGAACTGGATCTGCCCTCCTCGCTTCCTGCAGTCCAGGATTGATTCTACCTTGTATTATGCCTCCTCCCCAACTGTTATTGGCGGCAGAGGTGGTTCTACTCTTCCTGGAAATGGATCATGAACTGCTGGCTTGAGCAGAGAAACATGAAAGACTGGGTGAATCCTATATGATTTGGGAAGAGATGGCTTATATGCTACTGGATTGATTACTCGTTTGATCCAAAAGGGCCCAATGTATCTTGGTCCCAACATTCGCGATGGGCAAGGAAGTTTTAGGTTGGCTGTTGATAACCAAACCTGGTCTCCAACCTTCAGAAAAGGATTTCCCCTCCATTTCTTGTCATAGTATCTTTTGTAGTCAGTTTGTGATCTTTGTATGGATTCCTGGAGAGCTCGATAATTGTCCTGTATCCTGCTGATTCTGTCCTGAACTGCAGGTACCGAGGTTCCAAGTATGGTATCTGGCAGGCACGAAGGGTGGAATCCATATTTGGCCCAAAAAGATGACTGATTCTTAGTGGAATGGACAGAATTATTGTATGCAAATTCTGCTAATGGGAGTAGAGATGTCCAGTCATCCTGGGAAAAGGTGGAGAAACATCGTAGATATTGTTCCAATGTTTGGTTAGTTCGTTCAGTTTGGCCATTCCTTTGAGGGTGGTAGGCAGATGGATGATGATAGGCAGAGTTCCACTTTCAGGGTTTTACATAGGGTTTTACCTGAAGGTAAATTGAACCCCTCGGTCTGACACGATATTGCTGATCAGTCCGTGTAGCCTAACGATTTCCTTGATAAAGATATGTGCCATCTCAGGTGCTTACAGAGTTCCTATCATTGGCAGAAAATGGGCCATCTTGGATAGCCGGTCTACCACCACTAGGATGGTAGTAAACCCCTCAGAGAGCAGCAAGTCTACAATAAATTCCATTGCGATCATTTCCCATGGATCCTTAGGAATGGACAGGGGCCTCAGCAACCCCCATGCCTTGGCTTTGTCTCCCTTGCTACGTAGACACACTGTGCAGGATTTTACGTAAGTTCTGCAGTCCTAACTTAAGTTGGGCCACCAAAACGAGTCGGGCCAGGTTGAGTTCTCTCCAAGTGTCAATCAGGGAGTAACACTGTAATATGTCCTGGAAAGTTTGTTTAGGGGTTAATGATGGGGGAAGTTGAGGAGATTTGTCTAGGGAGGGGTATAAGGTACTGTTTGAATCCCTGCATGCAACCAGAGTACCGCATTTGTGATGGTCAATAACTGATAGCAAGTGGGAAACGAATGGTAAGGGACCTTGGTTTGGGGCATAATATGTAGCGATGGTGACTTCTACGTCTAAAAGTAGTCCGATTAGCAAGAGATAATGGCCTTCAGGGTCTTTAATCTCATTGTGCAGCGTAAAGGGAGTTGTACGGTAGAAGGCAACAAGTAACCCTCTGTGTTTGGTTGCAGCAGAGGCTGTGTATACCTGGGGGTAAGGGGGGCCAAGGAATTTGGGAGTAGAAGTAGGGGTGAAGTGCGTTTCTTGTAGGCATACTATGTGGGTTTTACATGAAGCAAAAGAGTGGAAGGCCTTGTTGCGTTTCTGAGGTATGTTAAGGCCCTGAGCATTCAGGGTGAGAATATTTAAAGAACCCATGGGTTAAGTGTAGGCGTGTTAAGTGATAAGGTATCAGCAACTGGTTGGGAATTTGGTAGTCGCGGTAGTAGGCAATTGGGTGGTACAGAAGGCTAGACGAGATTGTGGAGTCATTTAAAAAGGAGGGGGGAGGATGGATATAGGGAAAGGTGTTGGGGGGGGGGAGTGGGTGGCCATTCTAGGCCTAGAAAGAAAAAAAAAAAAAAAAAAGGGAGATGGTCCCTAAAGTCACCAAGTGACAGGGTGGTCTAAGGAGCAGTGGAAGCCCAAGCAGTATTAAAACTGCAATACCGCAGGGGCTAGTGGCAAGTGTGCAGGGGACGACAGTAGTACAATAAATACATTACAGTAAGATCCTGGAAGTAAAATAGAAGAATGGGTTCCCGAAGGAACCTAGGGGTCCTGAGTTCAAGCGGCACCAGCCGTCAAAAAGGGCCGGTGAGGATAAAATGCAGCTTAATGTGCCGCCAGAGCTGGGGTCCCCATACATATGTTAAAATACATCCATAACAAGACAGTGCAGAATGTATCATGTAAGGCACAATAAACTCTCAGAAACCTGGTAAAGAGAAGAGTCAAAATAACCATTAACTCTCAGGACGAATTAGAAAAAAAATGTGTTCCCGGTATTTAAAAGAAAAAAAAGAGAAAATTAGGATAAGAACAAAATAGGCCCTGAGGGCTAGTGCAAGGATACATAACGTCCGCATCCTAAGGAGGGATGAGGAGGGTGGACAACGTGGATGTTGACCGCTGCGTTGGCAGCGTCACGTGAGGATGAGTCACGTGAGGATGCTGAGGCAAGAAGTGAATGGTGAGGCTCAGTCCATAGAGTCTTGTGGAGATGGAGCAGGTGAAGAGAAGCACCCTCGTTTGTGGGCATTAAGTTGACCGTTGGCAAGGTGTGATGGGTGGGATTTCTGTGGTGAGCAGGACGCGGACCACCGTCTGGAGCTTTCTGATGATGTTGTTGGTGGTTGCAAATGGAGGTTCCGTAGGGTGTCAGATTTCTTTTTATCAAATACATCAAGGAAATGGTGGTAGGCAGGGGGAACGGATTGACTGGCATCTGAGGTAGGCTGAACTGAGAGGCACAGAGGGAAATTGGTGGGTGTGGGAGTGTGCAGTGCTGAAGGCAGTAATTTGATGGGAAGGTGACTTCTTTCTTGAGCCTGTTGATTTGTGGATTGTGAGCTTGCAACTAAGGTATTCCTAGGATGGCTGGAAACATGGTAGATCTCAGGACATCGAAGCGGTTTCATTCCTGATGGCCAGAGTCAGCTGTGGCTAGGATGGGAATGGTTTCTTGGGTAACGAGCCCTGAGCTAGGAGCGGTGCCATCTGCTAGGAGTATATCGAGCCTTTGTGTTTTAGAACAAAGAGGTTTACCTAGGTTCTGGGCAAGGTTGATGTCCAAGAAACAACTACAGGCTCTCGAATCAATGATTGCCCGCAACTTGACTTCCTTTCCAGCCACCTGTAATGACATGCGTAGAACGACATGGGTGGTTAATGTTCCAGAAAACTGGAGATATGAAGGATGAGGACTTACTTGGTCGCACTGGGCAGTTGCGTAAGAAATGGCTCATGGCCCCGCAGTAAAGGCATAGGTTGCCTTGCCATCTGCGTAATTTTTCCTCTGGAGTTAAGGCAGATTGGAGAAGGCCAATTTGCATGGGTTCTACTTCAGGAGTGCTGATATGAAGAGAAATAGGGATAGAATTAACTGGTCTTGGAACCCTTGGCAGAACCCACGTGGGGCGAAAGGTCTGGGTACGTTCAGAACATCTCTCCCGTAGTCGTCGATCCAATTCTGTAGCGAGTTGAATTAGGTTCTCCAAGGAGGAGGGAGCTTCCACCCTGGCTAATTCGTCCTTGAGGGACTCAGACAGACCTAGACAAAATGTGATCACTGAGTTCAGCGCTGGGTCTTTTTGTTCCAGTAAGCTGTGTGCCCATGATTGAGGTTCGTCAGAAAGGAGAGAAATGATGAACCCCACTTTAACTGCCTCAAGTGAGAAGGTTCTGGGTTGCAGTGCGAAATACAACTCACAAGTGTTCTTGAAGGCTCAGAATTTACGTTCGTCTCCTAGGAAGCACAGGAAGTACAATAGCACAGGAAACAGGAACAAGGAACTGGGAAGCCAGAGATCAACCAGCACCTGAGAGTAGGGCAGGGCTTCCTTATAAAGGCCGTTTGGAGCCAAATTTGAGCCAATGTGAACTTCTGCGGCCATGCAAGGTACTGGCAGGGGTGCCAGGTCTCCTAACACCTCTGTCGAGGACAGAGCCCTGACACTCCTCCTTTCAGCTCATACAGTCCACAAAATCGTAGTTACTGGTAGACACCCCTTATCAGCCTGGTAATAGGACTAGCAGGATCTAACCCCAAATATACTTTGCAGGGCCCATAAAAGTGTCTGGCATAGCCACTTCAGTGACCAGAAAGTTAACAGATATTGGGTCATAAATACCTTAGCTGGAAGTCGGGAGAATACACAACCCTGATTGACTGGTTATCATCCAAGACTCTAAAACTTCAGCATCTTTCATAATTAATGAAATAATGACAGCACAGCCAGTTATTGGGTAGTATTTTGAACTAAAACACCCCTATGCAGGAGCTACCAGAGTTGATTAGGCCTCCACACCCCTTCTATGAGAAATAGATATCCGAGACCTGTCACATCTATATCCATTTTTTAAGCTAATTTTATGCTAGACAATAATCTGCAAGGTATCAGACTGTACACGGTAGGTATTCAGAAATATGAATTCTTACAGTATAGTAAACTATATTTGGGACTTGGTCATAAATGTAGTGACCTCCCAGCCACTACCCCTTAAACTGGATGATTGGTCAGATGGTCTCTGTCAACATCCCTTTGATACCACAGAAAAATTTCAGGACCTTTTGACAGCACTTGTGTACCATCAGCCAAGGCACATCTCTCAAGTTATGAGAGATGATAACACCTTGCTCACCCTTGACTGAACTCTGCTTAAACCAAGGATTTTCTAGTATTCTTCATTTTTGTTTTCAATATTTTTATTGAAAATTTTTAACAATAATTGGCATAAAAGGGTTCCAAAAAGCATTACATAGCTCTTTATACAGTACATAAAGCAGACAGTTAACTTAACAACAAATACATTTGTTCCCTATCTGGTCAAAACAAAAGGCACTTGTTATCTGGGTATCAGTAGTACTTGTGGGGCACGAGGGGAGCCCCTGTAACTTGAATGTTACTCATCAATATCATGATCCTGGTAAATACCAGGCCACCTATACTTTAGGGAACATACCCAACAACTAGATAAATAACTACGTAAAAATATAATATGTATAACCTTATGAACAATATAGTAGGTGCAATATATGCCAAACATGCCATATATGTCAGGCTATCTTCCCTAACTGTAGGGAACATACCATAAATGTGCTGTAGTAAACATTGTCCCTGAGTTTGTTGAAATACAGCTTTACGAATGAGGAAAAGGCAAGAGTGCCTAGAAAAAGGCAGTAAAGGAAAAGAAAAGGCGGGGGGAGAGAAAAGGACTCCACACTCCATCTCAACCCTTGTCCAAGTTTTCCTATTCAGACTAAACCCAAGGGTGTTTGTTAAATATTTAACCCAGGAGTCCCACACCTTTTTCGAAGAGTTTCATTTTTTCATTCTAAATTGCTGACAGCCGCTCATTTATCATTATCCAAGAAAGCTTATGTTTAAGTTGGTAAAAAGGTATAATTGCTGACTTCCAGTTTCTGGCAGTAGTAATTTTTCTGAGACAAATATGAAGGCAATAAGCCTTCTTTGATGTTTGGAAGCTTCCTCCACCTCGCATCCCAGTAGGGCATGCTTCGGCGACTTGGTCAAATTTACGTGGGTGAGGGTATATATGAAATTATACACTCTAATCCAAAAGCGCCTCACTTTGGGACATCTCCACCATATGTGGTATGCTGTACCTTCCTGGTCACAACCTCTAAAGCATAGTGTAGACACACCCGGGATATGTGTGGCCAGTCTAACTGGTGCCATGTACCACTTAAGGAGTCCTTTATAATTGGCTTTGATATTGGAAGTATTCACGATAGGCCTTGAGGCCCTTTGGGCTAATGAATGTCGTTTGTCCAGCTCAAAACTATCCTGGAGATCTGTTTCCCATTTCTGCATGTAGCCAAGATTTGCCTTAGCATCAGTTGAAATAGTATAGATTGCTGAATTATGCCCCGTAATTTTATCAATTCTGTGACATAAATGTTCCATAGAGGACATGGAAACTAAATCAGATCTATGAGATAAGGCTTTTAAAAATACAAAATGAGATGTCTGAATATACAATATCTATAACATTCAGTTTCTGGCATATAGTACCGCTCTATTAAAGTTTATTTCTACAGAATTCCTCTATGATCACAGAGATCAGCTAAATGCAAAAGGCACTTGTTAGTCCACCAATCAAAAGTATTGGGAATGAGGGTGAACTCTTTATTGCGAAGTATTGAGGCAAGTGGACTGTGAGGGGACTTAAATTTATAGGACTTGGAAAGTCTATCCCAAATTTCCAGGGCAAGTGAAAGGGAGGGACATAAAATTGGAGGCCACTCCTTCGCTGGTAGCCATAGAATGAAAGAGATTGGCCTAGATAGAAAGGAGCAGGACTCCATTGCCATCCACAACAGTTGGGGTTTGTGGGACTGAATTTTAATTAACTAAGCCAACTGAGCAGCATGAAAGTATTTTAGCAAGTCCGGAATCCCCAGGGCACCTCTTAGTTTCGGAGTCAATAGAGTAAGCTTATTCACCCTAGGCCTCTTTCTGCCCCAGACAAACAGTATTAGATTTCTTTGAAAAATCAACAAATCAGATCTAAAAAGTGATACTGGTAAAGTGTGAAATAAATATAACAAGCATGGAATGATGTTCATCTTCAGTGAATGTAGCATTCCAAGTGCAGAGTAGGTGTCAAATTAATCCCCAGGAATGGGAGGGCCTCAGACTGCCAATGAAAACCATATGATGTTTCTAGGACATCTACAATATTATTGGACAAGGAAGCAGGGTATCCCCTTTAATGTCTACACAATTGTGGATTTTGATGGCCAGTGGTTCTAAGGCCAGTGCAAAGAGTACTGGGGATAGAGGACACCTCTGGAGAGTTCCTCTGTGGATGGTTAGAGGGTCCAAAACATTTCCCTTCACCGTTAAGGACGCATTAGGTGTGCTATATAGGACCTGCAATGTTGATACAAAACTCTGTCCAAATCCATATCGTGATAGGGTATTAAAACGATAGTCCCAAGACAGGGAGTCGAAGGCCTTATGTATGTCCAGGGACAATAACATACTCTGTTGGTGCCCCCGTCCATCTCAAACTGAATCTATTGCCAAAATAATGTTGATTATCCTCCTAGTTTTATCGAACTCCTAGAGAGTATCCCACTTGTTCAGGATGGATATACTGGGCTAGGAAAAAGTTTAATCTGAAAGCTAGTATCTTAGACAATATTTTAAAGTCCATGTTTTTTAAATATATGGGGCCGTAATTGGCGCAGTCCCTGTGGTCTTTGCAGGGTTTTTGATTAACATTTATATATGCTGCATTCTCCTGAGTTGGGAGAGCCGAGTCCTACTTGATTGCTTTGAAAAAGGAGCATAGGTGAGGTGTCAAAACATCTAGCTATTTCCGGTAATAATAACCCAAGAAGCTGTCTGGGACAGGTGATTTAGAGGGGTGTACGTTCTTGATAGCTAATTTAATTTCCTCTTCAGAAAATGCCCTGTCCATAAGCTCAGAATGAGCCTGCTTCAGTTTTAGGCAAGGAAATATGTTGAAAAAATGTATCCGCCCTGTCCGGCGGGAACTGGTCAGGTTTGGCATATAGTGTGGAATAAAATGTATGAAATTCACTCAGTAACAGTGCAGGGTTCTGGGTTAAGTGCCCATTTTACAAACTCAGCTTAGGCAAAGCATTTATACACATGGTACCAATTTCCTTGCCAGTAAGGTGGTAGGCATATCCCGCATTGTGTAATATTTATGCTGCTACCAGCTGATGCATTTTTCTGCTTGAGTTGTAAGGCTCAGAATTAAAGTCATAACATACCTGTCTGTGGTGAAGTACGTGTTGCAAGTGTTTATTCTAAAATCAGAGATTTGTTATTGCTAAGATTGCGAGTTTCCTCCTTCTCGGTAAAAAGGTGGTGGTGACGTTTAAAGGGTTAAATGCTTAATTAACTAAACCCAGTGACAAATGCTCTCAGGCTGCTGGAGAGCTTTCAGCTGGAAAATCTTTGTGCAGGTTGCAGCTGAGAGTGGCATTGTTGCGTAAGTGACAGCACAGAGTGAGACCGGACAGCCCTTTGTCACGAGTTGGTGAGAAGGGCAGGGGTTGAGCACCGAGTTTTTCACAATACTGTTTTCATCAGAGGCTTAGATAACAGCACACAGCCAGGGGCGGACTAACAACTCATGGGGCCCCCGGGCAAAAGGGGATCATGGGGCCCCTGTGTCCTTGCCCAAACTCAAAAAAGCCTATGAAAAAGGTACCAGGGGCATCTCATGGGGCCCCCTACTGACCCTGGGCCCGAGTTTCCAAATGGTCAGTCCACCCCTGCACACAGCACACACATTACATAGAGTTAGGCACACAGTTAAACCTTTGATTGCCCTAGATGTTAAAGCACTCCCATTTTTCCTCAGTGTTCTTTGCTTCTAGACTTTGATCACGTGTAATGTCATGCAATATGGAGTGCAGTTTACTAAATTTGGCTCCAATTTAGTGTTCTTGCACTACCCTCATGTCTCCTTTCCTATGATTAATGTTGTACATAAATATTCTGTGATCACTATTTCCTAAGTTATCCCTTACTTCTACATCTGCAATCAAATCTGTGTTGTTTGTAACAGTAGTCACAGTACAGTAGTCTGTTAGTAGCGGATCTAGCAGAACATTATTTCTAGTTGGGGCATCCACCAACTGACACATGAAATAATTCTGCAAAACATTTAAGAAAAGACAAGCATTACATGACTGAGCAGTCCCATCTGCCCAGTCAACATCTGGATAACTGAAGTCCCCCATGATAATAACATACCTGCCTCGCCATACTTTTAGTACTATAAATATACCACCAATGTTGCCCATGGTATTATCCTCTTACTTTCATTCACTGGCAGCTATAGCTTCCTATGAGTCTTCCCTCCCCCCCACCTAGTTTAAAAATTCCTTCAATCTTGTGGCCATCTTCTCTTCCAATAGAACTACATCCTTCTCTCCCCATTTCGGTGCAGTCTGTCAATGCTATAGGTCAGGTAATTAATTAACCGAAAAGTCAGCTCAGTTCTCCATAAACCCAAAGCCCTTGTTCCTGCACCAGTTACCCAGCCACTTGTTAAGTTCCCTAAGCTCCCTAGATGCTAAATTCTTCCCCTAGTATTGATTCCCTAGGGCGTAACTGCTCAGGTTAGGAGTAGCCTTTAATGTATTATTGATTCATGATGCAAAAGTCTTTTGGCTGTAATGCATGAAGATTTTCTTATGTCACAGGTGTATCCAACTCCAAAATTTTCTGTCTGTTTCCTGCTGAGAAGAGCCACCTTCTCTAGTGACCACTGTTATTGGGACTAAAAGTGAGGAAGTAAATGAGAATCCAGAATGTTGAGTTGTCCATGGAAAAGGATAGAGTAGAAGCCAGAACAGAGGAGAAGTATTTTTATGAGGACACGTGGTGAGATAGGTCTGAACTAGGATTTACTTCTGTGTGGAGGTATTTCTTCTCACTTTTGTGTCTATGGAACAGGCAGTAAGTCCTAGAATATTTACAAGAAGCCCATACTATCTTCTTTGTGAAAATGCTAGCTCACTTAAAGTAGTTTTAAAGGTAAAAGGTTTTTTTTTACCTTAATGTATTCTCTGCATTAAGGTTGAAAAAAACCCTTTCAATAACAGCTCTTCCAGCCTCCTCCTTAACTCATTGCCAATGGTACACAAATATGCGGCCTCTCAGCAGCTGGGCCTTGACACCGAGAGGCTTCATATTTGCGTACCTAATAGAAAACAAACATGTGACAAGAGTGCGTGCTCTGCACGCTCCTGGCACAGTTACCAGCGGCTTACGGAAAGCTCCTGATCGTTACTTGCGATTAGGAGCTGTCTGATCATGTGATCGCTGTGGCAGCCAATCATGACAGCCACATGACCCTAAACCCCACCCCGCCTCCCGACAACAGACACCTCTTAAAGGGCAGGGAGGCACCAGCACCAAGGGTTAGACTTGCCTGAGTCTATTCTCAGTCCAGCGCTGTGCTTATCCACTGCAGCTCTTCATTCCGATTCCTGGTTTCCTTAGAGGCTGTAACGGCAGAAGGAGCCATTGGCTTCTACTGCTGTTAGTCAAAACCAGTGAGGAGAGAGAGGAAGGCAGGGCCAAGCCACACCTTGTGTCAATGGACTCACACAGCCTGGCTTGGAAGTGCACATGCATTTCTGCCCCACAGCAAGCTGCTTGCTCTGGGGGCAGACACAGAAGAGGAGGAGCAGACAGTGCCAGCAGGGGACCCAATAAGAGGAGATTCAGGGCCACTCTGTGCAAAACCAATAAAGTGCAACATGTTTGTTACTTTAATAAAAAAAATGACTTTTATAAATGCTTTAATGTTGTGCTGACCTCCACAACAGTTTATATCTCTGACCCTTATCTGGAGCATGCATTTAGCCTTTCAAGTCAAACATCCCAATTTGCTTACTTGTCACATGTCAATTACTTCAAAAGTAACTTAGCCATTGGGTCAGCAAAATGGCTTGTAACCAACAGTTTCAGCATAAGGACAACAATGACAACCTTTTTATATCTCCCATCAAAGCTTTAAGAAAACTGTTACTTATACCATGCATATTCATTTTGTATGCTTTATATTTGAAAATAGTTTACGCTTAATCAAAATTCATTCACTTTCAAAAAATTTGTAATAATGTTTTTTTTTTAGCAAACCAAAACAATGAGCAACTTTTAAAAAAAAAAATACTGCACAGTGACTGTTACTATAAAACCTACACATATAAATGTGTGAATAATTATCATTAGCAAGATCTGTGCATTAATTAAAAAGCATAAAAACTATGATTCATATTCTAAAGTGCTATAGCTTAAAGGAATCATAACCATAAATCTTAAAGGAGTCCCAGAGCACTCTTTGTGACAACATTAAATCTTTCTTCTGACTGATATACGTTCAACAGTTTAATTATTCATGGTGGAAGCCAGTTCATCAGTTTATAAAATATGTTCACACACAAAATCTGTGAAAGGTAACAACATTATGTTAATCAAAACTACAGTGACATACCCTTAGAGATTTTAAAAACTGTTATCTATGATAAAAAAACTAAAAGATAAATGCAGCAATGTGATACCTTTTTTTAAGCTTAATATTTTACTTGTTTCACTACTGTATTAAGAGTATCTTTAAGACATAACTCAGCTCTAATCTAATGATCTTACTTGCTAAAATAACTTTGCATTTTTTTCCCAGAACAGTTTAACAATTACTGTTTAGAAATCCTAAGATAATGCTGTTTTAGAACTATGATAATTTTAATTAAGGTCACTTTTCATATTAAATTATCACTACAAATGCTAATCATATAAAATCCTGTGAACTTTCAGTTTGGCTAGATTAATTTATTTAGCAATGGTTAATGATAGGAAAATAGAGAAAGAGTTGAAGGTACATTTAATATAGCTTTCACTGGGCCACAGTTCATATCTTAATGTTATTCCCTTCCTACCTGCTGTAATAACTTTTTAATTTTTTTAAACAAGTTTTAATTCACATACTATAGTAGATACAGTTAAACCTAATATAGGTTCATTACATTGTATAAAGTATGTTTTTTTTATTTTAGCTAAATCTATGACATACGTATTAGGAAAACCTGGAACATGAAGACTTTTGTAATCAGGTTCTACATGCTTTTTGCCTGTTTTGCTTTATACCCTCTATGTTACCTAGGTTTTTAAGCATTTAACTGCAATGAAGAGTGTGTCCTTGTACCTACATTGCTTTGTTCTTAAACAGATTATAATAAAGGGGTTTGTTTTATATTCTGGCTGTGCTGATTAGAGATGAGCGAATCGAAGTAGCCGAAGTGGAATTCGAGTCGAATATCGGAAAAATTTCGATTCGCGCCGAATCCGAAAAATAGCCTACTTCGGACGCGCGAATCGAAATTTTTCCGAAAATGGCGGCGGACATGTGCGGCGACGGAGCGGGGATGTCTGGGAAGGCGCGCAGACAAGGCGCGCTGACCCATAATGCATTCCTCAATGACATGTGATCGCATCAGCCAATCAGCAGCCAGCCAGCCAGCACTGTGTAATGGTCGAGCTATAAATAGCGGCCATTTTGGAATTCTTCATTTGCCTGCAGTCATTGAACAGAGGCAGACCGCTCTGTATTAGGGACAGAGTTAGGGCCACAGAAACGATACTTGGGGACAGAGAAACGTTACTTAGGGACAGAGAACAATTACTCAGGGACACAGAATTGTTAGTGAGGGCCACAGAATCGTTACTTAGGGACAAAGAAACGCTAGTTAGGGCCACAGAATTCATACTCAGGGACAGACAGAATTGTTACTGAGTGCCAAAGAATTGTTACTTAGGGCCACAGAAACGTTATTAGGGCCACAGAATTGTTACTCAGGGACAGACAGAATTGTTACTGAGTGCCAGAGAATTGTTACTTAGGGCCACAGAAACTTTAGTTAGGGCCACAGAATTGTTACTCAGGGACAGACACAGAATTGTTACTGAGGGCCACAGAACTGTTACTTAGGGCCACAGAAACGTTATTAGGGCCACAGTATTGTTACTCAGGGACAGACAGAATTGTTACTGAGTGCCAGAGAATTGTTACTTAGGGCCACAGAAACTTTAGTTAGGGCCACAGAATTGTTACTCAGGGACAGACACAGAATTGTTACTGAGGGCCACAGAACTGTTACTTAGGGCCACAGAAACTTTAGTTAGGGCCACAGAATTGTTACTCAGGGACAGACACAGAATTGTTACTGAGGGCCACAGAACTGTTACTTAGGGCCACAGAATTGTTACTCGCACAGACACAGAATTGTTACTCAGGGACACAGAATTGTTACTGAGGGCCACAGAACCGTTACTTAGGGCCACAGAATTGTTACTCGCACAGACACAGAATTGTTACACAGGGACACAGAATTGTTACTGAGGGCCACAGAACCGTTACTTAGGGCCACAGAATTGTTACTCAGGGACACAGAATTGTTACTGAAGGCCACAGAACTGTTACTTAGGGCCACAGAATTGTTACTCGCACAGACACAGAATTGTTACTCAGGGACACAGAACTGTTACTGAGGGCCACAGAACTGTTACTTAGGGCCACAGAATTGTTACTCGCACAGACACAGAATTGTTACACAGGGACACAGAATTGTTACTGAGGGCCACAGAACCGTTACTTAGGGCCACAGAATTGTTACTGAGGGCCACAGAACTGTTACTTAGGGCCACAGAATTGTTACTCGCACAGACACAGAATTGTTACTCAGGGACACAGAACTGTTACTGAGGGCCACAGAACTGTTACTTAGGGCCACAGAATTGTTACTCGCACAGACACAGAATTGTTACTCAGGGACACAGAACTGTTACTGAGGGCCACAGAACCGTTACTTAGGGCCACAGAATTGTTACTCGCACAGACACAGAATTGTTACACAGGGACACAGAATTGTTACTGAGGGCCACAGAACCGTTACTTAGGGCCACAGAATTGTTACTCAGGGACACAGAATTGTTACTGAGGGCCACAGAACTGTTACTTAGGGCCACAGAATTGTTACTCGCACAGACACAGAATTGTTACTCAGGGACACAGAACTGTTACTTAGGGCCACAGAATTGTTACTCGCACAGACACAGAATTGTTACACAGGGACACAGAATTGTTACTGAGGGCCACAGAACCGTTACTTAGGGCCACAGAATTGTTACTCGCACAGACACAGAATTGTTACTCAGGGACACAGAACTGTTACTGAGGGCCACAGAACTGTTACTTAGGGCCACAGAATTGTTACTCGCACAGACACAGAATTGTTACTCAGGGACACAGAACTGTTACTGAGGGCCACAGAACTGTTACTTAGGGCCACAGAATTGTTACTCGCACAGACACAGAATTGTTACACAGGGACACAGAATTGTTACTGAGGGCCACAGAACCGTTACTTAGGGCCACAGAATTGTTACTCAGGGACACAGAATTGTTACTTAGGGCCACAGAACTGTTACTTAGGGCCACAGAATTGTTACTCGCACAGACACAGAATTGTTACTCAGGGACACAGAACTGTTACTGAGGGCCACAGAACTGTTACTTAGGGCCACAGAATTGTTACTCGCACAGACACAGAATTGTTACACAGGGACACAGAATTGTTACTGAGGGCCACAGAACCGTTACTTAGGGCCACAGAATTGTTACTGAGGGCCACAGAACTGTTACTTAGGGCCACAGAATTGTTACTCGCACAGACACAGAATTGTTACTCAGGGACACAGAACTGTTACTGAGGGCCACAGAACTGTTACTTAGGGCCACAGAATTGTTACTCGCACAGACACAGAATTGTTACTCAGGGACACAGAACTGTTACTGAGGGCCACAGAACCGTTACTTAGGGCCACAGAATTGTTACTCGCACAGACACAGAATTGTTACACAGGGACACAGAATTGTTACTGAGGGCCACAGAACCGTTACTTAGGGCCACAGAATTGTTACTCAGGGACACAGAATTGTTACTGAGGGCCACAGAACTGTTACTTAGGGCCACAGAATTGTTACTCGCACAGACACAGAATTGTTACTCAGGGACACAGAACTGTTACTTAGGGCCACAGAATTGTTACTCGCACAGACACAGAATTGTTACACAGGGACACAGAATTGTTACTGAGGGCCACAGAACCGTTACTTAGGGCCACAGAATTGTTACTGAGGGCCACAGAACTGTTACTTAGGGCCACAGAATTGTTACTCGCACAGACACAGAATTGTTACTCAGGGACACAGAACTGTTACTGAGGGCCACAGAACTGTTACTTAGGGCCACAGAATTGTTACTCGCACAGACACAGAATTGTTACACAGGGACACAGAATTGTTACTGAGGGCCACAGAACCGTTACTTAGGGCCACAGAATTGTTACTCAGGGACACAGAATTGTTACTGAGGGCCACAGAACTGTTACTTAGGGCCACAGAATTGTTACTCGCACAGACACAGAATAGTTACTCAGGGACACAGAACTGTTACTGAGGGCCTCAGAACTGTTACTTAGGGCCACAGAATTGTTACTCGCACAGACACAGAATTGTTACACAGGGACACAGAATTGTTACTGAGGGCCACAGAACCGTTACTTAGGGCCACAGAATTGTTACTGAGGGCCACAGAACTGTTACTTAGGGCCACAGAATTGTTACTCGCACAGACACAGAATTGTTACTCAGGGACACAGAACTTTTACTGAGGGCCACAGAACTGTTACTTAGGGCCACAGAATTGTTACTCGCACAGACACAGAATTGTTACACAGGGACACAGAATTGTTACTGAGGGCCACAGAACCGTTACTTAGGGCCACAGAATTGTTACTCAGGGACACAGAATTGTTACTGAGGGCCACAGAACTGTTACTTAGGGCCACAGAATTGTTACTCGCACAGACACAGAATTGTTACTCAGGGACACAGAACTGTTACTGAGGGCCACAGAACTGTTACTTAGGGCCACAGAATTGTTACTCGCACAGACACAGAATTGTTACACAGGGACACAGAATTGTTACTGAGGGCCACAGAACCGTTACTTAGGGCCACAGAATTGTTACTTAGGGCCACAGAATTGTTACTCGCACAGACACAGAATTGTTACACAGGAACACAGAATTGTTACTGAGGGCCACAGAACCATTACTTAGGGCCACAGAATTGTTACTGAGGGCCACAGAACTGTTACTTAGGGCCACAGAATTGTTACTCGCACAGACACAGAATTGTTACTCAGGGACACAGAACTGTTACTGAGGGCCACAGAACTGTTACTTAGGGCCACAGAATTGTTACTCGCACAGACACAGAATTGTTACTCAGGGACACAGAACTGTTACTGAGGGCCACTGAACTGTTACTTAGGGCCACAGAATTGTTACTCGCACAGACACAGAATTGTTACACAGGGACACAGAATTGTTACTGAGGGCCACAGAACCGTTACTTAGGGCCACAGAATTGTTACTGAGGGCCACAGAACTGTTACTTAGGGCCACAGAATTGTTACTCGCACAGACACAGAGTTGTTACTCAGGGACACAGAACTGTTACTGAGGGCCACAGAACTGTTACTTAGGGCCACAGAATTGTTACTCGCACAGACACAGAATTGTTACACAGGGACACAGAATTGTTACTGAGGGCCACAGAACCGTTACTTAGGGCCACAGAATTGTTACTGAGGGCCACAGAACTGTTACTTAGGGCCACAGAATTGTTACTCGCACAGACACAGAATTGTTACTCAGGGACACAGAACTGTTACTGAGGGCCACAGAACCGTTACTTAGGGCCACAGAATTGTTACTCAGGGACACAGAATCGTTTAATTAAACAGTATGTCAGACAACATGCAGAGGAGTGGCAGAGGAGGCAATGTTTTAGGAGCGAGCAGACGTGGCAGCAGAGGAAGGGGTCGAGGCAGCACTATTCGCAGCCAGAGGCTAGTGCTCCCGGTGTCATCCAGTACAGTGAGGAAGAGCTAACAGAGGGCGGTCAGGAACGGGGGGAGACATCCGCCTCTTCAGCAGCCAGGCGAAGAAGTAGTGGCGAGGAGAGTGGCTCGGTAGCCGGTGTAGAGACAGGTCTGTCTCCTGACCCACACGCAGCCGAGGGGGCTAGTAGTGAGGCGGAGACCCTAATTGATGATGATGAGGCTGATCGCACTTGGCAGCCTCGTCGTCATCAGGCTATTGCTTCCGCATCATCAGGAGAAGAGGGTGGCAGCTTGGCAGCGAGCAAAACAGTCGGTGGGTTGTCTCCATCGCCACACTCTGCCATGTGCCACTTTCAGGTCTCCTCACACACTGCTGGTGTGTTGAATTTTTTGACATAGGGTGCTGGCAGATTACGGGCCTCCCATAGCTGCTGCCAGGCCCCTAATCTGCCATGGGCCCCTATACCGCCTCCTCATGCTGCTGCCAGGTCCACAGTCTCTCATGCCATGTGCCACTTTCAGGTCTCCTCACACTGCTGGTGTGTTGAATTTTTTGACATAGGGTGCTGGCAGATTACGGGCCTCCCATAGCTGCTGCCAGGCCCCTAATCTGCCATGGGCCCCTATATACCGCCTCCTCATGCTGCTGCCAAGTCCAGAGTCTCTCATGGGTCCCTGTACGGCCTCCCATTGCTGCTGTCTCCATCGCCACACTCTGCCATGTGCCACTTTCAGGTCTCCTCACACACTGCTGGTGTGTTGAATTTTTTGACATAGGGTGCTGGCAGATTACGGGCCTCCCATAGCTGCTGCCAGGCCCCTAATCTGCCATGGGCCCCTATACCGCCTCCTCATGCTGCTGCCAGGTCCACAGTCTCTCATGCCATGTGCCACTTTCAGGTCTCCTCACACTGCTGGTGTGTTGAATTTTTTGACATAGGGTGCTGGCAGATTACGGGCCTCCCATAGCTGCTGCCAGGCCCCTAATCTGCCATGGGCCCCTATACCGCCTCCTCATGCTGCTGCCAGGTCCACAGTCTCTCATGCCATGTGCCACTTTCAGGTCTCCTCACACTGCTGGTGTGTTGAATTTTTTGACATAGGGTGCTGGCAGATTACGGGCCTCCCATAGCTGCTGCCAGGCCCCTAATCTGCCATGGGCCCCTATATACCGCCTCCTCA
Source organism: Staurois parvus (assembly GCF_062004578.1). Classification (NCBI taxonomy): domain Eukaryota; kingdom Metazoa; phylum Chordata; class Amphibia; order Anura; family Ranidae; genus Staurois; species Staurois parvus. The sequence continues at coordinate 3,850,328 of NW_028317916.1, forward strand.
TGCTGCTGCCAAGTCCAGAGGCTCTCATGGGTCCCTGTACGGCCTCCCATTGCTGCTGTCTCCATCGCCACACTCTGCCATGTGCCACTTTCAGGTCTCCTCACACACTGCTGGTGTGTTGAATTTTTTGACATAGGGTGCTGGCAGATTACGGGCCTCCCATAGCTGCTGCCAGGCCCCTAATCTGCCATGGGCCCCTATACCGCCTCCTCATGCTGCTGCCAGGTCCACAGTCTCTCATGCCATGTGCCACTTTCAGGTCTCCTCACACTGCTGGTGTGTTGAATTTTTTGACATAGGGTGCTGGCAGATTACGGGCCTCCCATAGCTGCTGCCAGGCCCCTAATCTGCCATGGGCCCCTATATACCGCCTCCTCATGCTGCTGCCAGGTCCAGAGTCTGTCATGGGTCCCTGTACAGCCTCCCATTGCTGCTGTCTCCATCGCCACACTCTGCCATGTGCCACTTTCAGGTCTCCTCACACACTGCTGGTGTGTTGAATTTTTTGACATAGGGTGCTGGCAGATTACGGGCCTCCCATAGCTGCTGCCAGGCCCCTAATCTGCCATGGGCCCCTATACCGCCTCCTCATGCTGCTGCCAGGTCCACAGTCTCTCATGCCATGTGCCACTTTCAGGTCTCCTCACACTGCTGGTGTGTTGAATTTTTTGACATAGGGTGCTGGCAGATTACGGGCCTCCCATAGCTGCTGCCAGGCCCCTAATCTGCCATGGGCCCCTATATACCGCCTCCTCATGCTGCTGCCAGGTCCAGAGTCTGTCATGGGTCCCTGTACGGCCTCCCATTGCTGCTGTCTCCATCGCCACACTCTGCCATGTGCCACTTTCAGGTCTCCTCACACACTGCTGGTGTGTTGAATTTTTTGACATAGGGTGCTGGCAGATTACGGGCCTCCCATAGCTGCTGCCAGGCCCCTAATCTGCCATGGGCCCCTATACCGCCTCCTCATGCTGCTGCCAGGTCCACAGTCTCTCATGCCATGTGCCACTTTCAGGTCTCCTCACACTGCTGGTGTGTTGAATTTTTTGACATAGGGTGCTGGCAGATTACGGGCCTCCCATAGCTGCTGCCAGGCCCCTAATCTGCCATGGGCCCCTATATACCGCCTCCTCATGCTGCTGCCAGGTCCAGAGTCTGTCATGGGTCCCTGTACGGCCTCCCATTGCTGCTGTCTCCATCGCCACACTCTGCCATGTGCCACTTTCAGGTCTCCTCACACACTGCTGGTGTGTTGAATTTTTTGACATAGGGTGCTGGCAGATTACGGGCCTCCCATAGCTGCTGCCAGGCCCCTAATCTGCCATGGGCCCCTATACCGCCTCCTCATGCTGCTGCCAGGTCCACAGTCTCTCATGCCATGTGCCACTTTCAGGTCTCCTCACACTGCTGGTGTGTTGAATTTTTTGACATAGGGTGCTGGCAGATTACGGGCCTCCCATAGCTGCTGCCAGGCCCCTAATCTGCCATGGGCCCCTATACCGCCTCCTCATGCTGCTGCCAGGTCCAGGCGAACGTAGTCACACAGGGGAGGAACTTCTCAGTGTAATGAACAGAGAAATCGACAGATGGCTGTCTCCGCGCAAACTGAAAATCGGAACCATTTTGACCGACAACGGAAAGAACATGGTGTCTGCTCTGCGTCAAGGAAGGTTGTGCCATGCGCCATGCATGGCTCACGTGTTCAATCTGGTTGTCAAGCGGTTCCTAAAATCCACCATCCCACTGCAAGACATCCTTAAAATGTCACGTAAACTTTGCATGCATTTCAGCCATTCCTACACCGCAAAGCACACCCTCCTTGAGCTGCAGCGGCAGAACGGAATTCCACATCATCGCCTGATCTGCGACGTTGCAACAAGGTGGAATTCAACCCTACACATGTTAGACCGCCTTTACGAGCAGCGAAAGGCCATCACCGATTTCCTGATGTTACAAGCGGATAAAGGTACTCCCCTGTGTAACTTCGATGTCAGCCATTGGCAGCTCATGCGTGACACCTGCCGCTTGCTCAGGCCCTTTGAGGAGGCCACGCTATTCGTGAGTCGGCAGGACTATGGGATGAACGACGTCATTCCTCTGTTGCACGTCCTTGAACAAATGCTGTTAACAATGGCTGGTCAGGATGCGGTAGACGTGGCGCACAGATCTCAACGCCACATGACCCTGTGGGGGCAGGACAGGAAGAAGAGGAGGAGGTAGAGGAGGACATTTGTGCTCAGGAATTATTGAGTGAAATGGGTGGTTTTTCCACTCAGCGGACAGGAGTGGAGGAGCAGGAGCATCTGGTAGAGGAGGAGGAGGAGGAGACAGAGGACCCAGACGCACCGTGGCAGTATGCTGTGGAGATGGAGGCAGGGAGTCCCTCGCATTCCTTGGCACAAATGGCCCATAGAATGCTTGGTTGCTTGCGTAGCGACAGCCGAATAATAACCATCAGACAGAGGGATGACTTTTGGCTGTCCACCTTGTTGGACCCTCGCTACCGTTCAAAAATGGTGGCCTTTTTCACACCTGCTGAGAGGGAGGCCAAAATAACGTACTATAAAAACCACCTATGTAGTCAGTTGGTCTCTGCCTTTGTGCGCCAACGTCCATCCTCAGACACTGTGGGCCCTGTGCGCTCGCGTTCCGCTGCCATGGCAGCAGGGGAGGGGTGGGGTGGTAGGAGCAGTGGCAGCTCCACCAGCAGCAGCTGCCTCAGTCTGCAGTCGATGATGAGTAGCTTTCTTCACCAGCGCAGTGAGGAAACTACTAACCAGCCGCAGCAGCAGCAGCAGCAGCAGCATCAGGTGGACCTGGAGCAGGACCTCAAACAACAGGCTTGGGCCTACTTGGACAACACCCTGCCAACCAAGGTAGACAATCCCCTTGACTACTGGGCAACGAAACTTGACCTTTGGCCCCAACTAGCTGAATTTGCCCTTGAAAGGCTGTCATGCCCGGCCAGTAGCGTGGCATCGGAGCGCGTGTTTAGTGCGGCAGGAGGTATTGTAACTCCGCGGAGGACACGACTGTCCACCCAAAGTGTGGAGAGACTCACGTTTGTGAAAATGAATCAGGCGTGGATTAGTCTGGATTTCAAACCACCAGTTCCTGACACAACTGACTAAATCCGCCATGAATCATGCCTCAAACATGTGCCACTTTCAGGTCTCCTCACACACTGCTGGTGTGTTCCATTTTTTGTCATAGGGTGCTGGCAGATTACGGGCCTCCCATAGCTGCTGCCAGGCCCCTAATCTGCCATAGGCCCCTATATACCGCCTCCTCATGCTGCTGCCAAGTCCAGAGTCTCTCATGGGTCCCTATACGGCCTCCCATTGCTGCTGTCTCCATCGCCACACTCTGCCATGTGCCACATTCAGGTCTCTTCACACTGCTTGTGTTTTCAATTTTTTGACATAGGGTGCTGGCAGATTACGGGCCTCCCATAGCTGCTGCCAGGCCCCTAATCTGCCATGGGCCCCTATATACCGCCTCCTCATGCTGCTGCCAAGTCCAGAGTCTCTCATGGGTCCCTGTACGGCCTCCCATTGCTGCTGTCTCCATCGCCACACTCTGCCATGTGCCACTTTCAGGTCTCCTCACACTGCTGGTGTGTAAAATTTTTTGACATAGGGTGCTGGCAGATTACGGGCCTCCTATAGCTGCTGCCAGGCCCCTAATCTGCCATAGGCCCCTATATACCGCCTCCTCATGCTGCTGCCAGGTCCAGAGTCTCTCATGGGTCCCTGTACGGCCTCCCATTGCTGCTGTCTCCATCGCCACACTCTGCCACGTGCCACATTCAGGTCTCTTCACACTGCTTGTGTTTTCAATTTTTTGACATAGGGTGCTGGCAGATTACGGGCCTCCCATAGCTGCTGCCAGGCCCCTAATCTGCCATGGGCCCCTATATACCGCCTCCTCATGCTGCTGCCAAGTCCAGAGTCTCTCATGGGTCCCTATACGGCCTCCCATTGCTGCTGTCTCCATCGCCACACTCTGCCATGTGCCACTTTCAGGTCTCCTCACACACTGCTGGTGTGTAGAATTTTTTGACATAGGGTGCTGGCAGATTACGGGCCTCCTATAGCTGCTGCCAGGCCCCTAATCTGCCATGGGCCCCTATATACCGCCTCCTCATGCTGCTGCCAGGTCCAGAGTCTCTCATGGGTCCCTGTACGGCCTCCCATTGCTGCTGTCTCCATCGCCACACTCTGCCATGTGCCACATTCAGGTCTCTTCACACTGCTTGTGTTTTCAATTTTTTGACATAGGGTGCTGGCAGATTACGGGCCTCCCATAGCTGCTGCCAGGCCCCTAATCTGCCATGGGCCCCTATATACCGCCTCCTCATGCTGCTGCCAAGTCCAGAGTCTCTCATGGGTCCCTATACGGCCTCCCATTGCTGCTGTCTCCATCGCCACACTCTGCCATGTGCCACTTTCAGGTCTCCTCACACACTGCTGGTGTGTTGAATTTTTTGACATAGGGTGCTGGCAGATTACGGGCCTCCTATAGCTGCTGCCAGGCCCCTAATCTGCCATGGGCCCCTATATACCGCCTCCTCATGCTGCTGCCAGGTCCAGAGTCTCTCATGGGTCCCTGTACGGCCTCCCATTGCTGCTGTCTCCATCGCCACACTCTGCCATGTGCCACTTTCAGGTCTCCTCACACACTGCTGGTGTGTAGAATTTTTTGACATAGGGTGCTGGCAGGTTACGGGCCTCCTATAGCTGCTGCCAGGCCCCTAATCTGCCATGGGCCCCTATATACCGCCTCCTCATGCTGCTGCCAGGTCCAGAGTCTCTCATGGGTCCCTGTACGGCCTCCCATTGCTGCTGTCTCCATCGCCACACTCTGCCATGTGCCACTTTCAGGTCTCCTCACACTGCTGGTGTGTAGAATTTTTGGACATAGGGTGCTGGCAGATTACGGGCCTCCTATAGCTGCTGCCAGGCCCCTAATCTGCCATAGGCCCCTATATACCGCCTCCTCATGCTGCTGCCAGGTCCAGAGTCTCTCATGGGTCCCTGTACGGCCTCCCATTGCTGCTGTCTCCATCGCCACACTCTGCCATGTGCCACATTCAGGTCTCTTCACACTGCTTGTGTTTTCAATTTTTTGACATAGGGTGCTGGCAGATTACGGGCCTCCCATAGCTGCTGCCAGGCCCCTAATCTGCCATGGGCCCCTATATACCGCCTCCTCATGCTGCTGCCAAGTCCAGAGTCTCTCATGGGCCCCTATACGGCCTCCCATTGCTGCTGTCTCCATCGCCACACTCTGCCATGTGCCACTTTCAGGTCTCCTCACACACTGCTGGTGTGTTGAATTTTTTGACATAGGGTGCTGGCAGATTACGGGCCTCCTATAGCTGCTGCCAGGCCCCTAATCTGCCATGGGCCCCTATATACCGCCTCCTCATGCTGCTGCCAGGTCCAGAGTCTCTCATGGTCCCTGTACGGCCTCCCATTGCTGCTGTCTCCATCGCCACACTCTGCCATGTGCCACTTTCAGGTCTCCTCACACACTGCTGGTGTGTAGAATTTTTTGACATTGGGTGCTGGCAGATTACGGGCCTCCTATAGCTGCTGCCAGGCCCCTAATCTGCCATGGGCCCCTATATACCGCCTCCTCATGCTGCTGCCAGGTCCAGAGTCTCTCATGGGTCCCTGTACGGCCTCCCATTGCTGCTGTCTCCATCGCCACACTCTGCCATGTGCCACATTCAGGTCTCTTCACACTGCTTGTGTTTTCAATTTTTTGACATAGGGTGCTGGCAGATTACGGGCCTCCCATAGCTGCTGCCAGGCCCCTAATCTGCCATGGGCCCCTATATACCGCCTCCTCATGCTGCTGCCAAGTCCAGAGTCTCTCATGGGTCCCTATACGGCCTCCCATTGCTGCTGTCTCCATCGCCACACTCTGCCATGTGCCACTTTCAGGTCTCCTCACACACTGCTGGTGTGTTGAATTTTTTGACATAGGGTGCTGGCAGATTACGGGCCTCCTATAGCTGCTGCCAGGCCCCTAATCTGCCATGGGCCCCTATATACCGCCTCCTCATGCTGCTGCCAGGTCCAGAGTCTCTCATGGGTCCCTGTACGGCCTCCCATTGCTGCTGTCTCCATCGCCACACTCTGCCATGTGCCACTTTCAGGTCTCCTCACACTGCTGGTGTGTAGAATTTTTGGACATAGGGTGCTGGCAGATTACGGGCCTCCTATAGCTGCTGCCAGGCCCCTAATCTGCCATAGGCCCCTATATACCGCCTCCTCATGCTGCTGCCAGGTCCAGAGTCTCTCATGGGTCCCTGTACGGCCTCCCATTGCTGCTGTCTCCATCGCCACACTCTGCCATGTGCCACATTCAGGTCTCTTCACACTGCTTGTGTTTTCAATTTTTTGACATAGGGTGCTGGCAGATTACGGGCCTCCCATAGCTGCTGCCAGGCCCCTAATCTGCCATGGGCCCCTATATACCGCCTCCTCATGCTGCTGCCAAGTCCAGAGTCTCTCATGGGTCCCTATACGGCCTCCCATTGCTGCTGTCTCCATCGCCACACTCTGCCATGTGCCACTTTCAGGTCTCCACACACACTGCTGGTGTGTTGAATTTTTTGACATAGGGTGCTGGCAGATTACGGGCCTCCTATAGCTGCTGCCAGGCCCCTAATCTGCCATGGGCCCCTATATACCGCCTCCTCATGCTGCTGCCAGGTCCAGAGTCTCTCATGGGTCCCTGTACGGCCTCCCATTGCTGCTGTCTCCATCGCCACACTCTGCCATGTGCCACTTTCAGGTCTCCTCACACTGCTGGTGTGTTGAATTTTTTGACATAGGGTGCTGGCAGATTACGGGCCTCCTATAGCTGCTGCCAGGCCCCTAATCTGCCATGGGCCCCTATATACCGCCTCCTCATGCTGCTGCCAAGTCCAGAGTCTCTCATGGGTCCCTGTACGGCCTCCCATTGCTGCTGCCAGGAGGCATCAGGGTCGCAGCAGTGTCAGTGGAGGCAAACGGCCACGGAGTAGAGCACCAGCTCCACTGCAGCCTACCACCACGGCCAGTAGTGGTGCCGGTGTGCACGGAGGAAGTAGCAGTCAGCCAGTGAGGAGTAGCGGAGGCAAAGTTTCCTACTCTGCGGTGTGGCAATTTTTCGTCAAGCCGCCCGAGGAAGTAAACGTAGCCGTATGTCGACTATGTGGCCAGAAAGTCAAGCGTGGCCAGGGGGCCCATGTTGGGACTACAGCGTTGCGTCAGCATATGCAGCGTCGCCATTCGGTGGCCTGGGAAAACCGTGATAAAGATACGGCGGTTCTGCCTGCCCCAGCCCAGGGTTCCATTTTGTCATAGGGTGCTGGCAGATTACAGACCTCCCATAGGTGCCGCCAGGCCCCAAATCGGCCATGGGCCCCCGTACCGCCTGGTCACGCTGCTGCTGAGCCCACAGTGTGACCTGGGTCCCTGTACGGCCTCCCATTGCTTCCACTCTGCCATGTGCCACTTTGAAATCTCCTCACACTCCTGCGGTTGTCCATTTTGTCATAGGTTGCTGGCAGATTACAGGCCTTCCATAGGTGCCACCAGGCCCCAAATCGGCCATGGGCCCCCGTACCGCCTGGTCATGCTGCTGCTGAGCCCACAGTGTGACCTGGGTCCCTGTACCGCCTCCCATTGCTCCCACCCTGCCATGTGCCACTTTGAGGTCTCCTCACACTGCTGGTGTGTTCAATTTTTTGACATAGGGTGCTGGCAGATTACGGGCCTCCCATTGCTGCTGCCAGGCACGTAATCTGCCATGGGCCCCCGTACCGACTCCTCATGCTGTGACGTTGCAACAAGGTGGAATTCAACACTACATATGTTAGACCGCCTTTACGAACAGCGAAAGGCCATCACAGATTTCCTGATGTTAAAAGCGGATAAAGGTACTCCCTGTGTAACTTAGATGTCAGCCATTGTCAGCTCATGCGTGACACCTGCGCTTGCTCAGGCCCTTTGAGGAGGCCACGCTATTCGTGAGTCGGCAGGACTATGGGATGAACGAGGTCAAATCGGCCATGGGCCCCCGTACCGCCTGTTCACACTGATGCTGGTCCCACAGTGTGACCTGGGTCCCTGTACCGCCTCCCATTGCTCCCACTCTGCCATGTGCCACTTTGAGGTCTCCTCACACTCCTGCGGTTTTCCATTTTGTCATAGGTTGCTGGCAGGTTACAGGCCTCCCATAGGTGCTGCCAGGCCCCAAATCTGCCATGGGCCCCCGTACCGCCTGGTCACGCTGCTGCTGGGCCCACAGTGTGACCTGGGTCCCTGTACCGCCTCCCATTGCTCCCACTCTGCCATGTGCCACTTTCAGGTCTCCTCACACTCCTGCTGGTTTCCATTTTGTCATAGGTTGCTGTATGGCCTCCCATTGCTGCTGCCTCCACCGCCACACTGTGGCTCCAAACACTGGTTTTGGCCCCGTGACTGGCCAAATGAGTGAAGTGTGCGGTGATTCTAAGATCAACGGCACTCATCTGCATGTCATACTGAGTGACAGTATTATTTCTCTTCCCCAGCAGACTCCAAGGGCATTTAAATTAAAGGTACAGTGTTCTGCACTAATATTAAGTCTCTCTGAAGCCTAGAAACACCCTTTTTTAAGTTAAATTCACAGCGAATTTATTCGACTCGAATCGAATATTGTCCACGAATTCGCCGAATCAGTCGAATCGAATTTTTCATTTCTTCGCTCATCTCTAGTGCTGATCAATGTGTAGTTTCAAACTTGATGACATGGGAGAACACAAGGATCATGCACCCCGGATGAATCTCCAATAAAAGCATATGAAAGATGAGTTGGTTTGAAGATACTTTATATCATTTTACATATAATGCAATTTACCCTATTAAAGAATATGATCTACGGACCACTTAGTTGGTTTCAGTTTTTTAGGCACATCCACTTCAGGTCTAGTTTTTTTTTCTAGAGTGTTGGTAAATAAATTGGGCATAGCCCAATTTAAACTTGAACAAACAATTATTTGCAGAACTGCAGTTAGTAGGGAGAAAGGTGAGGTATAATAAGGATGCTTTAATTGTACACAGCCTCAAAACTCAAGCTTACTTCCTATATCAGCTAAGCAAAACCTATGGATCTTTGGCCCCTTATGGATGAAGGATCTAGTGGTATCTTGGAAGCTGTTCCTAAGGCAGTAGAGTGAATTAGGTTCCAGTCTACACCTCTCCCACAGGCTGTCACCTGCCACTCCCTAAGTGGGGGATAGTTGTATGTGCTTTCTCAAAGCTAAAGTACGTATTATCCAGTAGTAGGTTAGCATTTTGCATTAGGCTTCCAGAAGAAGAGCCTCCTCTGATATATAACTCCTTAGGCCTAAACCAAAGTATCATAGAATGCAATGCACCATCCCAGGGGTGGACTGACCATTTGGAAACTCGGGCACTGCCCGAGGGCCCGGGGTCAGTAGGGGGCCCCATGAGATGCCCCTGGTACCTTTTTCATAGGCTTTTTTGAGTTTGGGCAAGGACACAGGGGCCCCATGATCCCCTATTGCCTGGGGGCCCCATGAGTTGTCAGTCCGCCCCTGACCATCCCCATAGGCAGGAGTCCAGAAACACTCTGTAAAGTTGTCCCAAATAATTGTCACCTTTTTAGCTTGTACCACTAGGAAATACTCCTCAGTGATTATGTGGGCTGATAAACATTTATAGCTTAGAAGTTAACTCCCCTGACGCATATTGCTGGAACATGCTCAACATCACCTGGAAGAAATAATAACAACTTAAGCTTAGGAACACTTTAGAATTTACTGTATACAGTATATCATATCATCTTACATAGTAGGTAGTATGTTTTAAATACTACCTATTACGCACATTATTATTGTTTAAATAATATGGTAAGGACTGTTTATTTTTATTTACAAATCCCCCATAGGGTAAAGTTCACATAACTAATAACATGCACAAACGCCAATAGCTTGTACTAGTAGACCAGCTCTAGAGTTGCACAACAGCTTGTGGTAATCCGATTTCACTTGCCTTCTTCAGATATATAAACTTAATTAAATATTAGGGCGTAGGTCCAGATTTGAGGTCCAGAAAGTGTCAAGATGAGGCAAGGTGAGGGGACTGCAATGTTGAGGAGATATTTAAAAGTTACTGCAAATTGGTTGCACAATATGGAGTATTTAACCAGTGTGCTCAGACCTTATAGTATCCCCTAACATTATTGGATTCCTGAAAGTGATGGAGGTTAGAAATAATTAGGATTTTTCCAAAACTTTAAAGGTAGAAGGCTCTGGTATTTTCCAAAATATGACAATGGCTTTTCTGGCATAATGCCGTAGGTGTCCCACCAAAGTTTAAGTTTTCAGTAAACTGCAGGAGACAATACAACGGGGAACACATAAAAGGTCATTAATGTCCATAATACTGGCTAATTCTTGAGTCCAATAAAGCTGTATTTTCACATAAGTCCAAAAAATATAAAATAACTCTCCGTCAGAGTGATCACAATGCCAACATACAGAAGAAAGAAGAGGGTTCATTGTTTCAGCCTCTGAAGTGTAATATAAGCTCTTTGAATGATTTTGAAGTAGAATACAGAAATCGATGCAGCAAATGGTGTATTCCAGATATCAGTCCACTAATTCACATCATACGATTGAATGTCTCTCTGACACTGTTTTTCATGTTTGGTAAGAAGAGGTGCAGTCTTTATGCCCTTATATTGTGGAGGTAACTTCAAGCAGAGGAGAAGAGAGTATCAATGTCTTAAGGTCTGTAAGCTCAAAACAAACAGACTGCCAAATTGGGAGCTGTAGAAGTGAGTGACCTGAAGGTATTTAAACAAGTATTTGTCTGGTGGTTGCTACTGCTTCCTTAAGACTACACATTGTAGAAATTGCCACAAGTCTTTTAACACCAAGTTTGACCCCACTGTGTGGATCAGGTAAGCTGAAGAAGCAATCTAATTTAGAGTTTCACCATACGGGAGATGTTAGGTGGGAATCTAAAGGTACTGTGTATGCACCACCACTAGTTCACCTCCCATGTTTTAATGTGATAAGTTAACATGGCAGTAGTGAGAGCACATGGAGCCTTAGGACCCCTTTAAGGAAGTAAACGGAAGGACCAGGAAAGCAGCTTCCTGCATTCATGCTGGGTTATTTTCATCAGGGCTATTGCACCGATTAAGAATGACCAACTGGGAAGCCAAAAAATCTGGCATGGCCAATCCCCCATGTAGAGTGGGCCTAGTAAGTGTAATTAAATCTCAGAGGCTTTCCCCAACAGATAAAGATAGAAAGTTGAGATGTAAGGCTTATAAAATAGGACATGGGAATCCAGGCCAAAGAATTACAAAATAGAAATGTGTTTTTGGGTAGCATTTTCATGTTGATCAAGTTGATACGTCCCAATGAAGCACAGTGACAAATTGCTTCATGCCTTAAGCTTGGTACTTACATCATTCAACATAGGTAATATGTTTACAGTAACGCTCCTTGAAGGTTAGGGACTAATGTGAATGTACAATATACTGTATATGTAAAGCGCTGCGTAAATTGACGGCACTATATAAGTACCTGAAATAAATAAATAATGTACTCAGAAGACTATGCAGAGATTTTGTTACACAAATATGTAAAGCTGGTGACCCATTAGAGCTGTAGAGTCATCTTGAGTTAGGTTCAATTTGGAATGTCCAGATATCATATTTATTTGTCACAATAACAGTGTCTTTAAAAGAAGGTCAGTCAGTGTGTTTTGGGGGTTATATAGAAGTTCTCTATTGGGGATTGAAGTTATTGTGCTGAAGTAATCTGAAAAATATTGCCGTGGAACTTTATTAAAAAGATGAGGGTATAGCTTACTCTAATCATTGCTCTGGCTTGGAAATCTCTTTTTTTTATTCTACAGAAACCTTGATGACTTATTATGATAACAATCAAGGTGTCATTTCCTGGTAGTATGTAAACAGGGTAAAAAAGATAAGTTTAGAAATCATTCTGATTTTACCACAAGAGGTCCTGAGTCAAAATGCCCTTTCTGGTAACGTAAAATAATGTGATTTGAAGTTATGTACAAAAAGTAGGCTTTAGTATGTGATTTTAGAACATAGAATAAAAAATACAAACATATCCTCTTTTATAAATCCTTCACCTATATTCATGATATTTGAAAAACACTGGGTGAAATTACAGTTTTCAATAATTTTGGCATTATAACGCTAGCTCTTTACACATCAAACATGGACATTTGAAGTTAGCAAGCAGGTGTTTTTCTCCACTGAACCTATATTATTTGCTTGTGTTGTGACTTGTAATTATAAATGTCAACATATAAATTACCATGATGGCATAATTGGAAAATAAACAGTAAGATTTCACAATATAATGCATTTTTTTTTATTTCAAAGCATATAATTATACTTCCTGGAAAGCTCTAACCTATAATTGTGACTTTATGTTCAGTTTTACTGCATCACCCTTTTAATAATTTAACACACTTTAATATTGAAAGTTGTAAAGTTTGTAAGAAAATGATGTTAGTTATTCAAAAAACGATAGGTACTTGTCATAACATTCTAATTATGGTGATTATGTCTTCATTTTAATCTTGGGCTGGTAACTGTATTGAATTTAATTTATTCAAAGTATTTAGAAGGTAACTAAATTCATACTTGACTTAAGGTGCTTAAAGCGAAACTTCACTCCCACAATCAACATTGACTATTTTTAATCCTTATGCTGTTATCATTAGTAAATAGATAGCAAAGTATATTGTATTTTCTTGATTTAAACTTTTTTTTCCTAACATTTCTTTAGTTACTTCCTGGTTTTAAGGCCTACGCAAATGTCATACATCCCAGGAGTCTTCAGAAAGGGAGGAGGGGCTTTCTCAGCTAAGGACACCCCCCTTCCTGCATGCCTAAATTAATGGCAGATAGATTAAACAAAGTGAATGCTACATGAATCATCTGTTCTTACTCAAGATGGCCATGGCCAAAAATGCTAGAGGGTGTTTTTGAAATTGATTTTTCAGAAAAATAAAGCATGGAGACATGGCTGAATGGGTGAGTTTACTTTGAATGTTAAAAATGAATAAATTGTCTGTTTGGTTTGTGGTGCTCAGATGCAGTGTAGTTCTGTTTTAATGTAGACCTGTGATGAGAGAGACTTGAAGGTTGTCATTACCAACATCTTTGCTTGATTGATTTGCTGTCACCCTGAAACTCTTGCCTTCTTATTTTGGGGTTGATTTACTAAAGGCAAATAGGCTGTTTACTTTGCAAGGGAATTTTCACTTTGTAAGGGAAATTTCTCTTAGGTTACTTATTGAGGTATAGCTATGCTGACGTTCATTATCCAATTATGTCCAAATGAAAATATTTTTTTTTCTTTGAACACGATTGCGTACACTTTCACCACATTCACTAAGCTATGGGAAAATTCCCTAGCAAAGTGAACAGCCTATTTGCCTTTATTAAATCACCTCTTTGAGTGAGTATTCTGGAACAAATATCTTGATCTACATACTTTTTCTATAACAGTGCCTCAGAAAGTAATGAAGGCAGTGGATGAGAAAAACAGCCAACAACAGAAAGAGGTCAGCAATGGTACCACTCGTGTTTTTATTAAGAAAGGATTACTTTAGGGAGTGATATGCTGTTTTTTCATGTTTGGTAACTTTGCTTGCAGTTTACACATAACTATTCTATTTAAATTAAATTACTAATATTAGTTTAAATATAACTATATCAAATATGCCCACAAACCTCCAGGCAATGTCAGGCATCATGACAGCAACTTGGTTTTTACAGAGCAAATGTTACTTAAGACCCAGTAAGGTACAGAGGGCATTACACATTCTTCTTTTTAAGGTACTAAACCCCTACCCCTTGATCCCTCCGCTATATGATGGTCATCATATATTCAGATGGTATGTTTGCCCTTTTCTCTGACTTACTATTCCAAGATATTCAGCTTCTTTAAGTTATGGTTATTTTGCCAAGTCCAGAAAATATATTTCCCTCTTGGGATTCTATAATTCAATGAAGAGTTCATGCATAAACCTCAACATCTCCCTACCTGCAGAAGATGCATGGGCTGGCCTGCTGAAGAACATTTGTAAGCTGAGGTGGATATCATCAACACAATATTCTTTAAGTTGCAGTTTCCGTGCATTATTTTGATGATGATGATAACTGTTCAGTTGAGTCTGACTCTCAGCAAGGCAGCTCTTTTCAACCTTTTTCAATTTTGTACTGCTTCTTTTAGTTGTTTCATATTCTGGCAGGTGTAAACTTTTAGGATATCTAACAATCATATTTTTTGGCAACCTGGCTTCCTTTTGTCACTAACCAATCCAAGAATAATTTCCTTATTCAGTGAATGATTTACTAAAGACAAATAGGCTTTTCACTCTGCAAGGGAAGTTGTACCTTGCAAAATAATTTGCTCTCAAGCTTAGTTTATCCAATTATGATCAAGTAAAAATGCATTTACGTATTTTCTTTGCACATGATTGAGTATTTTGCAGAGATTTACTAAAGCTGGTTCCCTCAGAATCTTGTGCACCTGTGCATGGTAGTCAGTCAGCTTCTAACCTCAGCTTGTTCAACTAAGCTTTAACAATAAAACTTGTAAGCTGATTGGTTTCCATGCAGAAGTGTACAAGATTCTGAGCTTTAGTAAATAAACCCCATGAAACAAGGAAGCAAACAGTTAATGTCACTATTGTGCTGATCTTCTATCAAACCCTCAAGCTGGTTGGGACTTGTAATGCAAGGAGTACAGGGATAGGTATTGCAGCTTTCCAATATCTTCGCAGGGTGGAAGAGGATCTGAATAACAAGACAATAGGACAGAGTGTGCACAACTGCCCTAGTGTAACTCCTTTTATTTATTAAAATAAAAATCATAAAACCATTTGCACTCACGTGGTACAGTCACAGATGAGGCACTTCTAAATGATATTGATCTTGCACAGCTCCTCTCAGCGCTGATGGTATAACTCGCACAGTGATCTTGTATGCTGACAGATCCTTGGATCATACAGTGGCTAGACAGAGCAAGCTGCCGCTACTGCGCATGCGCCCTGACCAGCCAGCACACACTCAGTGCGTACATCTCAATGCTTGGAGAAGAAAAGAAGAACGTCAACATGGTTGCTATGATGAGGCGTTTCGGAGGCATGGCCTCCTTTGTCAAGTTATGCCCCCCCCACAGCACCAAAAACTTTATATATAGTGCTAATACAATCCTCCTAAGCATCCTTAAAAGGGTACCCCTATAAGGATCCTTGGGAGGACCATATTAGCACTATATATAAAGCTTTGGGTGCTATGAGTGGGCATGACTTGACTAAGGTGGCCATGCCTCCAAAACACCTCATCATAGCAACCACGTCCAGGCACATGCGCAGTAGCGGCAGCACTCTCTGCCTTGCCACTGTATGATCCAAGGAGCTGTCAGCATACAAAATCACTGTGCGAGTTATACCATCAGCGTAGAGAGGAGTTGAGGAGGATTATTATCATTTAGAAGTGCCTCATCTGTGACTGTACCATGTGAGTGCAAATGATTTTATGATTTTTATTTCAATAAATGAAGTTACACTAGGGTGGTTGTGTGCTCTCTGTGATTTTGTCTTAGTAAATAAACCCCTTTGCTGCAAAGTGAAACTTCACCACATTCACTAAACTCCGGCACAAATTTCTTTGTAAAGTGTAACTTCTCTCAAAGTGTACAATCTATTTGCCTTCAGTAAATCAACCTCTATAGCTCCATGCATGAAAACCAGACAAACTGCACCAGAAAATTAACACAAACTCAGCATCAGTCTTTTAAATTGAGTTGGTCTTTCTGCAGCAAGAACAGCAATATTAAGGTTCCTAGGGTGGCTCTATGAATTGGCAATTTCAAAACAGGAACACAAGGAATGGAAACTTAAAGTAAAGCACCAAACCTTGTATAGACTCATACCTTGTACTGTTTTGTAGCAACCTATATGTACAAAACTCTCACTTCTTGATTTCTGTGTGTTAAAAGCAATTGTCTGCCTGCTACTAGATCAGGCACAGAATTGAAATAAAACTGCTAGGGAAAGCAGTGAGCTAATCACAAGGCAAGGATGTTTCTGGGGAAATTCTGTACACATACAATTATAAACCACCCTCACTTACAATTACAAAGCAGCAATATTTTCATTTGTGTTCCAATTTAAGAAAATTATGGCTGGCTGTAGGTTAAAATGGAAAGGTCAGTTTTAATTACATTGAATGGCAAAAGGCCTTTTGTAGCAATTATATATTTTACAATCATTTCTTAACAGTGGATTTTTTAACATTTGATGTTCACATATATTTATAGTGCTAGGACAGCAAAAAAAAAAATGCTTTTCAAAATACAGTGGTGTTGATTTACTAAAGGCAGATAGACTGTGCATTTTGAAAGTGCAGTTGCACTAATTTTCCTCAGACCTTAGTGAATGTGGTGAACCTTCTCTTCCCAAGAATACCCAGTCAGGTATAAAGGAAAAAAAACAACTTTTTTGCTTGCACATGATTGGAAGATTGGATAATGCAGTTGTCTCCCAGGGGCCAGATGCAGCCCTTTGCTTGTTTTTATCTGGCCCAAACTGCATCCTGGGGGCCAGATGCGGCCCTTTGCTTGCTTTTATCTGGCCCAAACTGCGTCCCGGGGGCCAGATGTGGCCCTTTGCTTGCTTTTGTCTGGTACTATTATCTGGGGCACCATTTTCATTCACTAGTACCAACAATGGGGAACAATTCCCCCCCACTGGCACCAATGAATGGGCAGAATGCTTCCCAAAGACACCAATGATGGGGCACAATTCCTAACAATGACACCAATAATGGGACGTAATGACACCAATGATGGGGCACACTTATTCCCAATGATGCTAATGGTGGGGCCCAATGACACCAATGATGCAGCACAATTCCTCCCACGACACCAATGATGGGGCAAAATTCATCCCACTGACACCGAAGATGGGGAGATGTTTATTTCCACTGATGTCAGGACCTTTTCTACTCCCAATGGCCTCAGGTCAGCCCCCCTTAAGTCTGAAGGACAGTAAATCGGTCCTTTGTTTATAAAGTTAGGAGACCCCTGGGATGATGGAAATCAGCAGTTTTATCACATTCACTAAGCTCTGGGGAGAATGAGTGCAGCTGCACTTGCAAGGTGCACAGTCTATTTCCCTTTAATAAATCAACCCCATTGGTTTCAGATAGTTGTTAAGTCTCTTTATTCTCTGCAATTTTGTGCAAATTAATTTCAGTTTTGTGATACCAATCAGTATATGTGCAGGAATTTGTTTGACATAGATATCAAATGATAACTTTATTTTCTTGTCTTAGTATGTATATAATATAATGAATTTTGTTTTCCTGTTATGCCATGCCCAAAAAGAAGACATGAGTCTCAAAAGCCTCAAGTTGTAAACTACTCAATAAAATATATCATTTAAATCTGCATTTCCAGCCTCAGTGTAGAGAAAGCACCATTAGTGGTGAAATGTAATACAGAATATGCAATTATTGTGTCTTTATTTTGCATCAGATGTTTTATGATGTCTCTGTGAAAGACTGTGATTGACTGTGATTTTCACAAAATAACCAGTAGAAAGTTAAATGATCAGCAACTCATCTGCCAGAGACCTTAACTCTTCACCTAAGAGCATAATACAACTGTGCTGTAATTATCCTTTCAGTTTTAAGGTCACAGAGTTATTTCTGGTTCAGATACCATTTGAAGATAGAACCAAGCTTCCCCAAGGATATACGGATTAATATTCTTTGACTGCATGTGACCTTAGAGATACATTTGAAAATGTTTTACAAAAATATACTTCATGAAGTTCTGGTTGTTTCTTTGATTAAAACTATATATATATATATATATATATTTCATAGAAAGGTATCAGTATTCCTAAACTTCCTGCACCATGGTACCCAACTTTTCTTGAAAATATATAGTACATGTCATCTTATCAAACTGCAACAGGGTGAATGGCACTTTACTGAAAGCAGATTCATCAGGCTGCTTGCACAGCTTCTGAAGAAGGTTTTAGCCGTTTTTCATGATTATGTGATATGTAATTACCCTCTGATGCTCCAGTGTGTGTAGCAAAGCTGAAGGTAGCTCAAAGAGTGTGATGTAGGATCTGAGGAGAATGCCGGATTGCTTTTCTGCTTCAGGACCATACAGAAGAGAATACTGGAAAGTATTAGGATTTAGTTAGCAGGACATCCAGTTGTGCAAGATGAAAGCTAGGATAAAGGCCGGGAAAGAATGGTAGATGCACATTCTATTTAATGCTTGATAAGGCAGATTACACCAGGTGCACAAACAACAAACACATTTCCTTAGTACACACAGTACCAATCAATATAGATGACCTGCTCTGTCCATTTTTAGATTGAAAGCTATTGTATATACATTCGCAGAGATATGCAACCAGAAGCTCTGTTTTGAAACTAGGATGAAAATTATTTGTGCAGGTAAAGTGTGTTCATTTAGCTAATTGTAATATGTAGAGATTGAATTTATCACAAAAAGTGACATGGCATTACTGTTTGAGCTTTTAGTATTACTATTGCAATATTATACACGCTGTTTCTTGTATAATAACGATAACTTTCATGCAATTTATTGATATCTTGTGTTATATGAAGAGGGGTTTGAGAAACATTTCTAAATGGAATGGGATAATACAACGTAGGTGTTGTAGGTGATACCTTGTATTAGGGTCCATTTATTCTTTAAAGTATTGAAGATTGTTGCTGTTCTGTCATGGCCTAGCTGCATACTGGAAAGTTTGTCCTCCGCGTGCATATCCACATGGTTGGGGAGCATCTGCACTCTTTAATTCTTTCCTTCCCACCATAGAATGGTCCCCTGAGACTCAATGAGGTACTATGGGCATGGAATCCATTACATAGGCAAAAGATGCTCCCATCTTGAGGTTAAAAGTAGAAGAGCGCAAACAGCAACAGCCTTTTACTTCTTTACAGGAGCACAGGTGAATTAAATATTTACAGTCTTTCAGTCATTCCAACAGTTATGGCACATTGTTTAAAGTATAT
The DNA here is from genome assembly GCF_062004578.1 of Staurois parvus. Lineage (NCBI taxonomy): Eukaryota > Metazoa > Chordata > Amphibia > Anura > Ranidae > Staurois > Staurois parvus. The sequence goes on from NW_028317916.1 coordinate 3,869,462, forward strand.
GTAAACCCTCTCCATTAAACCAAATCATACACAAAATATTTGTGTATAGATATAAAAACATTATACATACCTTTTCCCCCTTTTTTTAGTATAAATGATAGCATAACCTATAAGCTCCTTTTATGTCTGAGAACAGAGAGCTGTGGCAGGAGAAATAGCAGCATGCTTGTCTTCCCAGTGAATGGGGAGTGTGAGCAGAAATCTGATCATTGGAGAAGAGCAAGCTAAGTTCTCAGTACAGCTAGAGAACTGACCACGCTTTGCTGTCATGTCTAGTGTAGTCAATTTTTAATAGGAAATCAGAGACACAGGCAGGAACACCAGGGATTTCATACAAAGAAAGCAATACAAAGAGAACAGGACACTTTTTCATACAAGTACATAGTACAGCAGGCACATATCAGGAATATGAAATGTTGGGTTTACATACTCTTTAAGTTGCAAGCAGATAACAGCATGGATGAGAGCAGAGCTGAACAATAGCCTTTACCTTTAGGGGGTCCTAGAAGCCTACATCACAAGACGCAGGGTGTGAGTAGTCCCATTATTTATGCACCTCCCTTTTTTGTTTATCCCTAAGGGGAAGGTCCGAAAAGCTACAGTCTCAAAGATTACATATTTGCATACCTTGGTCCTTGCACTGCTTTCATTGACCAGCAACCTATAGGCAGACTCCCATCAGACTATATATACAGAGCCCTTTTAACCACGATACCCCACACACTATCTATGGTACACCCCACTCACTAGTTTGAGGATTTCAAATACCTAGGCACTTACACTGCCAACTCTTCACTACAGGGTTCCAAACTCCAATTGTAGTGACATCTAGTGACCATTTTGTGGAACCTTACACTACATTACTATTTTACACTTCACCCAAGGATGTTTGTAGTTTAGTAATAGTATTCAAGACTTTAGCACCAAATCTATTGTTCGGTACACTATTAATTTGCTTTCAAATTATTTGATATTACTTTCTAGTGGTTCATCATTTTTCAAATCTGCCAATGTATAACAATCAAGTAATTGTAATTTAATAATAAAATGCAAAATACATTTCACAAGATAATATTTCAAGGCTATATCATCCTGCAATCAAACAGTTGTCAATTGTCCTCTTAACATAAACAGATAAAAGAGGTGATGTTTGATGGTTGTCCTGTAGACTGTTCTTTAAAGCGAAATGGACTAGGAACAATCCCAACACCTGCAGCTAAGCTTCTCTCCAAATTTTCTTTTGCTGGTAAAGGCTGTAACCATGTTAGGCTGTATTCAAATTGTATTTGTATAAGACAAATTAGTCAAGAAATATATAGAAGTAGTTATAATTCAGCGCTAACAATTAATAATAATACAAACACCAATCATAAATTTAGTTGTCACATAACTTACATAGCGTGGACCTTGGATACGTTATTCCTTGCCATCCCTGCCTCCTACCAGTTATGGCCTCTTATAGTCGCTGCCTGCGCTAGCCCTGGATCCGTGACTCTTCTAGTTTTCCTTTCCTCCATGTTTTCTTTCTGATTCTTTTTTTTTGTTCTCTGCTTCTTTCTTCTTCTTTCCTCTTCTTTTTCTGATAATATAATGGATTTCTGCTGCTATTATTTGGTTCAGCAGGATGTATCTAAGTATGTGTTATTGTTCTGCTCTACCCCTTGAGCTTGTTGTATTCTTAAAACAAAATTTTCCTAATAAAAATATTGAAACAGAAAGTTCTTTTGAAAAAAACCCCACGAATCTCAACTACTTATCCAAAGTCCGGGGGGAGGCAGATCTCTGGATGCCTATGATGCTTGATGAGCTTCAAAAAAGCTGCTCATATCATATTCTGCAGGAGAAACACAAACAAAATGTGGGGGGGGGGAGTTATTTGGGTTATAATGCACAAACATGAATCCTGCAGAAATTGTAACATGTACTGTTTAACTCTTGTGAGTTAAATAAATATATATGTAAATAAAGAACCCTACAAGCTAAAAAATATTAAATACTGGTCATGATAGCGCCATAGAAGATGAGCCGGATCTGCCTACATTCTACATCCATGGCACATGAGAATCACAATGTCCTGTAGTGAATTCCATATAGAAGTGTCTTACTAAAGAATTTAAATTAACACTTTAGGAACCTTAGGTAATACCAAACAATGAATTATGTGCAAGGGAATAATAATATAGCACTTCTCGTGTATGTGACTGAATATTTTAGGGAACCATAGATGGAATTGAAATGAGTAATTTAGTATATCACCCCTGTTTTAAAACTGAAAAGGAAAGGGACAACTGTGCGGAGCAGTTTTTAAATAACGACTACACATTTCACAATCTGTTAAATGAGTGTATATAAAACAATAACATTCATCTTTACAATTCATAGGAATAGATTAACTCTAAATACTGTACTTCACCTCCTGCAGAACACTTTAATGTAGAAAACAGTATAAGATCTTAAACATGTAAAATGAAAATAAAGACATAAAAACACTGATGTTGTACCTAGCATAGTTGACACCTGGGGCAGATTATTTTTAACACTCCTCTCCCCACACTCCGCTATATGTCACAATTATTTTCATCAGTAATCAAGAAATTAAATAAATGCTAATAAGGGTTAGAATACAATTGATGACAATAAAGATTTTTAGCCTCTGAATGGCTTTCACAGTGATCAGTCCCTGTGAAGCCCGCCCCCCTTGTTTTTTTTCTCCCTGAATGGAGGAAAGAGATACATTGTATCTCTCTATCTCCTTGCAGAGAAAAAAAAACTGTTTGTAAAAAAATTAATGAATAAATAAATATTAAAAAAGAAAAAATAAAGAAAAATTACTTAGAGCAAGGTTTGATCTAGTTCAGTGCCAGGGTTAGTGGGTGGGTCAAGGTCAGGGTCAAACGTCATGGTCAAAGGTCAGGATTTTTTTTTTAATTGGTATCAGTGTCAGTTAGTGTCAGCATGTTTTAGGTACAAAAAAAGAAAAACACAAAGTGCACTATTGTTTCTGGGCTGTAGTACAGGTGCAAACAACAAATAACATACACATATATGGTATCATCAAAAGCTGGGAAATTTCTCTTGGGTTGCTCTTTGGTGGTAGGTTATGGTACTAACAAGAAACACAGAGCTAAATTAAACAAAAAAGATTTTCTTTTTTACTATTTTGGGCCAGTTTTCCTTTGATAATAAAAAAAATCAGGAGATATCCATTACCATTTACCACCAAATGAAAGCCCAATTTGTCCTGACAAAAACAAGGTATAATCCACCTGGATGTACAAAGTAGTTATGATGAGATGTATGGTTTTACTAACACATGTCAACAAGTTGTAAAGTTTACTTAGGCTTTAAGATCTGTTTTACCCTTAGGCATGAATGAGTTAAAAATCAGGGATAAATACAGATCTTGAAATGTAACACCTGTGGAGCAGCTACTGGCAAGAGACAAGCCAATAGCAAATGTGAACGTTTCCAAATTTTTGTCTGTGCAATTATAGTGCCAGTAAAATGTTTGTAAATGCCTAAAGTGGATGTGGAAGCTTATGTATTTATGCCTGTGGCCCAATGTTATGCAACACACATTTGGAAATATCTTATTCACGTCCTATTAAGACTACAGGGGATGAAGTAAAAAAGGAACCAGTGAAAAGGGGGTGACTGAACAAAATCCTACTGTATCCAAACTGCAAAGGCAAAAATTTACTGACATTGTTCTGAAAAAATTGGCAAAAACATAGATGTTGTTCTGAACACTACAGACTGGGCAGGGTCCAGTGTAATATGGAATTATATGGGGGTAAATGTAAAAAAATGCAAAATTATTAAAAGCTCTCAATTATGTGTGCTGCAATTGCTTATCTCCCTAAGTTGTTTTTGTGTTGCAGATCACAGATGTTAAAGCATTGCTACCAGTGCATCCAAATAATAGCTAAGGCAATATTTAAAAAAAAATAATGCAATAATAGTATCTCTAGTAATTTCTACTGGCAGCATACACCGTAAGCGGTTGCCTTAATAAAATGCTCATGCACCCAGAACATTGAGCTTTCACACTGATGGTGATACAGAAATTTAACATTAGATTCAACTATCACAGCACAGTTGATACTAAATCAAACATAGGTTTGCTGATCAGCTACAATGCATGCACATAGCTACCATTCCATCTTCTTCAAGGCCTGCACTCTTTTTGATTCAGACATGTTAATCATGTTTTCTTTATAAAACTACTTTAATACTCACGTATCAATTGTATGCCACCTTGCACAGCTATTAATCTCCTGCTTGAAAATAATGGGTTGCCATTAAAATACAGTTTCACAGTGTAGCTCAGTGTAGCTCTTCAGCACATAGCCGTTAGATCTTCAAAAGCACACGCCGAATCTCTGTAATGAATCAGGTGTTACTTACTAAGTCAAACTGCTCTGTCAGATTAGCAACAATCTTTCACAGCTTTGTAAATGCTAAGGATAAGTTTATGTGTTCATGAAGCAGCACTGGTGAATTTTGTGATAACGGTGCTAATTTAGCCCAGATATGTGAACAAATGGGCAATTTACGAGCAAGCATGACAATATACAAATAAAATTAGGCAAAATCTCAAACTAGCAAAATAAATAAATAATTCAAACCTTCCCCAGCACAATCCCTCCCACAAGCACTATGATCTGGTTACTCTTTTAACATATCCATCGTGGGAGGAGAGCCAATTGATGAGCAAAAGGGATCCCACTCAGCAGGACCCCATCCCATCCATATTTGGTCCAATTATTGGGACACATGCTTTATATGACCTCACTTAACGGTTTGGTCATATATTTGAGGTGAGAGCACAACCGGTGGGGGTGCACAAATTTTAAAGTGAATTTTCACACAGGAGGTGAATTAATATATTTTAAGTGAACACAAGAATTTTGAAGAATTATATATGGACTATTTTGTTATCCACAGTGGATTCATGTAATATTGCACTATATGTCATTTGGGCACATATACATGTATTTATGATTTATTGGTAACAGTGGAGCGTGGCAATTTGGTATTTTTAATGTTATACTTTCCTGCTGTGTGCAATGGTATTGTGCTTGCCTCCTTTTCTGGGGTCCTCTGCCAGTGCTGTCCACGTCTCTTCTTCTACATGTGCACTTGTGCAGTTGCACTCCCAAGCTAGGCTGTGTGCATCCATAGACACACAGCACGGATTGGCATTACCCCCCGCTCCTTCCTCACTGGATTGGACTGACAGCAGTGGGAGCCAAAGGCTCCTTCTGCTCTCAGTGAGTCCTGGGAGGAGAGGAAGACAAAGCAGTGCTGCTTCAGACTGGAGATAGGATTCAGGAAAGTATTGGGGGGGAGAGAAAGTAGCTGGATATTTGTTACCTTAATGTGGGGAATGCACTCTAATTCACTCTAATGTCTCCTTCTGTCAGCATGTTCACTGCACTTGTACACTGCACCAGAGCCTAACTGGCTTCTAGGGCTTGGTTTCCTGAGTTGTGCTAGTAAAGGGATAAAGAGGCTGATAGACATGTACCACTACCCCCTTAGGGGTTGCTGAAGATTTGGGTCCCCCTATAGCCCTGCACAGTCAGGCAACATGCATCTTTCATTCAGATTTGTACCAGGAGACAGAAACCAGTCATTGAGCTTTGTTTTGAAATTTTATTAGGGGTTTAAAACTTGGATGGGGTAAGGGATGTATGGGATGTCCAATGGAATAGAAAATGAAGACAAACATCCTGAAACTATATTACAAGACTTTACACAGAAATCTTCTTCTGGAGAGCTAGCCAGCATTTCCCAATGTACCTATCCAACCCCAGGTGCTCCTCAGTCCAGCTGTATGGAGGAATACCTGGACAGGGGATCCAGTAGTAACTACTGGACGGGCAATAATCCCGGGTTTGTAAAGCGAGTTAGGTTTCTCACCCAAATGCTCTCTCCCCTTTTTGGCCCAGGAGCTATAGGTGTACTCATTGAGACCTTCTCCTGCGCTGCTGTTGGACTAGTGGCTGCTACTGGGCCTTTAAGCTGGGCTGCTCCTTCCCTACTGCCAGGTGGTCCTCTTTCAGGGGCCCAGTGAAGTCCGAAGCTTTCCTCCTCTCCAGCATCACTCCTGAAAGTGAGCCCCTTCCAGCCTGGGCTACCTCCCAGGCTCCTGAACTTCAACCTCTCTCATCCTTCTCCTACCTCCTTCTCCTCCTGCCTCTGAACAATCTCCCTTACCCTTAAGGGCTGGAATGTTTGTTTCTTTTTTGTATTTCTTCCAGATCTGTGAAGTATTCCCCCATGAAATCACTACTTCACTTTGCTTCCTGTAATAAAGACAAAGTCATTGCTTCTTTCTCCCCTTGATTCACAATGATTTCACTGCTACTTTTACAAGGTAATGTTTGAGTTGTAAATGTTTGAGTTGCAAAGGCAGTTGATACACTCAAAGTGGATTTACACCCTTTTGAGGCATATATTTACATAATGTTTTGGTGCTCACAGATTAGCAATAGATAGATTTAATTACCACATTGTTTGTTTTTTTTTAATATCTGCCTGGAATTTACCTATAATATTTACACATAATCTGCAATATTCAAAAAAGTCTTGACATTTATTAAATTAATATACAGAATTTTACATTCATGTAATTAACTTCACTTGGCTGAAGATCTTTTCTGAAAATCCACAGCAAACAGAACATTATGTATTTACAGAATGGGAAAATAACATTTTTTCAAGACTTGAACATGAAGTCCATATGGTTAACATACAGTTCTGGCACAGACATCTACAGGTCCATCTGGCTCAAGGATGGTTTTGCCATATCTGTGAAAACTACCATCTGTTATTCTAAATTTTGCAAAACGTGTCAATCAGATCCTAATATATAGAATTACCGTGTTGGAGAGAGGCATTCTCAGTGCAACTTTTTTAACTGATTAAATAAACTTTTACACGAAAGTTGTTTTGTAAAGTCATTAATTACAGCCTGAAAGATGATCAATGGTATTATTACTTTAGTACACAGTGGAAATGAGCAGCTTAATTATATCATAGAATTCAAAATAAACAACTGTTCTGTCAAACGTACAAAAGTTTTTTTAGGCAGCATTAAGATTTAAAAGTGCAGCTTTTAAAGGTAAATAATGTCCTATCATACTCTGCAAAAACTGATTAAATGTTAGGGTGGTCTTAAAGTTTATGAATATGCTAGTTGCCTGGCCTGTGATAGAAGGGTTAAGTTAGTGATGGAGATGGATTTGTCACTAGTCAACATAGATTATGACCCAGGGTGCCATTGCTGCTAGGGGTGGCAGAGTTACTAGATGTTGAGTGCCTTATGCTGGAATGCCCGCCAGGAAGTGAAGACTAACTTTCTTTCTCTTTTATCAGGCACATGACTCATGACAGGACACACAGGAGCATAAAAAAGAAGGGTGCAATTCAGTTTTCTCTGTTTAGCCAGCTCTGAGAGGCAGTTTGAAAATAAGTGCAGGCAGTGATTCAGAAGGTATCATAGCTCCCTTAAATGCTTCCAGTCCTTTGCAGTTCCGCCCAGCCTCCTGCACAGTCTGCAGCCTTCCAGAAATGCTTCTCAGCTCCTAAAGTAAAACCTGGTACAGTGTACTCCAGTTCCCATAATGCCCCTGGTCTCATACATTTTTTCTCAGACCACTGCGTGCCCCTCACCCTACTATATAGTTCCTCTAATGCCCCTAACTAACTAAAATACCCACTCCTCTCACTGTACTTCTTCCCAATCCACTGGCCCTAGCCTCCTTCTTAGCCTCCTGCAATTCCCCCCAGTCCACCTTAGCCCTGAAACTCATCAGTGCGAGAGTATTGGTACCAGCCTTAGTATTATAATGTGCACTCTGGAAGATTCTATTAATGGAGCGCTAACCTTTTTAGGTGACACTGGAAGTTCTGCAACTTCCAGCAACTTTCACGGCACTGGAATGATAACCCTGATTTCACCTAGTTTTCTACAATATCTCTAGATATGTAAAGTGTTTTATGTTTTGCTTCTGTTAATAAAAAAAATCTTCATATGATCCATGCATAATGTATTTTCCCCTGTGAGGGAATGCTTAGTATATTATTAAAAATATTTCAATTAATGCAAGCTAAAAATGATTTCCGGTTTTACAAAACGCCTGATGGCATTCGTGAAAATGCAATTTTCTTTCTTTATACTGCACATGCTAATGGATTAGGCCAATTAAAAATATAATTTGTTTAATTACTATATACATTAAGAATAATTTTAAGTGTTTAATAGGTTTCATTTTTCACAATAATTAGGGTGAATACTTGCCTTCACATTCAGCACACAAACATAATTTAAATGATAATTACTGCTGTAACTGCAATAGTATATATGGAGACTACTGTCAATATAAAAATGTTTTAAATAAATACATATATATATATATTTTATTTTGTTTAAATCATAACAACGTAACATTTCTGTTTCCAAATTGGTCCTTCCTTGACTATTTGCTACAACTGAAATTTAGAAACGTATCATTATATCTGTGGTACAATATGTTATGTGAATAGAAAAACCTCCACAATAATTATATCAGCAATAAAACAGCAGGACTAAGTTTAAATTTGTGAAGTACAAACACTAATAGTAATTTAAATCCCAAGTGAAGCAGATTTGTTTATTTTTCTGTAGGCAACATAAAACATAATAAAAACCAGAGATTGTTGAAAAGTGCTTTAAAAATTTTATAATATTTTGCCCCACTTTTCCCGCAATATGACCTACCTCCCCCCTATTCAGGATAAAGATCTGGTTTTCTAAATATTGGCTTTACCAGAAGTGAGAAATTCCCAAAAAAGTATATCTAATGACAGCTGGCTATTAGAAAACTGTCAAAAGATGTAAAAGATGCCATGCGAACACATCTACAAAGTGTATCCTATTGAAATTAATATATGATAAGTGCAATGGTCATGGGATGTACTAAAAACTAGATACACATAGATATCCAAACTCATTGTTTAAAACGAATGAGATCATTTAACCCCTTAACGCTGGTGTATCGCAGCCCTTTATGGGGTTTCTGATGCTTGGAGTCAGAGCAAGGTTTATGATCATTTGACCACTGTTATTTGCTGTCACAGTGGTCACATGATTGGAAAGCTACCGATCGCAAGTAGCAATCAGGAGCTTTCTGTTAGACACCGGTAACTGTGCCAGGTGCACACAGGGCTCAGGCATAGGCTTGTTTACATTTTGATACACATATATGCAGCCTCAGAGACCACATATACATTACATTGCCAAAAGTATTGGGACTCCCCTTCAAATCATTGGATTCAGGTGTTCCAATTACTTCTATGGCCACAGGTGTATAAAATAAAGCACCTAGGCATACAGAATGCTTCTACAAAAATTCGTGAAAGAATGGTCGCTCTCAGGAGCTCAGTGAATTCAAGCTCATTGAATTACAAGCTACTAAATATTCCACGGTCAACTGTTATTGATATTATAACAAAGTGGAAGCAACTGAGAACAACAGCGACTCAGCCATGAAGTGGTAGAGCATGTAAAATGACAGAGCAGTGTCAACTCATGCTGAAGCACACAGTGCACAGAAGTCACCAACTGTCTGCAGAGCCAATAGCCACAACTTCGTGTGGCCTTCAGATTAGCACAACAACAGTGCATAAAAAGCTTCTTGGAATGGGTTTCTGAGACCGAGGAGCTGCATCCAAGCCTTACGTCAGTAAATGCAATGCAAAGCGTTGGATGCAGTGGTGTAAAGCACGCCACCACTGGACTCTAGAGCAGTGGAGACATGTTCTCTGGAGTGACAAATCACGCTTATCTGTCTGGCAATCTGATGGACATGTTTGGGTTTGGTGGTTGCCAGGAGAATGGTACTTGCCTGACTGTATTGTGCCAAGTGTAAAGTTTGGTGGAGGGAGGATTATGTTTTGGAGTTGTTTTTCAGGAGTTGGGCTTGGCCCCTTAGTTTCAGTGAAGGGAACTCTTAAGCTATCAGCATACCAAGACATTTTGGACAATTTCATGCTTCCAACTCTATGGGAACAGTTTGGGGATGGCCCCTTCCTGTTCCAACATGACTGTGCACCAGTGCACAAAGCAAGGTCCATAAAGACATGGATGAGCGAGTTTGGGGTGGGGGAACTTGACTGGCCTGCACAGAGTCCTAACCTCAACCTGATAGAACACCTTTGGGATGAAATAGAGCAGAGACTGTGAGCCAGGCCTTCTCATCAGACATCAGTAACTTACTTCACAAATGCGCTTCTGGAAGAATGGTCAAACATTTCCATAGACACACTCCTAAACCTTGTGGACAGCCATCCCAGAAGAGTTGAAGCTGTTATAGCTGCAAATGGAGGGCCAACTCAATATTAAACCCTACGGACTAAGACTGGGATGTCATTAAAGTTCATGTGTGTATAAAGGCAGGCATCCCAATACTTTTGGCAATATAGTGTGTGTGTACTGTATGTGCGAAGAGGTTAATATCAACATATGCATTGCATTCAGGTCCCATCTGTCCCTTCTTATATGTTGTAGAATTACCTTGGTGACCTATAAGATAAGCTGCTTTTCAAACAAGCACTGTAGGCCCAATGTAGGAGGCTCCCTAGTTAAACTGATTAACAGGTGAATAAATGTAAAAATACAAGAGCTAGCATCTATGTTCCAACACTCAGCCTACTCCTTTCTGTACCACATGTGGCCGTATAGAGTTAAACCAGGAGACCCAGTGGCAGCAGGAAATGTGCACATAAGGTTTGGCTGGAAGTTCTGACTCTGTAATATGCATTCCAGCCCAATACTTCAGGTTCATTTGTATGTCTCCCAACTGTAGGCTGGCCACATATTAAAGAATTTTCTTGTACAATCTCCCTTAGGTTCTACCTTCAACTATGTAGTGCAAGGGCCAGCCTGACTGGATACAAATGGAAATTGTTGTTTAGGCTTGACCTCATATTTCTGTATATGTTTTTGGTAAATCTATAGTATAATGTATGTCCAGCCTTACCTGTTTCTTTGCCACAGCAGGTAACTGTATGGAGTAAGAGGTGAGGCATGTGACGATCACGCGTCAGACCCCTGACCATCTCGCCAAACCCATGACCGAAGGACTAGCCAATCTGAAACCGCGATGTCACGTGTGTAACAATATCACACCCAGCTGCACCCTGCACAACGATTTTCCAGCTAATTGGACCACAATCGATGTACCTGCAGCCTGGGAGTGTTTGTTAATGGGTCAGGTTAATTACGCAATTAACCCTTTACACTGCCACCACCTCCTTTTTGTACAGAGAAAGAGGAAACTCAGCCATACACTAGGATGATTGGTTAATTGTCGGTATACCGCTATCTCCACAGACAGGTTATACAGAGGGTTAAACACTCATAGTAGCGCTCTTCAGCAGCAGGGATTCGTAAGCTACATTAAAGAGCTATAGAAACAGTTCAACACTTTCAGAAAGTAAGATTTATTACTAAAAGGTCAAAAGGGTGCAGTAGAAATATTTACAGAAAAACAGATGTAACCAATAAATATATATCTATATATATATATATATATATATATATATATATATACAGAGCACAACAGCACAGCAAACAGATAACAGAAAGAAGTTTAGGTAAATAAGTACTTGCCAAATAGATGCCTGGGGTTAAGCAGTTTCAAGTCTGATGAGCTCAAAAGGGATTTCTGGTCTCGCACTCAGTTTTGTTGTTACAGCGAGATTCTCCTTTCTCTGTCTGCTAGATGATAAAATGTAGAAGGTCCTCACTTCTCTGTCTACACACAAAACATAACAGCCTCTTTTCTACCCAAAATCAACTGGGTGTCTCTTACAACAGAACCCAATTGCCTTATTTGGTAAAAGGATTGTATAAAGACAGGGAACTAGCAAGGTACACTGAATGCATTCCTGAGGGAGGGGGGAAATCGAAGGAGGGAGAGTGATTTGGAATTTAAGAGAAATACCAAAATGCAGAAGTTTGGAGCAAAATGGAGAACCGCGCCTCTCCCTGTGTGCATGATTGTTACAAGGCACACCTATATAAAATATACAAGCATAGTGTATTCCAGTGGCAGTCAACTCTTTTGATATGGGGGTGTCAAGTGGCCTAAAGGGCATAACATAATATCAAGTGAATGTAATACTAGAGAAAACTGTAAGATACTGCAGAAATCTAACACTAGCAGGTTAGAGACTGAAATGGTCAGAGATTGTTAACATGCTATAGGAACTGTTGGAAACTGGGGACATGCATCAGAAGACTGGAGATATGTGAAACTGCTAGAGGTCACTGCTATTACAATCCCTTTAAAAATTCATGCTTTTACATTTGTGCTCCACAGAGCAACTTAAAAATTACTTGTGGCAAAGCAAGAACCACTAATAGAAATTAGAGGGAAAAAAACACTAAAGGGAAAAGAGTTGGCCACTGCAGAAAAAGTAAGCTACTGTGACAGAAGCAAACCAGTCTAAAAAATATTTTTTCTTCACTGGCCTGTGTAAGCACCTAGGTAAGTAAAACACACACTACCATCTGCAGGAATGCAACAAATGCCAAAAGGCTACATATGCCCCCCAGGCAACAGTTTGAACACCAAGGGATTGATTTACTAAAACAGGGGAGTACAAAATCTGGTGCAGCTGTGCCTGGTAGACAATCAGATTCTAACTTCAGCTTGTGTGATTAAGGTTTGAAAAAAAGACCTGGATGCTGATTGGTTACTATGCAGAGCTGCACCGGATTTTAGTAACTCAACCTTCAAGGGTTTAAGCTGAAGACAGGCAAAGAGAGCATCTCTGTTGCATATCTTCTCTAAGGCAAGCATGAGGTGATGGAACTCTATGTAGTTATTATTATGCATTATACATTATTATAGTTCACTTCTGCCAGAATGTACATTATAAGATATTCACAACATTCCCTGAGATTTGCCAGAACAGTTGCACAAGAAATATGACTAATTGGTAAACTTTAGCATAAACTTTCAGGCCAGTTTATGCGAGGCCGTAAGATGAGATCAAAACGAAGAACTAACTGCCTATCAGGTATGTTTAACTGGATGTAAATCCTGATTGTGGACACCAAATATGAAAGAGGGGGTCACAGTACTTTTTTTTCATTGGGTAACAGCAGAGTGTTCTCCATTTAAATTAGTAGTCTTAATTTATTAATTTCTGTTATTTTCTGATTATTGATGTGGAATGTTAATAATAATTTATGTTTGTTGAATTGTTATTTAAAGTTGTAAAAAAATCAGCATGTATGCATATCCTCTCTACAAAACATAAGTATCATAATCAAATCACTGCATTCTTCTTGAAGATGGTAAGGGAAAATAAAAAAACAAGTTTTTTGGAAAATATGTATTCTAGTCTGGTCATATTTAACATTAACATACATGCTAAAAATACCAGGTAGTTTAATAAGCCAGATCAATCTCAGTTTTAACCTGTTATGATTGTATGTACCAAACATGCCAATGTGTTATTACCAAGGTTAAGGTCTGCCCACATGTTTTCATGAGATACATGGAGACTAGCCTCTACGTTTCAAAAGATAGAACAAAGGCATAAAATCTGACCACCTTTTTTATCAACCCACTTGGCCTACATCAGTGACCACCTTTTTTTTTAAATTCTTTATTTATACAAACAAAAGTATCCAACAAAGCAATGCATGATGAAACAGCAGCAACGTCTCATAACTGGTCGAGTGTCATTCAAAAGAGGGGCACAAAGAAAATGTACACAAGTGCAAGTGACCAGCTTTTTTATCTACCGACTTGACGTAGGTCAGTGATCAACTTTTTTCAATCTGCACATTTGCCTCAAGTCAGTGACACAGTAAACAAACACAGGGGGAGATTTACTACAGCTGGTTCACTCAGAATTTGGTGCAGTCCAAAATACTGCAATGGAACCGCATATAAATCACAAGTGCTGTGTTTTGCTTGTGTTTTTGATGCGTTGTTGATGCGTTTTGCATTTTTAATCTGTCCAGCAACAAGCTGGAGAAAAAAATAAAAACGCATCAAAAATGCTTACAAAATGCATGTGCAAACACGCAAAATGCAATGCAAAAAGCACTGCATAAACATATCAAGCGCAAACTGCTTAGGTTTGAACCTAGCCTAAAGGTGAGCAATTAGGCAGCATCATTCCAATCAATCTTAACATGTGGCAATACAAAAAAGGATCTGATCATTTAGTAATAAATATCAGGTCCTTTGATGACCGAATATATAATTTTACATTTAGGCTGAGTTCACATTGTTGCGGTGCGTTACCGTGATGCATTGTCATCTGAATAGGCTGCCCATCTCACCAAAATGTACCAAAAAAGGTGTTGCTGTTTTTGTAATGCAGCACACAGGTACACTGCAACATAGGTGCAGGGGAAAGAGGCATTAGGGTTCTATTAAGAATGAATATGCATAATGTGTGTTACTTTTTAGTGCATACCAGGTTTTTTTAAATTTCTATATCTGTGCTATACCACAGCCAAAATGTGTTTTATTTTTTCATTGAGGTATTTCAGAAAACTTTACTGCATTTTGACCACTAGATGAAGCTAATGATATGGAGTAAATCTATTCGAAAGCACACAGTGAAATTTGGGGCAACTTTCACAAATCTTTCTAACATTCGTGCAACTAATATTTTAAAAATAGAACCCTTATGTGCATATTGACTGGGACACATGCAAGCCAAATATTCAGTACTCAGCAAAGAGTGTTTGATTTTCTATTTTTAAGTTGACAAAGTACACTAAAAAGCATTAAAAGTTATAAAAGAAAACATATTTTTGCCTGTATATGTGGACATTCCTGAATTTGTTCCCATATTCTGTTGTAAAACAGAACTCAAAGTAGGAGAGGGGGGCTAGCACTAGTACCCAAAAAGGCTCCTCTGCAGCATGCACACAGAACAATGGATAGAATAGAAAGATGGACGAATGTATCAGTGTGCTGCTGCACTTTTAGTGTCCAACAGGCTGGAGTCTTCTTGACCAAGCTATGCCTCAGCTTCACTGAGGATGAGGCTGTGTTGTCTGACAATGTTGAAATTTAAAGTGATTTTGAAAGATTGTAGGTTTTTTTTTGTGAGGGGAGTAGCAATTATATAAATACAGGCCAAGCACTCTATAGTATTATCAAATTTTGAGAATTTTTGGTACAGATAATGCTTCAAAACTAAGCTAAGCTTTCCCAAATATAGACAGTGTCTTATAAGGGCACAGAAACGTAGAGAATAATGTTTTATCTGAAACTAACTATATGTCACATTGCTGAACCTCAAACACTGAGGGCTCATTCAGACTGTGTACACAAATATTGTATCTATTGATTTGAATCAAGACTAAAAAAAAATGCAGCCATATGGTGCCATGAAAAGCCCTGTAAAAGAAGCTCAATGCCTTCACAGTATCAGCTAAAATTGCTTATTTTGTCCCATGCCACTTGTTTCAGTTTACGGTCTTTAAATGAACACAAATTGTTGCCAATGATCCTGGCATAAAGCCCATCGAAACATGTGGAATACTTCTGTAATTACAGTAAACAACCTATTGTCTATGATATAAGTACTGTAGTCTGTGTTTTGCAAAAATAACTGTTACTGTTCAAATTGCAAGATGAGTTATTTAATGTGGAAGAAGTGATGGTGTTTACACTTTTCTCCAAGTGCATAAATATAACAAGCACAAAAATAAAGGCATTCCTATTGCTTCTAACATTACAAAATACAAAACCTTTAATTTATCTTAATATGGGTACCCTATAAAAATTATATTAAACTTATGTAAGCTAATGT
The DNA here is from genome assembly GCF_062004578.1 of Staurois parvus. Lineage (NCBI taxonomy): Eukaryota > Metazoa > Chordata > Amphibia > Anura > Ranidae > Staurois > Staurois parvus. The sequence continues at coordinate 3,885,302 of NW_028317916.1, forward strand.
GGCAAACTTTACAGAATAATAATATATACTGTAGAACCTGTACTAATTAAAAAAGTATCATATACTGTATATATTACAGCTAAACACTGACCACGCTGTTTTCCCATGCTTAGAGTGGTCAGTTTGTAATAGGAGCACAGAGGGACTGGTAGAAGCACCAGGGATTTCACACAAAGTAAGCAATACAAAGAAAAACATATACATTTGCATACAAGTACATGGTACAACAGGTACATGACACATAACAGGAATATGAATTGTTGGGTTTACATAGTCTTTAAACTGCATGCTTGGACAATCCATTTTGTTTTGGTGGTCCATTTTTATCTGTATTCCCAACTTGTCTGAGACAAACTTTACTTTTTGCAGTAAGGATTTCCAACTTCAAATACATTCACATGGAATCACATGGAGAGAAACAGCAGAAATCTAATTTTATTCACTTTCCCCCCCTAATTACTAGCAGTAACAGTATATTTTTCAATGTTCTCACCTATCAGAAAACATATTAAGTGTAGGGTGAATACTTTCATTCTTGTTTTTGTCAGTTTGCAGTAGAACTGTTTTTTTTCTGAACAATAGTTCTTAATGTCTACATTGATTGCATTTTCAGTAAGAAATATTTTTTTTTTATTTTTTAAACAAAAATATGTATTTATGTAATTAATTATTTACATTTATTTATGGACTAGAAAATAATCATACATTTTCGGACATTTTTGGACATTCTACACCTAAAACCCTTTGCTGACTGATCTCAATGCTAGACCTCACTGATTAGCTTTAATTTTGCTTTCTGATCACAACTGTTTTCCCCATATCCCCTGATTTTACCCACATAGAGTGGGTTCTATTTCTCTCTTCTCCCTGAATTCAAATACATAAAACTGCAGGCTTGGACAATCCATGTACTTTTATTGATCTAGTTTTGACTCTATTCTCAACTTGTCTAATGCTAACTTCACTTTTTGCAGTAATTGTTTACACCATTCAAGGCATCCCTTCACCACCAAGTCACATGAACAGAAACAACAGAAATCTGTTACCTTTTCCTCATCTACTTACCATAGTTTTCAATCTTCTCACTTATTAGAGAACAAATCAGGTGTACAGTGGATGCTTTCATTCTTGCTTTTGTCAATTTGCAGTATAACATTTTGTTCTGGACTAGCATAAGGTAGGAAACCAATTGCTAGGACAATCCAATTAATTGAATTATCTGAAATTGTGTAAATTAAACATCTTGCTATGGTAGCATTGGGAACGCTGTAAGATGTTCAGTCACTAGTTTTAACAGGCAAAAACTAGTAACAGCTAGGTGAGATTAATTCAATCTTATATCCTAAAGATGTGGTTGTTGTGCTGTCACCGATTTCCCTAGGGATAATGATAAACACTATCTGCCAGATTTAGAATATGCTGTCCATTTTCGTTATTTTTAAGTTCATTGTTATCAGGTTTCATTCTAATTACACCTAGCCAAAAGTAAAGTTATATATTTGAAAGTTTTGGATTATTTCCTGTACTGATTTACAGTTTTAAAACCATGAATATGATTTTTGCTATAATAACTAACACTCACATTTACAACAAGCTTTGATGAAAAATATTTTTGAGGAGTACAATAAATGATTTCTGAAAATGTCAGTCTTCTAGTATAACAAGTTACAAAACACAGTTTTCTTTGAAATAACAATCAGATAGCAGACAGCATAATAGGCATACTGTCAACAAATACGAATAGAAAGAAAATGGGTCACACCTGCTATAAATAAACACGTTTGCTTATATTATTTGTAATATCGTGTAATAGGTAAAAAGGTGTGAGCAAAATTATGGATCTAGCTTGTGAAATGGCATATCAATTTTTTTCCAGGTATTCTACCATAGCTAACTTAGAGTAAATAAAACACTTCATCTTCAGCAGCATTGTGGCAAATACTATACCTTATGGTGTATACATATATGGTGTCACCAAAATTTTGAGCTGCCTCAGTATGACATCAAAGAATTAGAACTTTTTAAAGCATAGGTTCAACTTTTGTGAAAAAATAATACATGCACATATTTTTTTCAGAAAAAAAAACGTGCATTTATTATTTTTTCCCTAAGACCCCTTCAAAGCGGGGTGAACGCCACCAAGAATCCGCTTGCTTAGCATGGAATCTGTGCTCTAGTCCCGGCTGAGCAAGCAGATGGCTGGTCCGTTTCTGCTCTGCTTATGCAGAGCGGACACAGACACAGCCCGCTGTCCTCTATGGACGGTCAGATGAAAACAGACCACATGTCCGTTTACACCTTACTGCCATCCAATCCGATTTACTAGACAGATGGGGAAAGGATCCCATTCACCTGTTTTTAGTGGATCGGAGCAGATTGGATATAGACGGGTGTAAACTGACAATTCCTCCATAGAGGATAATGGCGGGCCTGATCGGGTTCACGTTAAAAACTGACTAAAAAGGGTCCGAAGAAGCCTTGAAAGCATTGCACCCATGATCAGGGGTGCTTTCTCAGGCTTCTGCAGACAAACCCTGCAGCTTTCAGCCCATACGTTCGTACGGGCTGACTGCTTAAAAGCTGCAGGGCTCATTAATTAACTATAAGGATATTCATCAGTGACCTCATAGTCCATTCAGAACTACAAGCCGGAGCCCCGCACTGCCGCCGTACTTTCATATAGTGACATCAGGTGCAGGGAGAAGATCCCCCACTGGGGAAGGGGGGGGGGGTGTGAGGGGGATTACATGTTCCACCCTAAATACTGGTAGAACATGTAACATGTTCCAAAAGGTGAACTTAATGTATCCTTAACTGCTTTCCCGTCGTCCTATAGCAGATATACTGCTACAGGGTGGCAGGAGTGTGCAAAAATTGCATTTCCCGGCAGGGGGCGCACGCAAAGCGCGTGCGCACCCTACCCACGCCGCCATTCATAGCGGCGGCTGTCAATCCCTGGGTCCCGGCCGGTAAATACCCACCGGCACCTGGTGATTACCAAGCATCTCAGACGGGGAGAAGGACTGTTTTGATTACTAACAATCCTCCTCCCTGTCAGCTCAGGCACACTGGTCTGGATGGCTATGCACAGCTCTATTCCACCTGTCCTATAGAGCTGTTTTGAGGATACATCTCATCCATCCATCCACCTGCTGTCCACCGACGCTTGCCAGCGAATAAGGACTGATGTTATGCCCATTTACTCACATCCTTGTAAGTGTATTTTAAGCCTTTCCATTACTTGTTTTTATTTAACCGCTTCTGTGCCTCCCTATAGCAGAAGTACTGCTACAGGGCGGCACATGTGCGCAAAATTATGTATCACGCAGTTTTCACAGGCCGGAGGTGCACAGCAGTGGCACCCTGACAGAAAGCTCAGACGATGGAGAAGAGGTCCCTGCTAAGATCAGGCATACCCGACCCCATTCCCAGGTATCTGAGATGTTCCAAACGCATGATGACTCTCATATGCAGCACAGTGCCAGTACTAATGCTGCTCTACCTTTTGGTGAACTGGCGAGCACCAGCTGCCTAGTACATCCTGGTCTTTCACATACCAACACTGCAGTATCACTTGTGACGTGGCGAGTCCCATAAGTGCAGTGCAAGCTGGTGCAGTGGTGAGCACAAGTAGTGTCCCGCAGCCACCAAGAATTCACACACAGGCCCATAGAGCCCCTAGTATCCTTACGACCATCCGAATTGCCAAGGCAGCTGATGTTGTTGAGAAGCCCCTCTGTGTCCACAACTATAAACTTAACAAGGGAGGGGTGGACTTCTACGACCAGATGATGAAGCCGTACTTAGTTTCCCAAAAAGCCAGACGCTGGTACAAAAAAGTGTCTTTTTATTTATTGAAATTGGCTCTATATAATGCTTTTGTGCTTTACAAAGCAACTGAACAAAGTGGATCCTTCCTAAAATTCCAGAAAGAGATCATAATGGCCCTTTTGTATCCAGAAGGTGCTGTGGCTCAAACCTCCAACAAAGATGCAATTACCCAGCTGCATGAGATGCATTTTCCCGATGCTATTCCTGGTACTCCAACCCAAAAGACACCCCAAAAAAGATGTGTCTGTAGCAGACATGGATTTTTTTGTCTCTCCTGTCCTGGCCAACCTGGTCTCTGCCTTAAGGACTGCTTCCATCGCTACCACACACTAGTGGAGTATTAATATAGGGTACAGCACAGCACAGTTCAGGGTACATATTTACACAGGGTCTCAAAAGATGATAGGTAGTCAGGAAACTGGCTATCGCATTTGAAGAAACCCTACAATCTGTTTAAAAAAGTTTAAAGATTAAAAAAAAATCCCCCCAAAAATTAAACATTTTAAAAACCAAAATAGTTATAGTTTTTGTTATTGTTGTTGTTGTTACTGTTCTACTGTTACAATTTTACTGTTTTATTTTTAACCATTGCTGTTTTCTTTGCAGGAATTTCATTCAGCTGCAGCACCAATATGTTTATTCTGACAGCAACAGGAACTTGCTCTCAGAATATACATAAGTCAGTGTGGGCAGCGCTGTTGGATGAGATTTTTCATCCACAGTTAAAAAAGAGCATATATGCCGAAGCATGGGGGCCTGGGTGGCCAGTGGGTGGATGGCCGCTGTGTTTCGGCATATATATTTTATAATATTTTTTGGCACAGTTCATGTGTGCCCACCATTAGAAGTAGGTGGATGCAGGGAGGTATATTCTAATGGTAGGCATACCACACACTTTTCCTGGCAGATATTTTTCAATAAAAAAGTTGTTATATTGAGTTACTCTTTTATTTTTATCCATTGCTGTTTTCTTTGCAGGAATGTAATTCAGCTGCAGCACCGACTTGTTTATTCTGACAGCAACAGGGTCTTGCTCTCAGAATATACATAAATAGGTGTTAGTAGTGCTGTTGGCTAAGATTTTTCATTTGCAGTAAAAAAAAAGAGCATATATCTTGAAGCATGGGGGCCTGGGGTGGCCAGTGGGTGGATGGCCCCTATGCTTTGGCATATATATTTTATAATATTTTTTGGCACATTTCATGTGTGCCCACCATTAGAAGTGGGTGGGTGCATGGAGGTATGTTCTAATGGTGGGCATACCACACACGTTTTCTGGCAGAGATTTCTTCTCTTTTATTATTCAGCCCATAGGCTGCATAAGAAAAGAACATAGCATATACACCCAACAAGGACCAGTGATGTACTGGTACATCACTGGTCTTTGAGTGGTTATTCCAGGATTATGCCTGTGGCTGCAGGCATCATCCTGGTATTGATTTTTTTCAGCCGATGATCGGATTTCATGTAAAAGCAATCCTAGTGGCTAATTAGCTGCAGGATTGCTTTTACAAGCAGCGGGAGACAATGCCCCCCCTCCCCCACTGCCTTCCATGGCCTTCTTGGGCAGTCCCGTGCCACTGGGGGAACCTGACAATGCAGCTAGTGTTTCTGTCAGCTGACCATAGAGCTGATTGGAGACTGGAATGGTGCCAATCATCTCTATAGTCTAAGAAATCAGAAGCTACGAGCATTTCATCACTTCAGTTTCACAGGATGTAAACAGCGCCATTTGTAAATTGGGAAAGCATCTGATCACACAGACCTTGGTGAGATTAGATAACATAAGGGCAAAGGAGATATCTAGAGTCTGATAGATCCCAGATTTAAAAGAAAAGAATATATGACAATACCCATTGAAGTTACAGGTGATATTTGCATTCCCTGTGATAGCATTAAAAGTGATAAAAAAAAAAATGAAGAGGGACAATGTAAAAATAATCAAATAATCATCCTCGCCCCCCCCCCCCCCGTGCACACTTGCACCTGCGTGTGTTCACCCCGTGTAAGTATGTAAACAGCAGTTGCACCATGCATGTGAGGTATCGCCGCGAACGTTAGATCAAGGGCAGCAATTTTAGCACTAGACCTCCTCAGTCAATCTAAAATGGTAGCTTCTAAAGGCTTTTAAAGTGTTGCTTATGAATATAAAAAATGTATGCAGTTTGTCACCATTGCACGGGGCATGCGCAGTTTTAAAGTAAGTTTTAAAATGCTGATTTTTTTCATGTGAGCAAAACGTGTCAGAAAAGGCTTGGTCCAGTGGCTAGAAGAGTGAGTGATGTGTAGCATAAACTTCTAATGCTGGACATAAAATGCCCCCACCCCCCAAAATGACCCTTTTATGGACAGTAGACACCACAAACTATTTGCTGAGAGGCATGTTGAGTCAATAGAAGAATATAATTTTTTACAACAAGTTTTTGGAAAATGAGAAAAAAAATAGTTTTTTTTTTACACAAAATTGTCACTTAAATGATTTATTGTTCACACATGCCATGGGTATATGTGGAATTACTCACCAAAATACATTCTGCTACTTCTCCTGAGTATGGAAATACCACATGTGAGAGACTTTTTGGCAGTCTAGCCAAGTACAGGACTCCAAAATCCAATACGCACCTAAGGATTTTAAAGGCTTTATTTCCTCATTATTCTTCCTGACTACCTATTACAGTTTCGGAGGCCCTGAAATTCCAGGACAGCACCAAAACCCCCAAATGACCATTTTTTGGAATGTAGACACCTCAAGGAATTTGATAAGAAGCATGGTGAGTATTTTGCAGATATCGTTTGTTGCCACAAGGTTTTAGAAAATGAAAAAAGAAAACAAACACATATTTTTTCTTTTCTTTTTTTATATTTCAAAAAATGAGATCTGCAAAATACTCACCATGCCTCTTTTTAAATTCCTTGGGGTGTCTACTTTCAAAAAAGGGGTCAATTTAGAAGGTTTGGTGCTAACCTGGCATTTCAGGGCCTCCGAAACTGTGATAGGCAGTGAGGAAGTGAAATGAGGAATTTACATACCTTCAGGCTTTCAAAGTGATCATTGGATTTCAGGCTCCTGTATGTGGCTAGGCTCCCAAAAAGGTCTCACACATGCGATATCCCCATAATCAGTAAAAGTAGCAGAATGTGTTCTGGGGTGTAATTCCACATATACCCATGGCTTGTGTGAGCAATATATCATTTAAATAAATAACTTTGTGTAAAAAAAAAAATGCTTTTGTCATTTTTCAAAAACATGGAAAAAATAAATCTTCCATGGACTCAATATGCCTCTCAGCAGATAGCTTTGGGTGTCTACTTTCTGAAAAGGGGTAATTTGGGGGTGTAAATTCCATTATCTATACCATAGTTTGTGGATGCTATAACTTTCACACAAAGCAATCAATATGCACATATTGGGATTTTGTTTACCAAAAACATGTAGCAGAATACATTTTGGCCTAAATTTATGACAAAATGTGAGTTTTTTGGATGTTTTTTATGACAGAAATGAGAAAATATATATTTTTTTTAATTTTTGGTATTTTTTTGTTTATAGCGCAAAAAATAAAAAGTGCACAAGTGATCAAATACGACCAAAAGAAAGCTCTATTTGTGTGAAAAAAGGACATAAATTTCATTTATGTACAGTATTGCATGACCGTGCGCTGTATAGCAAAAAAATTGTGTAAATTGCAGTATCTATACCAGTGATGGCGAACCCGTGGCACGCGTGCCACAGCCGGCACGCCGAGCCTTATCTGTGGGCACGCCAGGAGAATCCAGCGGCGCGCTGTCTTCCCGGCTGTAGTGTGCGTGACAGCCGGGTCCCAATGCGCATGCACAAGAAGCAGTGCTCTTTGTGAATGGTAAGGCGGTACCTGGGACACATGACAGATCCCAGAAGCCGCCGGACCAATCACAAAGCGCAGCGCTTCTCGCGCATGCGCACTGGGCATCCGGCTGTCCGACGAGCGCCCACACTACAGAAGCCGGGAAGACAGCGCGCGGCTGGATAAAGGAACAGGTAAGATAAAAAAAAACTCTGCGGAAGTAAGAGCGGGTACCTGTCAAATTCAGGTACCCGCTCCCCCTCCCTCCCCAAAGGTCAGCAGTCATCTCTGTACTGTCCGCAGTCTCTGGTCATCCCTGTGCTGTCCGCAGTCTCTGGTCATCCCTGTGCTGTCCGCAGTCTCTGGTCATCCCTGTGCTGTCCGCAGTCTCTGGTCATCCCTGTGCTGTCCACAGTCTCTGGTCATCCCTGTGCTGTCCGCAGTCTCTGGTCATCCCCTGTACTGTCCGCAGTCTCTGGTCATCTCCTGTACTGTCCGCAGTCTCTGGTCATCCCCGTGCTGTCCGCAGTCTCTGGTCATCCCTGTACTGTGTCCGCAGTCTCTGGTCATCCCTGTGCTGTCCGCAGTCTCTGGTCATCTCCTGTACTGTGTCCGCAGTCTCTGGTCATCCGTGTACTGTGTCCGCAGTCTCTGGTCATCTCCTGTACTGTGTCCGCAGTCTCTGGTCATCCCTGTACTGTGTCCGCAGTCTCTGGTCATCCCTGTACTGTGTCCGCAGTCTCTGGTCATCCCTGTACTGTCCGCAGTCTCTGGTCATCCCTGTACTGTCCGCAGTCACTGGTCATCCCTGTACTATGTCCGCAGTCTCTGGTCATCCCTGTACTGTCCGCAGTCTCTGGTCATCTCCTGTACTTTCCACAGTCTCTGGTCATCCCTGTACTGTCCGCAGTCACTGGTCATCCCTGTACTGTGTCCGCAGTCTCTGGTCATCCCTGTACTGTGTCCGCAGTCTCTGGTCATCTCCTGTACTGTGTCCGCAGTCTCTGGTCATCCCTGTACTGTCCGCAGTCTCTGGTCATCCCTGTACTGTGTCCGCAGTCTCTGGTCATCCCTGTACTGTCTGCAGTCTCTGGTCATCTCCTGTACTGTCCGCAGTCTCTGGTCATCTCCTGTACTGTTCGCAGTCTCTGGTCATCTCCTGTACTGTGTCCGCAGTCTCTGGTCATCTCCTGTACTGTGTCCGCAGTCTCTGGTCATCTCCTGTACTGTCCGCAGTCTCTGGTCATCTCCTGTACTGTGTCCGCAGTCTCTGGTCATCCCTGTACTGTGTCCGCAGTCTCTGGTCATCCCTGTACTGTGTCCGCAGTCTCTGGTCATCTCCTGTACTGTGTCCGCAGTCTCTGGTCATCCCTGTACTGTCCGCAGTCTCTGGTCATCCCTGTACTGTCCGCAGTCTCTGGTCATCTCCTGTACTGTGTCCGCAGTCTCTGGTCATCCCTGTACTGTCCGCAGTCTCTGGTCATCTCCTGTACTGTTCGCAGTCTCTGGTCATCTCCTGTACTGTGTCCGCAGTCTCTGGTCATCTCCTGTACTGTGTCCGCAGTCTCTGGTCATCTCCTGTACTGTGTCCGCAGTCTCTGGTCATCTCCTGTACTGTGTCCGCAGTCTCTGGTCATCTCCTGTACTGTCCGCAGTCTCTGGTCATCCCTGTACTGTCCGCAGTCTCTGGTCATCCCTGTACTGTGTCCACAGTCTCTGGCCATCTCCTGTACTGTGTCCGCAGTCTCTGGTCATCCCTGTACTGTCCGCAGTCTCTGGTCATCTCCTGTACTGTGTCCGCAGTCTCTGGTCATCCCTGTACTGTCCGCAGTCTCTGGTCATCCCTGTACTGTGTCTGCAGTCTCTGGTCATCCCTGTACTGTGTCCGCAGTCTCTGGTCATCCCTGTACTGTCTGCAGTCTGTGGTCATCCTTGTACTGTCCGCAGTCTCTGGTCATCTCCTGTACTGTGTCCGCAGTCTCTGGTCATCCCTGTACTGTGTCCGCAGTCTCTGGTCATCCCTGTACTGTGTCCGCAGTCTCTGGTCATCCCTGTACTGTGTCCGCAGTCTCTGGTCATCCCTGTACTGTCCGCAGTCTCTGGTCATCCCTGTACTGTCCGCAGTCTCTGGTCATCCCTGTACTGTGTCCGCAGTCTCTGGTCATCCCTGTACTGTGTCCGCAGTCTCTGGTCATCCCTGTACTGTGTCCGCAGTCTCTGGTCATCCCTGTACTGTTAATTAGTTTGCACTACTGTACGAGTTGTTTTTTCTAAACCAAAAGCTCGATATTCAGGTTTCATTGCAGTGTTGGCACTTTGAAAGAAATAAGTTGGTTTTGGGTTGCAGTTTGGGCACTCGGGCTCAAAAAGGTTCGCCATCACTGATCTATACCATAGTTTGTAGATGCTATAACTTTCACACAAAGCAATCAATATACAGTTATGGAGAATTTTTTTATCAAAAACATGTAGCAGAATACATTTTGCCCTAACTTTATGACTAACTTTGAGTTTACTATATATTTTTTATAGCCGAAAGTAAAACATATCATTTTTTTCAAAATTTTCAGTCTTTTTTTGTTTATAACGTGAAAAATAAAAAGCGCACAGGTGATAAAATACCACTGAAAGAAATATCTATTTATTTAGAAAAAAAAGACACAAAATTAATTTATGTACCGTATTGCAATTGTCAGTTAAACTAGCGCAGCGCTGTATAGCAAAAAACTGTGTAAATTGTAGTATCTATACCATAGTTTGTAGACGCTATAACTTGCACACAAAGCAATCAATATACACTTATTGAGATTTTTTTACCAAAAACATGTAGCAGAATACATTTTGGCCTAAATTTATGACTAACTTTGAGTTTACTATATATATTTTATAGCCGAAAGTAAAACATATCATCTTTTTCAAAATTTTCAGTCTTTTTTTGTTTATAGCGCAAAAAATAAAAAGTGCACAGGTGATCAAATACCACTGAAAGAATGCTCTATTTGTGTGAAAAAAGGACATAAAGTTTGTTTGGGTATAGCATTGCATGGATCTAAAGGACATCTGTTATACATCAGAAACATGTACTATGCAGAAAGCGTAGGTTCAGTCTTCACTTTATATTGCATCCAGGTTATAGCTATAACTTTCACAGTGAATCACATCCAAAACCCACGAGGCAGCCACACAACTATGATGTCTACCCAGATGTTGAACTGTCTGAATACAATTAAAAGGTATATCCTTTACACCACTATCGCCTAAATCATCCCATCTCTAACAGCTTTCTCAAGCTTGCTCCCACACCACCATTACATGGAAATAAAATATATATATAAAATGGCTCCAAACAGTAATGTGTACTCTGCAGGGTACAGAATCTCCCCTTCAAAATTCACAGTTTATATAGGTACAGTAGTTGGTCACAGTACCAATTAAATAATTTTTGGTTGTGAACATACTTCAGCAAATAGCTGTCTACACACATACATACAGTATCAGGATCTCCAATAGGCACCGTATGTAACGGACCCATGCTGAGCATCTGATCAGTTCTGCCCTACTTACCCTACTTCATTCAAGGTGTCTCTCTTCCATTGAAAATTATCTCCTCTTGAGGTTTTATGGACAAATATGGTGTCCCCATAGACTATCACACACATACATCACTATCACATACAATGGGCATGTTCAAGCTGCTGCACCACCTGTCCCCCATATTTTTATCTGGGTATTTTGTCTAATACTTTTTACATTATTTCAAGGCATCGCTGGTGAAGGATGGAAGAATATAGTAACTCTACATCAGGATTAACTGTCCCCTGATGAACCTGAGGAACCACACATCTCTTAATAATGTGTTCCTCACACAAGAAAGTAAAGCTGCCACAGCTAGTTGCAAAATTTTATCAATGCATTCACTGATCCTCTCAGTAAAAGATCCCTTACCTTAAACAATAGGTCTCTGAGGGGGGATCCCTGACTGATTTATATACCTTTGGGGTCCATAGGATACTAGTATTTGGGATGTTGTACCTTCAAAAATGACACAGTTTTCATAGCAATCACCCCCTCACAACAAGCCCAGTCAGTCAACTCAAAAAGTCTAGTGATCACTCTCTATTCCTATTGCAAGGAGTCCAAGCATTATATAAAAAAGAGCTAGATTAATTTGGGATGGATTGGTACACAGCTCTCTGAAGAAGCCTTAAAAAAGTAAAGGTGCATCAAGATGCGGCAGATAAGACTATTGTGATTATTGAAAGGGATACCTTGAAACTATCCACTGCTACTTAAATGCTATAAATCTTTAAAATGTAACATCCAAGGAATGGTTTATATTTTGGTTTGCATCTGCTGTACTCTTCACATGGGCAAAACCATCAGAACTGTTAGAATATTATCATATGATCATTTTTATAATATACAAACCTATAATCTAAGGTCACCTGTGGTATAACATTTTATATTTGAACATTATGGTCAAGTGAACTGTCTATGAAAGTGAACTGTAGAGAAAATGACTACCTCTGTGACCAAGCCCTGGTGGGTGGGGTGAAATGCATCAGATGGCGTGGCCAGTATGGCAGCTGCGGCCATGTCTTAACATTGGACTCCTGGGGTCAATTGAGCAGCATCTATCCCTTCACTTGTATTGTCTGACATTGGAATTGCTTGGACTCAGAGCTCCCCTCTTCTCACTTGTCAGTGGGGTGATCCTTTTCCTTACATCCATAGCTTGGAGCAGCGACATAAGGCATACTTTTCACTATGTAGAGGAAATAGAATCAGACGTTAGCATGCCTCCCCGGTTTAAAAGATATTTTGGGTCCTGGGTCTTTTTATAGGCAATTCATAATATTTTTGGATTTGAGCTGTATCACTAAAGGAATTATACTTCCCAAAGGATTAACATTTTGTGCCCTTTCTAACAAAATGAAAGTCTGTTGTAACTGTGCTGTAAAGAGATTTTATAATACCCTTATGTTGAGATGTAATAAGTATTTTTAATGGCATCCAATGTGGCACAATGGCTTCAGTGAGACAGTTTTTTATAGTATTTAGGTTTATGATCATATTATAAATGGAATATAATTACCCACTTTTGAACATCATGCTACATACAATGTACACATATTTATACGTTGTTTTGGAGTAGGGTTGACTTTTGTGTACATCATTAGCAGTTTGGAAAAAATGGTGAACCAATGCACTTCTTGGCCTCTGAACTACATTAATAGGGGTTGTTTTATCTCCTAGCCACTCCCTATAAAAGTCATTATTCCCAGCAGCCATTTGTCAGTGTGTTGGAGACAGGGAACAGATAGCGAGATATCATAGAGTGTCTGCAGATAGTTGCTGCTATACTACTATACAGTGGTACAGAATAGAGTTACTATATTCAATGTTAGTCATATGCTCAGTTAATGTGTGTTGGAGAGTCCTGGTGCAGACAGAGAAAGATCACAAAGTGTTTGCAGGGAAAGATAGTTGCTTCTAAAATACTATACAGTGCTGAAGAAAGTAGCTGCTATAATTAACCCCTTGGCACCGGTGTCTCCCGGCCCTTTAAGGGTTTCAGAAGCCAGGAGGCGGGGCGGGGTTTAGAGTCATGTGACCGCCATGACATGCGGTCACATGATCGGGAAAGGTCCCGATTGAAAGAGGAGATCAGGACCTTTCCGTGAGTACCGGACATGTGAGCTGGGAGCTCCATGCTGTACTTTAAACATTTTTCTATTTCAATATTTTTATTAAGAAAGTTTTGTTTTAATTATACAACAAGCTCAAGATACACCCACGCAGGGGCAGAGCAGAACAATAACATACATAAACAGATACATCCTGCTGACTTGTATTAGCCAAATAACGGATTGTCCAGTGACATCAAGGACGGACGGCAAAAAGCCGAACCAAATAATAGCAGCAGCAATCCATCATATTACCTGAAAAAGAAAGAAAGAAAAAAAAACTGTTCTGTTAGAAAAAAGGAAAAAGAAAATAGAAAAAACATAGCAAAAAATAAGAAAAAAAGAAAGATTCAGAAAAAAAAACATGGAAGAAAAGAAGACTAGAAGAATCACGGATCCAGGGCTAGTACAGGCAATGACTATAAGAGGCCATAACAAGTAGGAAGCAGGGATGGCAGGGAATAACATATCCAAGGTTCCCAAACCTTAAGGAATCTTGGATGAGAATCTTGATGAATGCTAGGCATCTGTTCATTGATCAGCATAGCATTCATACAGGTCTTCACCCCCTGGAAAACAACCGAAGGGCATCTCCAAGCCTGAGCTATAGTACAATAAAGGGATGCTAAGCGAGCGCTACCTTTAGCTATAGAGAGTAAAGATCAAGCTGCTAGAACACCAGAAAAGGTAACCATAAAAAACCTCCAGTACAAAATATATCACAGTATAATAGGTACAGCGCTAAAGAATAATAAATACATACGGTATATACTGTATGATACAATATCAACAAGTGCAGAATAGATAATGTCACCTAGTGGTGATTTTAGTGACTAGATAGTTCAAGATGATAGAATCATGTGGATCCTGAGGGATCACAACTCCAGATATGTGGGTGTCCTGAACCAGGAGTGGTGGATGATGTGATTCAAATGAATGAAATACGCACTCACCAGAAGTGCGTTTAAAATACGCAATATGAAATCCTGCGTCATCAAGCAATAAGTAGGTCATCCGTTTCCAGGTCCGATCACACCATAGATCACCTTCCAGGCTCATCAGCGTATAGGGTTCCCTGGTCCGTTAGTATGTATCACCATCTGGGGTCATCTCTTTGCTGTATGGGCACTGCGAATGATGGCACTCACACGGAGAGCCCAATGAGAGACCACATAGCGTGATACTGTATAAAGTACCTTTATTTCAGATAGTGGGTACAATCAAAGCTATAACAAAAAAAAAAAGGTACTGACCATGTGTTCAGGATAGACCACCAGCGGTGGTCAGATGTCCAGTTGCTGTAGCCCCCCTAAGGGGGGGGGGGAGTACAGGGAAACGTACGAGTGCTCAGAAAATCATGTACAATAACAAAGCCATGGGAGGTTCACCAAGAGAAAGAAGGGGGATGTTCTAAGCCTGGTGGAAATAAAGGATTATGCGTAATCAGCAAATGAGGTAGAACGATGATATCAAATTACCTGAATATTTAACAGAATCCCAGGTTTGTAAACTGTGATGCATGATAGGGCTCAAATCTGGAGGGCGCAACTTAGGCGGAAGCCAAAGCAATGTAGTTAAGGAAAGCGGAGCACAGTTGGGTAATTCCAAGAATACCCATAATAGGATATCTGTCGTGGCATGAAGCATAGACAACTGGGAGATCTGAGCCACCAAATAGTATCTAGAAATATGTGGAACTCCCAAACCTCCCTGTAATCTATGAGTATACAGAGTGGTTCTAGGCACTCTGGGACATTTATGAGCCCAAATAAAACGGAGAATCCGGCTTTGCAGTACACGAAGAAAAGACGCAGGGACCTGAATAGGGAGAGTACGGAAAAAGTACAGGATCTTCGGCAAGATAGTCATCTTGACCGCATGCATCCGGCCAATCCATGATAAAGAAGGAAACTGCCAAGAATGAAGCAGGAAAGTAACAAAGCTCAATAAGGGGTAATAATTAGCCAAAAAGAATGCAGAGTAGGAGGCAGTAAGTGTAACGCCAAGAAAAGCCAGGGAATTGGATGCCCAATAGTAGGGAAATTGTGTATGCAACCGTTCAACAAGGTCGGCAGGGAGCCTAATATTCAATGCCGTGGTTTTAGACAAATTGATGCGAAGGCCAGATATAGTCGAAAAATGGTCCAATATGACTTGGAGATTGGGGAGAGTGATGAGAGGATCGGTTAAAACCAAAAGAGCATCATCCGCATAAAAGTTTGCCTTGTATTGAGTGCCGGCATAGGGGACACCAGAAATATCTGAGTGATTTCTAATGGCTGCAGCTAGAGGTTCGAGAGCGAGAACAAAAAGCAAGTTAAAGTGGGCATCCCTGTCTCGTGCCCCCGAAAATAGGGAAAAATGAGGAAAAAAAACCTGCATATTTGACAGAGGCCAAGGGAGATGAATATAAAGCCAAGATCCAAGCCAGAAATGCGTCACCGAACCCCCATCTAGACAGCATATATGTCAAATACTCCCAAAAAAGTGAATCGAATGCTTTATAAATGTCCAGAGATAAAAGAAACCCAGGTATCCTGCGGTGATGTAAGATATGAATGAGATGGATGACTTTACGGATGTTATCAGCAGCTTGTCACCCCATAACGAAGCCAACCTGAATTCGATGGATAAGTGAGAGTAGATACTTATTAATTCGGGTGCTCAGAACCTTTCCTAGAATCTTCAAGTCCACATTTAGCAGTGAGATCGGTCTGGAACCTTGCGGTTCAAAGGCATCTTCAGACCTCTTAGGGATCATAGTAATATGCGACTGAAGAGACTCCAAAGAAAGCTGGGAACCCTGCTTCAAAGAATTGAAAAAGGCCACCAAGTGAGGAACCAGAACGGTGGCAAATTTTTTATAGTAGAGCCCTGAAAACCCATCTGGGCCTGGAGCCTTGGAGGTCTTCAAAGATTTGATGGCTTGGTAGAGTTCAGATTCGGAGATAACCGCATTCAGGGCATCCCAAGCTGCAACGGATAAGGAGGGTAGGCTCAGCTCAGCGAAAAAACTATCAGCATGTTCCGCGACAAAGGTGTTCGGTTTCTGGTAAAGGGAGGAGAAAAAATCTGTAAATCTATGTCTAATCTTCACAGGGTCCGAGGTAAGGCCACTGCCCCTCACTCAGAGTTGAACAGGTTTATGCGTGCGACCTAGCGAATCAAGTTTCTTGGCCAACATTGGCCCCGGTTTATTGGCGCATGTATAAAACCTATGACCGGCCCAACGTAAGGCCTTCTCAGCCCGTGTAGTGGAAAGTAGATCAAGTTTAGCAGCCACCACATCTCGAGTTTTCCTATTGGCCGTAGTCGGGCAGGCTTTGCAGGTAGTGTCTACCACGACCAATCGCAAGGTCAATTCCAACATCCTCTTCTCTTTGGCCCATTTCCTGGACGAGGCAATCTGAATCAGGTGACCCCTAATAGTGGCTTTGTGAGCCTCCCATAGACAGACGGCCGAGGATACAGAACCCACATTGTCTGTAAAATAGGGTTGAATGTGCGAAAGAACCTGGGAGCAAGAAGCTTGATTGGTGAGCAGGGATGCATTGAGTCTCCACAGAAAAGAGGGCTGAGCCATATCAGAAAGACACAGTGAAAAAACCAATGGGTCATGATCAGACCAGGGTGAGGTTGAGATGACAATCTTTTGAATTAAAGATAAATGTTGGAAGGAAATGAAGACGTGATCTATTCTACAAAAGCTCAGGTGTGGAGTGGAATAAAAAGTGTATTCCCATGACGTAGGATGCCTGACATCTACCAAACCATAAGCTTGCAGCGTATGACGCAATTTAGATTCCTGAGAAAGGTCATGGCTAGGGGTCCCTCCCGTCGGGTAACCGCGATCGACAGAGGAAGTAAGAGCAACATTCGAATCGCCCAGCAATAAGAGAATACCACGTTGATCGTGTGAAATCACCTTCAACAAGTGAGAAAAAAATTTGTGTTAAAATCTATTTGGTGCATAATAACCCACCAGGGTCACCTCCTGGTCCCAAAGGGTACCCCGGAGGAGTACCTGCCAGTGGGATCAGCTATTTCCAGGTTGCAAGTAAACAGCAGATTGCGTCTAAAAGCAATCACCACGCCCCTATGCTTTTCAAGGGCCAAAGCAGAGAAAAAGGTCAGATAATGGTGAAAGAGATTGAGAAAACCTTGTCTCCTGCAGACAGACTACATCCACGCCTTGGGACTTAAGATGATCGAACACTTTAGAATGATTGGCCAGTGAATTAAAAGGGGGGGGGGGGCATAACAGGCAAAACGACAATGTCAAGTACATGACCTTAAGAAATGCATAATAATACACCATAATATATAAAAAAAAATTAAACAGGTACACAGATATATCAGCATAATAGAGATGAGGCATTCCCGGGTCATGGCCCTGTTAGATCGGAAGCCGGCACCAACCATATAAGGCATAGGACTATGAGGCAGAAAGACCCACAGTATATATTAAAAGGCACAATATCCCCCCTAAAAAAAAACAAACAAAAAATAAAACAAGGAGCCGGTGGGAGCCGGGGATCCACATAAACAGAATCTAGATATAACAGTAAAATTAGCGGAAACAAAACAAAAAAAAACAAGGGGATAGGACACAAAGCTTACAAGAATATCACCTAACCCAAAAAAAAATAATTCAACTCATAGCTGGACCACAAGGAACCGGCAGGGACCAAGTATCACCACAAGTACAGACCAGTATTGCATAGAAGAACATTTTAAACTGGAAAACTAAAAACAAGAAACATACAAAACATACGAAAAGTTTGCCCAACAAGGGCCAGTCAAGGTCTCCACCCCATCAGAAATGCGGAGAGTCACAGCAGTGGATCAAGCCATCTGAAAAGTGAAAAAGCTTACCCATCCAAGCGTACTCAACCTGGATCGGAGCTGGAGGATCCGGACAACGGAGGAGTACTAGGGAGGGAGCGTTTGCAGATGCTAACTTTCTCCCATATACGCCCCAGCTGAGATGAAGGAGGATGTGAACCGGAGGGCCGCATCTGGCTGTCAGAGGTATCCCGCGAGGGAAGAAGGTGTAGCGCCTCCAGGGTCGACTTGGCCTCTTCTGGATTGTGGACAACATGGCTCCGACCTTGGTACGCAAACGTAAACTTAAATGGAACGCTCCATTGGTACTTGAGGTGACTGTTCAAGAGGACTGATGTGAAGGGTTTCATCTGTCGACGTTTCTGTATGGTGGATGGTGCCAGATCCACGAACAGCTGGTACGGATGACCTTGAAAGCGAAGATCCTGCTTGTCTCGCACAGAGCAAAGGAGCGATTCTTTCATATGGTAATATTTATGATGTCCCTGGGAGGACCATCAGACATCATCGGACCCAGGGCCTGATGAATGCGATCGAATTCCAGGCGGTCTGTCGGTATCGCCGGATCCAACTCTTGAAAAAGCACGGTAGCAGTGGCATGAGGTCAACGATGGCTTCGGGCAGGCCACGCAGGTGAAGATTACCCCGACAGGACCTATTCTCAAAGTCTACCAGATGCAAGAGAGCTGCTGAAAGTCCTGTTCATGATTTTCGATCACCGTAGCCGCTGCGTCCATCTTATCTTCAAGAACATCAGTTTCCCAATTCGCGAATCTCCTTGGTGAGATGAGTCGCGAGTCTGGAGGTGGCAGTGTGAAGCTCCTGCTGCAGCATGGTCTTAAACCTGGCCAGGAGGTCTGCGTCCCACAAGGGGGGCTGTGGGAGGTGTGCAGGTATGTCAGGCAGGCTCTCCAGGTCCGAGGGGGTGTCTGGGCCGCTCAAGGGTAGCGGCGGGGAAGCAGCCGAAATTGAGGCCGGGGCTTCTGCAGGCAAGTAGGCCACATCACTGGACCGGCAATCGAGCGCTGGAGGCGCGGAAGGCCGCTGATTTCTTCCCCATAGGTGGCGGGGGGAATCAGCGGAGGATGAGGGCAAGGGCGGGGGACAAAACAGGCTCCCCAGGAGGCAGGGAAGGAGCTGATGTGCCCGGCGGTGGAGGAGCATGGCTAACAAGCGGCCATCCTCGTGCGCTACTCACGAGTGCCCCCCTTTAAACATTTTTTTGGCATTGCCTAGCTCCCCACATCCTTTGTCTGAAAATCCCTTGCCTTTTAGACTTGAAAATGGACAGAATCCATTTTCAAGATTGGCCCTCCGTACACTTAAATGGGGTTTGTCAATTTTAGGAGTCTACTATGGGTTCCCCAAAGAGCCTGCAAATCTAACTCAATCAGATTCACTTATCCCTATTTGGGAGGCATTTTATGAAAATATGCATATGCTGTATGATTGCTGGATTCCTCTCTGGGATGTAGAGGATGATTTGTGTCTGTTTGTTTGTTTCCACATATCCATGGAATCTCGGTGAGGTGCCCAGCTCTGCACATAAATGTTGTGACATCATAGACTGTGACAGTATAACATGTATGGAAGTGTGAGGGGACATGTAGGGCTGCAGATTGAATGTTACTTGAGAATGCTATCTTTGTTCACAACCTCTAAAGAGGCGATAACACACACTGTATAAAAGACATCTCTGAACAAGTCTGGAAGGATCAGCAAAACCAATCAGGTGCTTAGCAAGAGTCTGCTACACACCCATGGGAATTCTTGATACCTCATTAACTTTATTTATAATTTAGAGGTTTTTCTACTTAAGAGGACCTTCAACTTTTTACTTTTTCTTTTTCTCAGCCACTGCTTATCTGGTGGTATTCCAGGCACAGCTCAGATACTCAACGAGCCACCGGATCCCACCGACATCCTTCTGTCAACAGATACAGCTGGATCCTGAGCCAGCATCTTATATCATCGAGAGACCCGCCAACTCTTCCGGGTTCAGCTGGTGGGGCCTCACACTAGGCCCGCCCTCCCTCCTACTTCTGCATGAATGACTTAAAGCTTCCTGGGATATGTCCAAGTCAATATAAATATAACCAATTACCTTAGTCAAAAGTGACAAAATTAAAATATTAAATATAATAAATTACACAATGTTGCAAGTTAGTAGTAAAAGAAGTATTGTACTTACATAATATAAGTCAACAGTGCTATATTATGTAAGTGCAATACTTCTTTTATAATTAAACCAACATTTTATACAGAGAGAATTACATTTTTCTCCATTTATATAGCGAGTATTTCCGTACTGGGTAGGAGCAGTGTATCACATTTGGAGGAAGAGAGAGTGAGGACCTGGCATATGGTGATCAGAGCTATCTTCCTCCTTGGGGAAACACTGCTGGATTTGACCTTTCTGTTAATGCAGGAGTCAAATTTCTGAGGTGAGAGGCTCATCTTTATGGTGGTGGAGACACGGAGCACGTTTGTTTGAATTTTGGAACTCCTGTCACAGTCGTGATTTTGAGGACAACACTGCAATAATATTTTGGACTGTATTTATGTTTTGATAAACTTTTGTTGTGTATTAGCCATACACAGTGGAGTAGCACATTTATTATATTTGGTATAAATGACTGAGCGCCTTTTCTTACCTATAATGTACATATAGTTGAATGTGAAATTAATAATTAAATAGTGCTGATTATCCCTCTAAATAGTATACATCCACTTGTGTAAAATCTTTGTGTTTTACATCACCGTGTTATACACCAATGCCTATAAATGTAAAAGTGTATTAGGATATGATATATATCTGGTTTCCTGAGGATGCCAGATTGGCGAAACATGTAGAGGAAGATTGTCAAGTCCAGTTAAATCTGGGTCCGTTGACGTCACTTCCACTTCCGGCTATTGGATGCACCACCATCACCTTTTGTTGGATTTCTATTCCCACACCATATTACTCCTGCACCTCTATGGCAAGAATTTTTTTGTAACGAATAAACTGAAGAGGCAGTTGAGTTGATATCACCATCCAATCTATCCTCCATTATGTGGGTGCTTGTTTTATGTTTTTCTTATATGATTCCATTTGTAGGTACAGTTAGTTTTAAAAGCTATCTGGTCTCTAGTGAATTCTTTATCCTTATTCAAAACAATTTGTTTATGCACATCTTTAAGGTGTTCTCTGTATTTGATATTTTGTGATTTGTATGTTGGGGAAATTCTGAAATTCTGAAGGACCCTCTGCACACTGGTATATATGCTTTCCAGCATACTTTGCAATAAAAAATAGTGATATTTAGTTCAGACATATTGCAATACATGTTTAGGCTGGCCAACTGTGTCAAAGCAATCCCTTTATGGCCAGTCCTACTCTGCTCTGCCTATGCAAATGCTACTGTGAACGCAATGCCAATATAAGGAAAAAGACAAAGTGGGGGAGACCTACTAGGTTTAGGTCTGGCTACTAACCCACAATACAACAAACAAGATATACCTGTGCTCAAATCCCAATAGCTTGTACTTGCATTTATCTATCAGGTGCTAAAGGGGTGTAACCACATATTAACACTAGAAATTCTGTAGGACCCTCGGCACACTGGTATATACCCTTTCCAGCAGACTTTGCAATAAAGAATAGGGATATTTAGTTCACACATATTGCAATACATGTTTAAGCTGGCCAACTGCGTCAAAGCAATCCCTCTATGGCCAGTCCTACTCTGCTCTGCCTACGCAAATGCTATTGTGGACACAATGCCAATATAGGGGAAAAGACAAAGTGGGGGAGAGCTACTAGGTTCAGGTCTGGCTACTGACTCACAATACAACAAACAAGATATACCTGTGCTCAAATCCCAATAGCTAGTAGATGTGTTTATCTATCAGGTGCTAAAGGGGTGTAACCACATATTAACACTAGAAATTCTGAAGGACCCGATGTTTGTTTGTATGTTGGGGAGTCTGTATAGTTCACTAATTTGTTACATATATCTTGAATATCTTCATCTAATCTCGAGATCTCAAAATCATAATGTTGTCTTAATATGTATATTCAACATATTTATTGAGCATGATGTTAAATTAAAGTTAAAGCTCCTGTGGGGAATTCTGAACTGTGGGAAACACCTGGATTCGCAAACCAAACAGGACTATCTTAGTCTCTGCATACTGTTTAAAATAAAAACTGTGCAAATGAAGCCTCAATTTTTGTTCGAGTAGATGTCTTAACCATATAGGTTCTAATTTAATTTTCTGCTTTCTGTGAACCAACTGAATGAGGTTTTATGTTATCTGTAAAAGTCTCCCAACGCACACTGATCAAATCCAGCAGGCTAGGACTGGGCCAAGAAATAGCCCAGGGAATGAGCAGCCCAAGCTTGGGACCCTTTCCTTGGAAGAAAGAGAAAGAAAGAAAGAAAGAAAGGGAAAGAGGGTGGAACCGCACAGAGGGTGGAACCTAGCAGCGCTGCGGGGGGTGTAAGGCGCTGGGTGAGTATACAGGAGCCTGTGGCAGCAGGAGATAGACAGAAGGGGCGGCCAGGTGGCTCATAGAGGAACCACTCCATGCATTTCTCTCCTGCCACTGCTGAATACCTGCAGAAGGGAGAGGAGGAGATGCGGGCATTCAGTGGCTGCAGAAGTGAAATGCATGGATTGGTTTCTCAATGTGCCGCCTGGCCGCTCCTCCTATCCAGGCAGCCCTGTCCCACTGGGCAAATGTCCGGTATAACCTATGGCCAGTTCGGGCCTGAAGTCTGCCATAGTATCTGTTTAATAGTTTCTATACACTAGACCTTCACTATTTAAGGCTTCAGACATTTCAAAATTGAATATGCCCGTGCAAAACTTCAAACAAGAGAATGGATCCCTTCACAGAAGTGTTTACTGCTGAGAAATTAAAGATACATATTAAATATATGTAAATGGTATAAAGTGAGCGCTCCTAAGTAAGCAGCTATGGCACTAAAGGTAATCACAGTATACCCACAAGTAACAGATAAAATCAGAGTGCAGCGCTAAAAAATAATAAATACAAACGAAAAAAGTCCGTAATAATTAAATAGATGTATATATAAACGAATCCCAAGGAATAGCTGGTAAAGCCCGGAGACAATGGAAAGAGTGCGCACTCACCGGACGCGCATGGGAAATGCGCATATGATAAATATCCCCTGGAATATTATGGAAGTGAAGAGAATAAGCTCCAACTCTGTAAATCATTCAGCCTGGAGATGTATGAGAGAAGTCCGGAGATCCCCTTTACAGATGGTATGGTAATCAGCCAGGATCCAGAGCTCCGTCCCTCCGGTGGTGGTGAACACACACTACAGGAATCCTGCAAATGGATTTAGCTTTTCCCTGAGGTTATGTTACTCCATGTGCTGGCGTCCATCAATCCAAGATGGACGCCAGCACATGGAGTAACATAACCTCAGGGAAAAGCTAAATCCATTTGCAGGATTCCTGTAGTGTGTGTTCACCACCACCGGAGGGACGGAGCTCTGGATCCTGGCTGATTACCATACCATCTGTAAAGGGGATCTCCGGACTTCTCTCATACATCTCCAGGCTGAATGATTTACAGAGTTGGAGCTTATTCTCTTCACTTCCATAATATTCCAGGGGATATTTATCATATGCGCATTTCCCATGCGCGTCCGGTGAGTGCGCACTCTTTCCATTGTCTCCGGGCTTTACCAGCTATTCCTTGGGATTCGTTTATATATACATCTATTTAATTATTACGGACTTTTTTCGTTTGTATTTATTATTTTTTAGCGCTGCACTCTGATTTTATATATTAAATATATATGTGTAAGGGATCAACAAACTTTTACCAGTAGGTCACCAACCCAAAAAATCGAAGCAGTTGGAAATGGGTGGTCTAAGGCGGCCTTTCAGTAGATAACCAGAAGTACAAATGTATAAAAAATTAAAAAGTTTATTTACAAAATATTCATAAAACCTAATAACCCATATAGAAAGGGTTTACAATCATTGTGAATCATGTGCTCACATCCATAGCACAAATTTTACATTCTTTTCTTAAAAGCAGTAATCTCATAAGTTATTGTCAAGGATCCCTCCTCTGTGCAGCCATGCGATGGCGCCGGATCCCCTCTGGCCGTAGCGGTGCGAGTGCGCATGTGCCGAAGCGTGTGGGCCCGCATGCGCAGGGGCGTGCAAGTGCGCACATGCGCAGAAAGCGTACACGTCACCGCAAGGCGGGCTATTTAAACCTCCAATACAGTTCAGTCAATGCCTTGTGGTCTATAACGTTCTGTGCTCAATAACCTGATTTTGTTGCCTGTATCTGATCTGACCCTGATTAAGAAAGAACTCCTCCTGCACCAACCATGGCTATCCCTGACTATCTGCTTGCCTGCTCCCTTGTACTTGATTTGCTCGTTTGATCCTGACCCAGCTTGTCTGACTCTGCTGCACATACTTACCTGTATCTGCACCTGGCCTGTATCCTGATTGCTGCCATACTCACCTGCTGCTACACCTGGCCTGCATCCTGGTTACTGCCATACCTGCCTGCTGTCGCATCCATGCTCCTGTGTCCATTCCCGGTCTGCATCCTGATTGCCGCCAGACCTACCTGCTGCTGCACCCACATTCCTGCATCCGCACCTGGCCTGCATCCGGATCTCCTGGGTCTTCACCTGTCTGCCACTGGCTACAGACCCACCCGGCACTCGTGCCACTCCTGGCTCTGCGCCCTCTGTTCCCACTATCAGGGGCTCCGCGCAGGAGTAGTAAGAGGACGCCTCCTCTCCACGTCAGGCTCCCCAACCAGGTACGTGACAGTTATGCTGTCCACGCACTTTACGGTGAGAGACTGCTTCTTCAGGAACTCATGTTCACATACGACATATTATGCATATCATTTTTCGCTTTATTCTAAACATAGAAAGTACATATAAAAAACAACCTTAGAGTAATGCATATATACATTTCTTCAAACAGCCCTCCAAATGGGGATCCTCTAACCAATAGAAGCAGGGAAATAAACTGGAGAGGAAAAAATATATCCATATCACAGAATAACATACAGATACTTACGAAAACAGGAAGTGAGCCGTGAGAAAAACACACACAAGGTTTGAGCTGTCACATCCAAAACAAAGAAAAAGAAAACCTGCCTGGAACATATATATCAACTGCCTATATACCCAATGTAAATCTCAAGTATGTATACCATCTGTTGACATGAGTATAACTAGATTGAACTCCCACATTTACAGCCCTCTACAGAAGATCACATATTTGCAGTGTGTCATACTGAATGTTATAAGAATGCTACAAGAGTAAAAAAGCACATTCACTTTTACACCCTCCTTTTCACATGCCTTATCTTATGACAACTTGGAGCCAGAAATCCCCCAAGAACAGGTGTGGACTGACCGTTCGAGCACTCAGGCACTGCCAGTAGGGGGCCCCACGAAATGCCCCTGGTACCTATTTTATATTCAAATATTTTTATTGAAGGATTTTAACATACAAATGAGGGTATACAAACATCAGCATGAGAAGGTTCACATTTGGAAAGACCATTGTATGAGAAGGAAAAGATGAAAGATCCCCACCATTTGGCCAGGGACCTAGGGGTCCTCGTCTTATATACATGAGAGGTATGCTCGGTGTATTGTGAACCATGTTGGTGAACTAGTAAGATGTAGGTAGGGAGAGAACACAGGGTAGGGGGAAGGGGGGGTGGAGGCACCATTTCAGTGGGGTTAGGGGATGTTATAGCGGTATCTATTAGTCATCAATGTATTGAGCAATTGGGATTTTTTAACCATCGAGACTATTGAATCGTAAGTTTGTGGTAGGAGGAGTTGTGAAAGGCTATTCTTCTTTCCATCTCACATTGGAGGTTAAGGTCGGATATGAGGTGTGACAGAAGGGGAGTGGAGGTGGAACGCCATAATTTGGTAATATAAATTTTTGCGGCTGCTAGAGTGTGGATAATGATGATGCGTGAGTTTATGGGGTATTTATCAATTTCGATGTGAAGGAGAGCTAGTGCTGGGTTTGGGGTTACCTGTGTTTCTGTGATTGAGGAAATTATCTGAAAAACCTTGTTCCAATAGGATTTGAGGGACTTGCATGCCCAGATTAGGTGAAGAAGTGAAGAAGAAGTGACCTTGTTTCCTGGTACCTATTTTATAGGCTTTTTTGGGTGTACTTTGAGTGTGGGCAAGGACACAGGGGCCCCATGATTCCCTATTGCCCGGGGGCCCCATGAGTTGTCAGTCCGCCCCTGCTCAGGAACCAAAGTGCCCCAGAGCATATGCAAATAGCCCAGACTCAACAAAGCTATGGTGATTTTCACCTTGTATGACTGGAGACAGTTCTTAGGTCTTAGGCCGAGGGGTTGCAAACTGCACATCACCCTCAACCAGGCATGGTTATGGAAATAAAATTAACCTGCTGGATGCCCTTTAGAAGAGAAAATCCTCCACCGAGCCAGAATAATTTGTGGTAATTTATTTGGCTGTCATATTTGGCCAGTGTTTGCCTGCAAAAATACAGCACCAAGACAAGCTACCCACCAACTCGGGTGACAAGCATTCTGGGGAGTTAGGGTTCTTTCCACCACATTACGATTCAGGATGTGTGCAGCATTTTGGAACCTTGTGAAAAGAAGAACAGAATGGTGAGCCCCGATGAGGTAGGGACTAGTGACACAGTTCCTCTCATGTTCCTCTCGGAGCACACACTCCATAGCCTGAAAGGCAGTGGATCACAGCAGCAGGAGGAAAAGGAGGACTTACTGCTGTCTCAGAACCAAGCTTTAAGGGGGGGTGGGTCTCACCTCCAAAATGCTGGGAGTTGTGAGTTGAGATTGTCATGGACAACGCTGTCCTCAGCAACATTGAGGGCTTAGGCTGGCTATACATGATATTTTTTTTTTGTTTAACCTGTTGGTTGTACTAAAAAAATCAAAGTGATTCCCTGATCCACACATTCAATATGGATGGGGGAATCACTCCCGCTGAGCTTTTGTATTCTGCTAGCTGGGAGTCTTTTGCAGACAGAATCAGATCAGTGTTTCAGGCTATAACCAGCGGTATTGATTGTTTTGTAAAAACACAACAGGCTGGTCCATACATTATCCAGAATGTGTCTGGTCCCCACCAACTGGCTGAATTTTGATCCATGTGTAGCATCCCTCTAAATAGCCAGGGGGAGCTAGTTACATGTTAGAGAGGCTAAGTAACAGCCTGGGCAATGGTCAGCAGGGTCAATTTCAGGTCAGGTCTGAGAGGCTCTGCAAGTCAGCTCCCTGATACCTCCCCTGCTCTAGAAACTTGGAGAATATTCTAGAAGATGTGTGCAGGGGTGAGGAGAGGCCAGCCTGCACACTTAGAGGACTATGGCCAATCCCCAAGCAGGAGGCTTGGCATAGGGCAAGGGCAGCCTTTAATTGTGAGAGAGCATGCTCAGCAGCAGGAGAGTTATGGTGGAAGATGAAATGAGTGGCTGCTATGCAGGATCCTGGGAGGGGGCCCAGTGGGAAAGGACCTACCTACAGGCTGGGAGCTGGAAAGGAGGATCACTCAGCCCCACCAGTCCCCACAGGAAAGGACCGATTGAGTAATCCTGCACCCCCTGAGCCATACAAGGGGAGAGGGCATTCTGGTGGGAGACCTGAAACCTGGGACTGTTACATTTAAAGTGACAGCTATGGATTCCCTTGCCCAGGAATTTCCTCCAGATAGCTGGATGAGAAAAGGCATCATCTAGGGTCTGGGGTAAAGTAGGAGAGGCTGGCGAGCTCTCCAAGAAGAGAAGTTCTATCCTTGGACTTTTACATAGTTGTCAGAAAGTTGTCCTCAGTTTACTGTTCCTTGGGCATCCCAAACACCCTTACCCTATCCAAGTTCAATACCCTTAATAAAACCTAAAAACCAAGCTCAAGGACTGTTTACTATCTTTGGAGCACATTGTGATCAATGGAACTAGCAGAAGTGTTATATTAAACTGAAGATTCAGGAGAAAAAAATAACACATTTTGATGTGTTTTTAAATGCTATTTTTTTTTCCTAAAATAAAAAATAAGAAAGTTATCCAAAAAAACAGCTCTAACAAATGTGAAAAAAACTTTACATTTCATTAACATACAGTGAACAGTGACATAATAGGCTAATCTAATATTATTAAAAGTCCTGTAAAGTGATAATTCAAGTCCAAAAATTGATAAGTCCTATATTAGTATACAAGGAGGTCTTCAATTTTATGCTTCACCACCCTTAGGGCTCTTTCACACTTGACCGTTTTACCAACGCTTGCCAAACACCCCTATAGCGTTTGGCAAGCGTTGGTCTGGCGTTTGCAGAACATTAAAAAACGCTCCGCAAATGCCGCATGTGCGGTTTAGCGCCAGTTGCTAGGCCGAGCGTTAAAAATGCCCCACAAACGCCTATATTGAAGCTTAAATGGTGTTACCGCTCCGCAAACGCCCCACAACCGCGTCGCAACTGCCGGCCGGGAGTTTGCAGAGCGGCACCATAGACTAGAATAGGAGGCTTCAACGCCTCCTGACTGGACCAGAGGCGTCCGTTTTGCCACGACGCTACCGCTCCCGTTAGAACACCATGTGCTGCAATGTGCAGAATTGTCCCAGGCGTTTGGGAAGCTGTAAAAATGCTTCCCAAACGCCTCTTTCCTGCCTGCACACAACGCTAGTGTGAACGTAGCCTTATCCCTCAAGTGGAAAGGAGGCTTACCAGAGTTTATTGACCTTTCATATATAGTGAGTCATACAGCATTTTTTTTTCAGAAAGCCTCAGCTAGCAAAAAAAAAAACTCTGGATATTCCCCTCTTCTAGTACGTCTCTCCTTCTTCAACTCCACTTCGCCACAATGTGATTTTTCATAAGACGGAAAGAGGATCTTATAGTGAAAGATGTTATTTTTCAATAAATGCAGATAAGAATACAATTTATTCAAAAGTATTGCTCATTCATAGCTCTCAAATCATGGAACCAAGCAAGTAGAGCACTTACCAGAAAACACTCACTAAACAAGCATAGGTCAATAACGATTCTAGCACTCATCAATACGATCTTCACTTAAATAAATAGACAGATAGGATTCTTAACAGTAGAATGTGATTCATATTTATATCCAGGTCAAAACAGCCTTTTTACACAAACTCTTTCAATTGAAGTCTCTCCATTTCATCCATGTGCACTAGCTCCTCCAGTTGTTTTCCTCACCCTTGTCCTCAGGAAACCAACTGGATTTGTTGGTGCACATGGATAAAATGGAGAGACTTTGGAGACAGCTCTAACTTCTTGGTTTGTGTATTCTAAAGTTTAGTAAGTAGTAATGTTACTTTTGTTTGAATGAGAATTGTTAACTTCATCTTCCCCAGTCATGTTTTGCTGTGCTGCATCAAGAACTACTTACCTCCTCTAGGCACATGACCCACTCAGTCAGGATGACCTCTTCATATTTCATATCTTCATAAACATCTTTGTTGTGCATTTTGTGAAAAAAATAATTTAAAAGGAAAATCTTGATTAGAAATGTAGCACTAACCCCTTAAGAGTCACTGAGTTTTTGGGTCCCCCTATAGTCCTGCACAGCGAGGCAACGCATTTTCCTCCACACTTGTACACCGGAGGCAGTAAACAGTCCTTGAGCTTGTTTTAGTAGATTTATTAAGGGATATTGAACTTGGATGGGTTTGAAGGGTGTATGGGATGCCCAAGGAAACTGAAAATTTGAGGACAACTTGATCAGAAAAATGATGTACAAAACATGTTAACAAAAAGAAATAGTCTCTTCTCTAGGAGCATTCCAGCTCTCTGGTGTACCTCATCAGACCCCAGATGAATCCTCCTCTTCACCCAGCTGCACTGAGGGTATTCCCTGTGCAAGGGGGCCCAGAAGCTGCCAATTTAGCTCAGCAGCCCCAAATGAGAAGTTAGTTGGGGTTTCCACCTGACTGCCCTCTTCCCTTATCCTGCCCAGGGGAAGTAGGAGTACTCATACTGTCCTTCCTGTGAGCTTGTTGGGTTGGTGGCTGCCCACAGGCCTTTCACAGGGCTGGCTTCTTCCCTGCTGCTCAGGATATCCCTCTTTGAAGATGGTGCAGTGGAGATACCCTTCTCCAGCACCTCCCTGTAGGCCCCCTCCCAGTCTCCACACACCAGCCTCTCACTCTATCTTCCACCTGACACTAACTGACCCTGCTGCACAGGCTCTGCCACTTTTGAAGGTTGCCCTGGCCTCCTGCCAGGGAATTGGCCAAGGTCCCTCAAACATACAGATATGGGCCCCCTCCTCCACCCCTCTTCCAGAAAGTTCTATAAGTAGCTCCAGAAGTCCTGACATGTTAGAGCCTCACAGCCTGTCCTGAGGCAACCTCTCTACCTTACTCCCAGGCTGACTCATCTCAGGCTGCTACTCAGTCTCTGCCTAAAAAAAGTAAAACCACAAACTCTCTCTGGCTAAGCTAGAGGGTGTTACAGAAAAAACCTGACCTCTGTCTGGACAGTGCTGATTGGCCCTGTGCTGATCACATGCACTTTCGCAAGAAAAAAAAACCTCTCTAGCAATACACACTAAACTAAGTATGTGCAGAAGGGCTACGGATTCAGTCTGTCTCATCAGCATGGACATTTGAACAAGAGGAGGAGCAGAAAAGGCAGGATCAAACAGCCTTTTTACACAATGCAGAGGATTAACCCATTAGGTTGAACAGTGAGTATAACAAGCATGATTTACTGCATATACAGACTGATTTGACTGTTGTGGGTTTAGTAACACTTTAAACAATGGTATATTCCTTCTGCAAACTACTAATTTCCCCAACCATCATGCTGTGGGGATAAACAAGTGAAAACATGTTTGAAGTCTTGTCTGGATGGCAACCATTAATTCCTACACGGATACAGTTGAGGGGTAAATATAGACATGATAAGACAGGAAGTATGTTTCTGGTAACAAGGTTACCAGAACACATTAAAGGAAAAAGCCTGGAAAAAAAAATTGATGAAGGACTGATAAATTGCAGTATGTTAAATATTTGGTTTTAGGTTTAATTACGCTTTAAGTGACTCTGAGGGATACCATGTACAAACACTCTAAACCTGGCCATAGACAATTGGGCTATCCATCCCCACCAAAAAACCTTAGCTGGTGGGGTCTGCATGCGTCTCAAAGACATTAGGTTTTTGGCTGGCCCGCCCTTTAAAAGCAATATACTGTAGGTTAAAATCAGTTATTAAAAGACATACGTCTCCACCTTAGCATCCTGGTAGCCATTGAATTAGCAGGAAAATTCTTTAGTGTTCTGGCATGCCAGTTCATTATACTTCAATATACCTGCCTTACTTATGAATGCTAGGGACATTCCAGAATGATTCAATAATTTTTTGCATACTGAGTTTTCTCAAGTTTGGAGTTTCAGAAGATGTAGACAAAAATAAAAAACAAAATACATATGCACAGTCACTTTTTGGTGATTGCCTTCCCATGCTTAACCGTATGACAGGTTTTCTTTAAAGGAACTGGAGGTGCTCAGAATAATCTAGTTTTAAAGAGTGGCATGTATACTTTATAACTGTTCTTGTTCACGGTATTAACAATTCCTTAAAGGTTTTCAGAAGGTTCACAATAGGATAAGGGAGACATGAATAGAAATCTTGGTATAACTATATTGACATTTTAGGACAGGAAATCAATACCTGGCAGCACACTAAAATGCTAATTTTACTCTAGTTGCTTTAGAGGGAAAGAAGAAATAGTATCTGGAGGATAAAATAATATGGAAGGTTGCTATTCATAATGTATTGTGTTTCTCTTAGAGATAGCAAAAGAAGTTTAATTTAAAAAGTATGCTTGTAAACAATATTGGTTCATGTTAGGTAATTAATAGTCAACTAAAATCCATTGTTACAATGTTTGTCCTTTTTTTTCCCTTAAGACAATTCTAATGTATGCGCTTCCAAAGTAAACGTGCCAAGTCTGCAGATTCTGTCCACTATGCATTGCTTCACTATAACCACCAAAATCTTTATTACTTTCAGTTTTCTGAATCACTATTCTCTTATGCCTTCTGCAAAACTAAAAAGTATAATGGAAGTCTTGCCATAAACAATCGTAAAAGATATAGAAGGCGGTATTGTTCGTTTTTAGAAAAATTATGAAATGACAGATGACTGGACAGCCGTGTAAAGTGTAAGGATTATCTACATCCAGGGGCGGACTGACCATTCGAGCACTTGGGGAACTTCCCGAGGGCCCAGGGTCAGTAGGGGGCCCCATGAGATGCCCCTAGTACCTTTCATAGGCTTTTTGGGTGTGGTTTTGAGTGTGGGTGAGGACACAGGGGCCCCATGATCCCCTATTGCCCCGGGGGCCCCATGAGTTGTCAGTCCGCCCCTGTCTACATCTGTTGCAGAATGATGCAATAAATAGAGGGTTACACTATATCTTATTTATTAGTTTAAAAATACAGTTATCAGAACAAAATATCTGCATACAAGGCAGACTTAGCTAGAACTATGTCTATATTCTGAAGATAAGTTAGAGAATGCATGCCCCTTAAAGCCTAAATACAAGCAAAATAACAAAAATAAACAGAAAAACTGGCACAAGGGACATAACTTACAGTTAGTAGAATGTATCCTTTCTGCTGATACCTCTTCTCTTAGTAAAAATACTCCTCTGGATGCCCCCACCCCCAACCTTAGCTCCTCAATCTTCCAACATGGCAGGGGTTATAATAATTAAGGGACTGTCACAGGCTCACATCAGGAGAGCCCAACTATGTCCACACATTCCACCCAGCTGCCATACTACAGGTTCTAAGAATGAAGCAAGATATATGATTGAAAGATAGGTGAATGATCGCAAGGTGTTACCCATCCATTCATAGAGGTGTAGCACAGCATCTATGAATGAAGCAGCTTGGAAAAAGGCAGGCATAGTCCGGGTACTCTTGATGAGGGCTTTTGACATCCTCACAGTATTGTTAACCATCCTAGAAGCTTCAGGGGCATGACCGGAGGAGTATTTTAACTAACAAGAGACATCACCATAAGGTACATATCCTATTGACTATATGTTATATCCTTTCTGCTGATTTTTTTGTTTTTTATTTTAGCTACACTATGGCTTTTAAGTGTATTTCTATCTTTGCAGTCAAATTTGAGAACCTCCACCCCAAGGGCTCGTTCACACTTGGCTGTTTTACCCCTATAGCGTTTGGCAAGCGTTGGTCCGGCGTTTGCGAAGCGTTTTTTAACGCTCGGCAAACGCTCCGCAAACACCGCATGCGCGGTTTAGCGGCGGTTGCTAGGCGTTTGCTGAGCGTTAACGCCCTACAAACGCCTATAATGCAGTTTGAGTGGTGTTACCGCTCCGGAAACGCCCTGCAACCGCGTCGCAACTGCACCGCAAACGCCGGCCTGGCGTTTGCGGAGCGGCACCATAGACGAGAATAGGAGGCTTCAAAGCCTCCTGACTCTACCAGAGGTGTCCGTTTTGCTGCGACGTGACGCAAATGTTCCCGTTAGAACAGCACCATGTGCTGTAATGTGCAGAATTGGCAGAGGCGTTTGGGAAGCGGTAAAAACGCTTCCCAAATGCCTCTCTGCCGCCTGCACACAACGCTAGTGTGAACGTAGCCCAACACTGTATGTTTGTTATATGAATGTGTTCATATTTTGTTATAGATCATGTATGGTATTTGTTCAATTATGTGTTCCTATTCCAACAATATAACTGAAAAAATTAAAACAATGACCAAAATATTTTTTACAAGTTTAGCTGTTTCTTTGGTGCAGGTTTATACATAGAACACTATAGGCAGGCTTCCACTGCCTTGAATAGATGGCAATGTGCAGATAAAGGGCCAGGCAAGGACATTTTTAAAAAAAGATTATTAACATACAATGCAGAAATCAAGCCTTGGGATCCTTAACCCTTTGTTAGTACAGACAGTGTTCAAATCTAATTAATAACTGATAAATTCTGCCAGCACAGTACAGACAGAGCTATTCAGGCATCAAATCTTCTGACAGCCTCCTTCTTAAAGCGATATTAAAACCAAAAACAAACATTTATTATATTGCCGTTTACCAATTCTAAGATGTGGATGCATTAGTTTTCCTTTTTAGGCTTTATTTCCTTTATTTTTGCCTGGTGATACTGCCAGTAAGTATGGTTTTTTCAACAGAACAAGCTGTACTATATATGTAGCAATTAACGTTTAGAGACAAACCATTTACCACTGACAGGGGTGTTTACAATTATAAACTTTTATTTAATAATGTAAAACTTTTATTCCAAAAGAAAAAAAACTGTTGCTGTTACTTGTTTGAGTAAGTGCAGTGTGAGCTGGAGTTTGGCTTCAGTTTTTGTTAGTGCATCTAAATCTGCTTGTATATATAACTCCCCTTCCCCCAGACTAACAAT
The DNA here is from genome assembly GCF_062004578.1 of Staurois parvus. Taxonomy (NCBI): domain Eukaryota; kingdom Metazoa; phylum Chordata; class Amphibia; order Anura; family Ranidae; genus Staurois; species Staurois parvus. The sequence continues at coordinate 3,919,941 of NW_028317916.1, forward strand.
GCTGCTGTCCAAAGGTGCCTCCTGTGCTCCTTCATCCAGAATGGGAGCACTTTAATATAGGAGGTGTATTACTGGCCAGATAATCAGGTGAAAACAGAGAAAAAAGCCTCAAAATAAAACTAATGCAGCCACCACATCTAGGCATGGGTAACCTGCTAAATATAAATTTTTTAGTTTTGGGTTTAATACCTCTTTAACATTACATTAAGGCCCAGTTCACATATGGAGTAGAGGGAATGAGCACTCCTGCTACATGATTTTTAAAGAGCAACTGTCAAGCGATTATGCGTGTAGCCCATTCACTTGAATTGGCTGCCCTAGGTGTGTGCTCCTTTTTGGGAGACACACTTCACATGTATGATTTTTATGATTCCCTGTTAAGTGACAATAGCAGCAGAATTCCATCACATTTGGGATGCCATTGAAGGATGGCACCCAAATACATGTCACGCATTTTGCAGAGACTGGCATGCGATTTGGAATCCAAATTACACAGTGTGAAAGAAGCCTAAAGAGAAAGTTTTTTCATCAAGAAAAAAGCAATTAAAAGGTAAGCAGCAATTTATTTTGTTTTAAGTTAGCTTCTAGCTAATGAACACCATTTAGGGGTACATGCTACCAATGGACAATAAAAATGAAAAAAAAAAATTTAGCTTATAAACTCTAGATTAGCGAACATACAGCTCAATAGTTAAAGCTGACTCTGGGTCAGTGTTAAAAAAAGGCAATAGTGCTGCTAGAATTAATATTTCCCTTTATTGCTTTTAAGGACTTCACTGTTTGGAATATTCAGAAGCTGATGCAGGCACATGTATATGTTCTGATATGTGGTCCATCTCAGGGACTGGGATGGATGCATCTTAGCATATGTACATGCATGCCTGGTGCATATGTTGGTGTCAGTCAGGCTATTTAAGCTCACTCAGACCCGATTCACACCAATGCGGTGTGGGAAACACTGCGAATCCTGTGTGCTTTTGCATCGCATGTCAGTAATATATTAATGACACCAGAAAACAGATTGCAAAACGCATTGGAGAGAACACCCATGTGATGCGATTCAGGTGTGGATTTAAAAAAAAGTTCCTGCACCTTTTTGGTGTGGATGTGATTTGAGCCATACAAAATGTATGGCTCAAATCGCGCCGCACAGACATTTTCATCGCACACGAATGTCCCGCATCGCCTAGTCTGAACCCGGGCTCATACCTAATCTCAATGCTAAGCAATCTTCAGCAGTTTTCTGTGACCCGATCTGTTAGGCTCCATTCACATCAATGGGTTTTTTAGTGCTTTTTGCAGAAACGCACTACAGTCCATTTAACATGGTTTCCTATGGAACATGCTCACATCTATCCTTTTATGAGCTGCTGCATTTTTGGAACGGATCAGGAACTTTTTTAAGGGCTAGTTCAAACTACAAAAATGCACTCCGGATGCATTCTGAATATGTTTGTGCTTACAGTTCACACCACGCGCAGTTCCGGTGCAGTTTTGATGCAGTTTGCTTTATTCCAGTATGGTTCTGTGCTGAAAAAATACAGCATGTTCTACTTTTTTTCTGCATCAGAAACTGCCTGGAACTGACTGCACTAGTGTGAACCAGGGCCATTGGAATACATGGAAAACACTATATAGGTAAAAGACACACAGTGAGCGCTCTCAAAGAAACAGCAGCTGAACATCCAGGATAAACGCATATAAAAATCCTCAATAAAACATATACATATAAAATGCAGTGCTGTAAAATGATCAAATCATGCAAATCAACACAATAATAGTCCTGAAAAGGTGCTCATTAATTCCTAGTGTCAATGGAAAGAATGCAAACTAACCAGAAGCGCATTTAAAGTACGCATGTGTGTAAGAAACATATCCATTTTCTGACCAGAGGGAGAGAGGGGAATCTCCAGGATTTCTTACTCACATGCGTACTTTAAATGCGCTTCTGGTTAGTTTGCATTCTTTCCATTGACACTGGGAATTAATGAGCACCCTTTCAGGACTATTATTGTGTTAATTTGCATGATTTGATCATTTTACAGCGCTGCATTTTATATGTACATGGAAAACACTGTGCATGCATTTTTGATGCAGAAAAAAAGCGCACTGAACTGCATCTAGTGTTTGCTACAAGATTTAAATGGAGAATCTGCTGAAATACATGATAGTACGTTTTTGCTGCATATTTGCTGTGTTTTGCATTTTTGTTCTGCCCAGCAAAAAAAAAATCCACTTTAAAAAAAAAATGAAAAGCTGAGCAAAACGCAAAATGTGTGTCAAAAACGCATCTGAGATGCGTGTAGAAAAACGCAAAGCCAACTGCGAAAAACACTGCAAAACGGACAAAAAGCAAACTGCATAGGTGTGAACAGAGCCTTGCTCTTCCATGCTTATTACATATCCAAGTCACTGTTCCTAACTCATTTTTGGAGTGCCCTTCTACTAACCTCACTCTGGAATAATGTTATACCCTTTTGTTAGATAAATAATTTTAATTGTGTTGGGAAAATGTATAAAAGTGTAGTTATAACACTGATGTAACAAATGTTTATATGTTAATCTTTTAGAATTAATAGAGAACAAGAATACAATGTGTGTAGCTCTCCCAATGAGACACAGCATATCCACATACTTATAATTTGAGTAACACCCTGGTTACATCAAGTGCGACTTGACATGCGATTTGCATGCCATGCGACTTGCAAATCATATGCCAAGTCGCACCCTATTGTCTGCTATTAGAGCAGTCATATCGGTGCGGTTCTGACTTGGTCGGAGCAGTACCGATTTCTAATGTAGTGCATGCACTGCTTTTGTTGCAATTTGCATAGATATCTGTGTCAGATATCTTGAAAATCGCACCTCAAAGTCACCTGACTTTGAAATCGTGCGACTTCACTTGAAATTGCACAATTTCAAAATCGGCTTTGATGTGACCGGGGTGTAAACAGAGATTGAATTACTTGTATTATTACTAGAGATGAGCGAATCGAAGTATCCGAAGTGGAATTCGAGTCGAATATCGGAAAAATTTCGATTCGTGCCGAATCCGAAAAACAGCCTAATTCGGACGCGCGAATCGAAATTTTTCCGAAAATGGCGGCTGACATGTGCGGCGACGGAGCGGGGATGTCGGGGAAGGCGCGCAGACAAGGCGCGCTGCCCCATAATGCATTCCTCAACGACATGTGATCGCATCAGCCAATCAGCAGCCAGCCAGCCAGCACTGTGTAATGGTCGAGGTATATATAGCGGCCATTTTGGAAATCTTCATTTGCCTGCAGTCATTGAACAGAGGCAGACCGCTCTGTACTAGGGACAGGGACAGAGTTAGGGCCACAGAAACGAGAATTGGGGACAGAGAGAAGTTACTTAGGGACAGAGAACCATTACTCAGGGACACAGACTTGTTAATGAGGGCCACAGAATCGTTATTTAGGGACAAAGAAACGCTAGTTAGGGCCACAGAATTCATACTCAGGGACAGACAGAATTTTCACTCAGTGCCAGAGAATTGTTACTTAGGGCCACAGAAACGTTATTAGGGCCACAGAATTTTTACTCAGGGACAGACAGAATTGTTACTGAGTGCCAGAGAATTGTTACTCAGGGACAGACAGAATTGTTACTGAGTGCCAGAGAATTCTTACTCAGGGCCACAGAATTCATACTCAGGGACAGACAGAATTGTTACTCAGGGACAGACAGAATTGTTACTGAGTGCCAGAGAATTGTTACTCAGGGACAGACAGAATTGTTACTGAGTGCCAGAGAATTGTTACTCAGGGACAGACAGAATTGTTACTGAGTGCCAGAGAATTGTTACTCAGGGACAGACAGAATTGTTACTGAGTGCCAGAGAATTGTTACTCGCACAGACACAAAATTGTTACTTGCACAGACACAGAATTGTTACTCGCACAGACAGAATTGTTACTCAGGGCCACAGAATTCATACTCAGGGACAGACAGAATTGTTACTGAGTGCCAGAGAATTGTTACTCAGGGACAGACAGAATTGTTACTGAGTGCCAGAGAATTGTTACTCAGGGACAGACAGAATTGTTACTGAGTGCCAGAGAATTGTTACTCAGGGACAGACAGAATTGTTACTGAGTGCCAGAGAATTGTTACTCGCACAGACACAAAATTGTTACTTGCACAGACACAGAATTGTTACTCGCACAGACACAGAATTGTTACTCAGGGCCACAGAATTCATACTCAGGGACAGACAGAATTGTTACTGAGTGCCAGAGAATTGTTACTCAGGGACAGACAGAATTGTTACTGAGTGCCAGAGAATTGTTACTCAGGGACAGACAGAATTGTTACTGAGTGCCAGAGAATTGTTACTCAGGGACAGACAGAATTGTTACTGAGTGCCAGAGAATTGTTACTCGCACAGACACAAAATTGTTACTTGCACAGACACAGAATTGTTACTCGCACAGACACAGAATTGTTACTCAGGGCCACAGAATTCATACTCAGGGACAGACAGAATTGTTACTGAGTGCCAGAGAATTGTTACTCAGGGACAGACAGAATTGTTACTGAGTGCCAGAGAATTGTTACTCAGGGACAGACAGAATTGTTACTGAGTGCCAGAGAATTGTTACTCAGGGACAGACAGAATTGTTACTGAGTGCCAGAGAATTGTTACTCAGGGACAGACAGAATTGTTACTGAGTGCCAGAGAATTGTTACTCGCACAGACACAAAATTGTTACTTGCACAGACACAGAATTGTTACTCGCACAGACACAGAATTGTTACTCAGGGCCACAGAATTCATACTCAGGGACAGACAGAATTGTTACTGAGTGCCAGAGAATTGTTACTCAGGGACAGACAGAATTGTTACTGAGTGCCAGAGAATTGTTACTCAGGGACAGACAGAATTGTTACTGAGTGCCAGAGAATTGTTACTCAGGGACAGACAGAATTGTTACTGAGTGCCAGAGAATTGTTACTCGCACAGACACAAAATTGTTACTTGCACAGACACAGAATTGTTACTCGCACAGACACAGAATTGTTACTCAGGGCCACAGAATTCATACTCAGGGACAGACAGAATTGTTACTGAGTGCCAGAGAATTGTTACTCAGGGACAGACAGAATTGTTACTGAGTGCCAGAGAATTGTTACTCAGGGACAAACAGAATTGTTACTGAGTGCCAGAGAATTGTTACTCGCACAGACACAAAATTGTTACTTGCACAGACACAGAATTGTTACTCGCACAGACACAGAATTGTTACTCGCACAGACACAGAATTGTTACTCAGGGCCACAGAATTCATACTCAGGGACAGACAGAATTGTTACTGAGTGCCAGAGAATTGTTACTCAGGGACACCTAATCGTTGAATTAAATAGTATGTCAGACAACATGCAGAGGAGTGGCAGAGGAGGCAATGTTTTAGGAGCGAGCAGACGTGGCAGCAGAGGAAGGGGTCGAGGCAGCAGTATTCGCAGCCAGAGGCCAGTGCTCCCGGTGTCATCCAGCGGTCGTGTCTCCACCGACAACCCTGCCGTCATTGATTGGTTGGCTCGGTCGTCTTCCTCTTCCCAGGTCACCTCTGACACCTACAGCCAACGGTCGGTGGGTACGTCAGACACAACCGTTAGTTGGCATGGCCCGGGAGCAAGCCCACTTAAATCACGTGTCCTCTACCTGCCCCTGTCCTTTGCTGTTCCCTCACCAAGCGAAGTATCGCATGCTGTGGGCTCAGCCCCACTGTACAGTGAGGAAGAGCTAACAGAGGGCGGTCAGGAACGGGGGGAGACATCCGCCTTTTCAGCAGCCAAGCGAACAAGTACTGGCGAGGAGAGTGGCTCGGTAGCCGGTCTAGAGACAGGTCTGTCTCCTGACCCAGACGCAGCCGAGGGGGCTAGTAGTGAGGCGGAGACCGTACTTGATGATGAGGAGGTTGATCGCACTTGGCTGCCTCGTCGTCATCAGGCAATTTCTTCCGCATCATCAGGAGAAGAGGGTGCCAGCTTGGCAGCGAGCGAAACAGTCGGTGGGTTGCCCAGGAGGCAGCAGGGTCGCATCAGTGTCAGTGGAGCCAAACGTCCACGGAGTAGAGCACCAGCTCCACTGCAGCCTACCACCACGGCCAGTAGTGGTGCCGGTGCGCACGGAGGAAGTAGCAGTCAGCCAGTGAAGAGTAGCGGGGGCAAAGTTTCCTACTCGGTGGTGTGGCAATTTTTCCTCAAGCCGCCCGAGGAAGTAAACGTAGCCGTATGTCGACTATGTGGCCAGAAATGCAAGCGTGGCCAGGGGGCCCATGTTGGGACTACAGCGTTGCGTCAGCATATGCAGCGTCACCATTCGGTGGCCTGGGAAAACCGTGATAAACATACGGCGGTTCTGCCTGCCCCAGCCCCCGCTCCATCACCCGCTCCGTTACTTGCTCCGTCACCCGACGTCGTCAATCGCCCTCTATCAGCCAGTCAAGGCTCCAACACCTCTGCTGAGGGGAGTTGTCGCTCGTTGGCATCTTCCCCTCGTTCAGATGCTCCTTCTCCTGCTACTCCTCTTCTCGGATTCCGTCAACAGTCTTTCTTGGAATCCGTATCCAAGAGACAACAGTTTGCGAGCACGCACCCGACGGTGCAAAAGCTGAACGTCCTCCTGTCCAAGTTGCTGGTGCTGCAGTCCCTCCCTTTCCAACTGGTGGACTCAGCACCTTTCCGAGAAATGATGGCTTGTGCCGCGCCGCGGTGGAGAGTGCCAAGCCGTCATTTCTTTGCCCAAAAGGCAGTGCCAGCCCTGCATTCACATGTAGAAGAGATGGTGGGCCAGTCTTTGAGCATGTCGGTCTCTGCCAAAGTGCACGGCAGCGCCGACGTGTGGAGCTGTAACTACGGTCAGGGACAGTACATGTCATTTACGGCCCACTGGGTGAACGTGGTGCCGGCACAGCCGCACCAGCAACTTGGACAGGTCACGACGCTTTTGCCTCCACGTTTGCACGTCCTTGGTCCAGCAAGCATGTCCGCCTCTACCACCTCTTTTTCCGCCGTGTCCTCAGCCGCCACCCCCGTGCCAAGTCCCATTACCCGACCGGCATATCACATGTGCCGGGCGCAACGGTGTCACGCTGTGCTGCACCTGGTATGCCTTGGCGAACGTAGTCACACAGGGGAGGAACTGCTGAGTGTAATGAACAGAGAAATCGACAGATGGCTGTCTCCGCGCAAACTAAAAATCGGAACCATGTTGTCTGACAACGGAAAGAACATGGTGTCTGCTCTGCGTCAAGGAAGGTTGTGCCATGCGCCATGCATGGCTCACGTGTTCAATCTGGTTGTCAAGCGGTTCCTAAAATCCACCATCCCACTGCAAGACATCCTTAAAATGTCACGTAAACTGTGCATGCATTTCAGCCATTCCTACACCGCAAAGAACACCCTCATTGAGCTGCAGCGGCAGAACGGAATTCCACAGCATCGCCTGATCTGCGACGTTGCAACAAGGTGGAATTCAACCCTACACATGTTAGACCGCCTTTACGAGCAGCGAAAGGCCATCACCGATTTCCTGATGTTACAAGCGGATAAAGGTACTCCCCTGTGTAACTTAGATGTCAGCCATTGGCAGCTCATGCGTGACACCTGCCGCTTGCTCAGGCCCTTTGAGGAGGCCACGCTATTCGTGAGTCGGCAGGACTATGGGATGAACGACGTCATTCCTCTGTTGCACGTCCTGGAACAAATGCTGTTAACAATGGCTGGTCAGGGTGCGGTAGACGTGGCGCACAGATGTCAACGCCACATGACCCCTGTGGGGGCAGGACAGGAAGAAGAGGAGGAGGTAGAGGAGGACATTTGTGCTCAGGAATTATTGAGTGAAATGGGTGGTTTTTCCACTCAGCGGACAGGAGTGGAGGAGCAGGAGCATCTGGTAGAGGAGGAGGAGGAGGAGACAGAGGACCCAGACGCACCGTGGCAGTATGCTGTGGAGATGGAGGCAGGGAGTCCCTCGCATTCCTTGGCACAAATGGCCCATAGCATGCTCGGTTGCTTGCGTAGCGACAGCCGAATAATAACCATCAGACAGAGGGATGACTTTTGGCTGTCCACCTTGTTGGACCCTCGCTACCGGTCCAAAATGGTGGCCTTTTTCACACCTGCTGAGAGGGAGGCCAAAATTACGTACTATAAAAACCACCTATGTAGTCAGTTGGTCTCTGCCTTTGTGCGCCAACGTCCATCCTCAGACACTGTGGGCCCTGTGCGCTCGCGTTCCGCTGGCATGGCAGCAGGGGAGGGGTGGGGTGGTAGGAGCAGTGGCAGCTCCACCAGCAGCGGCTGCCTCAGTCTGCAGTCGATGATGAGTAGCTTTCTTCACCAGCGCAGTGAGGAAACTACTAACCAGCCGCAGCAGCAGCAGCAGCATCAGGTGGACCTGGAGCAGGAGCTCAAACAACAGGCTTGGGCCTACTTGGACAGCACCCTGCCAACCGAGGTAGACAATCCCCTTGACTACTGGGCAACGAAACTTGACCTTTGGCCCCAACTAGCTGAATTTGCCCTTGAAAGGCTGTCATGCCCGGCCAGTAGCGTGGCATCGGAGCGCGTGTTTAGTGCGGCAGGAGGTATTGTAACTCCGCGGAGGACACGACTGTCCACCCAAAGTGTGGAGAGACTCACGTTTGTGAAAATGAATCAGGCGTGGATTAGTCTGGATTTCAAACCACCAGTTCCTGACACAACTGACTAAATCCGCCATGAATCATGCCTCAAACATGTGCCACTTTCAGGTCTCCTCACACTGCTGGTGTGTTTAATTTTTTGACATAGGGTGCTGGCAGATTACGGGCCTCCTATAGCTGCTGCCAGGCCCCTAATCTGCCATAGGCCCCTATATACCGCCTCCTCATGCTGCTGCTAGGTCCAGAGTCTCTCATGGGTCCCTGTACGGCCTCCCATTGCTGCTGTCTCCATCGCCACACTCTGCTGCCATGTGCCACTTTCAGGTCTCTTCACACTGCTGGTGTGTTTAATTTTTTGACATAGGGTGCTGCAAGATAACGGGCCCCACATAGCTGCTGCCAGGCCCCTAATCTGCCATGGGCCCCTATATACCGCCTCCTCATGCTGCTGCCAAGTCTAGAGTCTCTCATGGGTCCCTGTACGGCCTCCCATTGCTGCTGTCTCCATCGCCACACTCTGCTGCCATGTGCCACTTTCAGGTCTCTTCACACTGCTGGTGTGTTAAATTTTTTGACATAGGGTGCAGGCAGATTACGGGCCTCACATAGCTGCTGCCAGGCCCCTAATCTGCCATGGGCCCCTATATACCGCCTCCTCATGCTGCTGCCAAGTCTAGAGTCTCTCATGGGTCCCTGTACGGCCTCCCATTGCTGCTGTCTCCATCGCCACACTCTGCTGCCATGTGCCACTTTCAGGTCTCTTCACACTGCTGGTGTGTTTAATTTTTTGACATAGGGTGCTGCAAGATAACGGGCCTCACATAGCTGCTGCCAGGCCCCTAATCTGCCATGGGCCCCTATATACCGCCTCCTCATGCTGCTGCCAAGTCCAGAGTCTCTCATGGGTCCCTGTACGGCCTCCCATTGCTGCTGTCTCCATCGCCACACTCTGCTGCCATGTGCCACTTTCAGGTCTCTTCACACTGCTGGTGTGTTAAATTTTTTGACATAGGGTGCAGGCAGATTACGGGCCTCACATAGCTGCTGCCAGGCCCCTAATCTGCCATGGGCCCCTATATACCGCCTCCTCATGCTGCTGCCAAGTCTAGAGTCTCTCATGGGTCCCTGTACGGCCTCCCATTGCTGCTGTCTCCATCGCCACACTCTGCTGCCATGTGCCACTTTCAGGTCTCTTCACACTGCTGGTGTGTTAAATTTTTTGACATAGGGTGCAGGCAGATTACGGGCCTCACATAGCTGCTGCCAGGCCCCTAATCTGCCATGGGCCCCTATATACCGCCTCCTCATGCTGCTGCCAAGTCCAGAGTCTCTCATGGGTCCCTGTACGGCCTCCCATTGCTGCTGTCTCCATCGCCACACTCTGCTGCCATGTGCCACTTTCAGGTCTCTTCACACTGCTGGTGTGTTTAATTTTTTGACATAGGGTGCTGCAAGATAACGGGCCTCACATAGCTGCTGCCAGGCCCCTAATCTGCCATGGGCCCCTATATACCGCCTCCTCATGCTGCTGCCAAGTCCAGAGTCTCTCATGGGTCCCTGTACGGCCTCCCATTGCTGCTGTCTCCATCGCCACACTCTGCTGCCATGTGCCACTTTCAGGTCTCTTCACACTGCTGGTGTGTTTAATTTTTTGACATAGGGTGCAGGCAGATTACGGGCCTCACATAGCTGCTGCCAGGCCCCTAATCTGCCATGGGCCCCTATATACCGCCTCCTCATGCTGCTGCCAAGTCCAGAGTCTCTCATGGGTCCCTGTACGGCCTCCCATTGCTGCTGTCTCCATCGCCACACTCTGCTGCCATGTGCCACTTTCAGGTCTCTTCACACTGCTGGTGTGTTTAATTTTTTGACATAGGGTGCAGGCAGATTACGGGCCTCACATAGCTGCTGCCAGGCCCCTAATCTGCCATGGGCCCCTATATACCGCCTCCTCATGCTGCTGCCAAGTCTAGAGTCTCTCATGGGTCCCTGTACGGCCTCCCATTGCTGCTGTCTCCATCGCCACACTCTGCTGCCATGTGCCACTTTCAGGTCTCTTCACACTGCTGGTGTGTTTAATTTTTTGACATAGGGTGCAGGCAGATTACGGGCCTCACATAGCTGCTGCCAGGCCCCTAATCTGCCATGGGCCCCTATATACCACCTCCTCATGCTGCTGCCAAGTCTAGAGTCTCTCATGGGTCCCTGTACGGCCTCCCATTGCTGCTGTCTCCATCGCCACACTCTGCTGCCATGTGCCACTTTCAGGTCTCTTCACACTGCTGGTGTGTTTAATTTTTTGACATAGGGTGCAGGCAGATTACGGGCCTCACATAGCTGCTGCCAGGTCCCTAATCTGCCATGGGCCCCTATATACCGCCTCCTCATGCTGCTGCCAAGTCTAGAGTCTCTCATGGGTCCCTGTACGGCCTCCCATTGCTGCTGTCTCCATCGCCACACTCTGCTGCCATGTGCCACTTTCAGGTCTCTTCACACTGCTGGTGTGTTAAATTTTTTGACATAGGGTGCAGGCAGATTACGGGCCTCACATAGCTGCTGCCAGGCCCCTAATCTGCCATAGGCCCCTATATACCGCCTCCTCATGCTGCTGCCAAGTCCAGAGTCTCTCATGGGTCCCTGTACGGCCTCCCATTGTTGCTGTCTCCATCGCCACACTCTGCTGCCATGTGCCACTTTCAGGTCTCTTCACACTGCTGGTGTGTTAAATTTTTTGACATAGGGTGCAGGCAGATTACGGGCCTCCCATAGCTGCTGCCAGGCCCCTAATCTGCCATAGGCCCCTATATACCGCCTCCTCATGCTGCTGCTAGGTCCAGAGTCTCTCATGGGTCCCTGTACGGCCTCCCATTGCTGCTGTCTCCATCGCCACACTCTGCCATGTGCCACTTTCAGGTCTCCTCACACTGCTGGTGTGTTGAATTTTTTGACATAGGGTGCTGGCAGATTATGGGCCTCCCATTGCTGCTGCCAGACATGTAATCTGCCATGGGCCCCCGTACCGACTCCTCATGCTGTGACGTTGCAACAAGGTGTAATTCAACCCTACATATGTTAGACCGCCTTTACGAACAGCTAAAGGCCATCACAGATTTCCTGATGTTAAAAGCGGATAAAGGTACTCCCTGTGTAACTTAGATGTCAGCCATTGTCAGCTCATGTGTGACACCTGCGCTTGCTCAGGCCCTTTGAGGAGGCCACGCTATTCGTGAGTCGGCAGGACTATGGGATGAATGAGGTCAAATCGGCCATGGGCCCCCGTACCGCCTGTTCACGCTGATGCTGGTCCCACAGTGTGACCTGGGTCCCTGTACGGCCTCCCATTGCTTCCACTCTGCCATGTACCTCTTTGAAATCTCCTCACACTCCTGCGGTTGTCCATTTTGTCATAGGTTGCTGGCAGATTAGCGGCCTCCCATAGGTGCCGCCAGGCCCCATATCGGCCATGGGCCCCCGTACCGCCTGGTCACGCTGCTGCTGGGCCCACAGTGTGACCTGGGTCCCTGTACGGCCTCCCATTGCTGCTGCCAGGAGGCAGCAGGGTCGCAGCTGTGTCAGTGGAGGCAAACGGCCACGGAGTAGAGCAGCAGCTCCACTGCAGCCTACCACCACAGCCAGTAGTGGTGCCGGTGTGCACGGAGGAAGTAGCAGTCAGCCAGTGAGGAGTAGCGGGTGCAAAGTTTCCTACTCGGCGGTGTGGCAAGTTTTCGTCAAGCCGCCCGAGGAAGTAAACGTAGCCGTATGTCGACTATGTGGCCAGAAAGTCAAGCGTGGCCAGGGGGCCCATGTTGGGACTACAGCGTTGCGTCAGCATATGCAGCGTCGCCATTCGGTGGCCTGTGAAAAACGTGATAAAGATACGGCGGTTCTGCCTGCCCCAGCCCAGGGTTCCATTTTGTCATAGGGTGCTGGCAGATTAGCGGCCTTCCATAGGTTACGCCAGGCCCCATATCGGCCATGGGCCCCCGTACCTCCTGGTCACGCTGCTGCTGGTCCCACAGTGTGACCTGGGTCCCTGTACGGCCTCCCATTGCTTCCACTCTGCCATGTGCCACTTTGAGGTCTCCTTACACTCCTGCGGTTTTCCATTTTGTCATAGGTTGCTGGCAGATTAGCGGCCTTCCATAGGTGCCGCCAGGCCCCATATCGGCCATGGGCCCCCGTACCTCCTGGTCACGCTGCTGCTGGTCCCACAGTGTGACCTGGGTCCCTGTACGGCCTCCCATTGCTTCCACTCTGCCATGTGCCACTTTGAGGTCTCCTTACACTCCTGCAGTTTTCCATTTTGTCATAGGTTGCTGGCAGATTAGCGGCCTTCCATAGGTGCCGCCAGGCCCCATATCGACCATGGGCCCCCGTACCTCCTGGTCACGCTGCTGCTGAGCCCACAGTGTGACCTGGGTCCCTGTACGGCCTCCCATTGCTTCCACTCTGCCATGTGCCACTTTGAAATCTCCTCACACTCCTGCGGTTGTCCATTTTGTCATAGGTTGCTGTCAGATTACAGGCCTTCCATAGGTGCCACCAAGCCCCATATCGGCCATGGGCCCCCGTACCGCCTGGTCACGCTGCTGCTGGGCCCACAGTGTGACCTGGGTCCCTGTACCGCCTCCCATTGCTCCCACTCTGCCATGTGCCACTTTCAGGTCTCCTCACGCTCCTGCTGGTTTCCATTTTGTCATAGGTTGCTGTATGGCCTCCCATTGCTGCTGCCTCCACCGCCACACTGTGGCTCCAAACACTGGTTTTGGCCCCGTGACTGGCCAAATGAGTGAAGTGTGCGGTGATTCTAAGATCGACGGCACTCATCTGCATGTCATACTGACAGACAGTATTATTTCTCTTCCCCAGCAGACTCCAAGGGCATTTAAATTAAAGGTACAGTGTTCTGCACTAATATTAAGTCTCTCTGAAGCCTAGAAACACCCTTTTTTAAGTTAAATTCACAGCGAATTTATTCGACTCGAATCGAATATTGTCCACGAATTCGCCGAATCAGTCGAATCGAATTTTTCATTTCTTCGCTCATCTCTAATTATTACCAAAGTCAAATAGGATCAGGTGCAGAACTGATAGTCTGTCAGACCCCAGAGGGCAATACAAAAAAGACAGGTGCTCAATCGTGATAATGATAGGCTTGATATTGACATCACATGTACAGTTGCAAGAAAAAGTATGTGAACCCCTTGGGATTACGTGGAGTTTTGCATGAATTGGGCATAAAATGTGCTCTGAACGTCATCTAAGTCACAACAATAGAAGAACACAGTCTGCTGAACATAATACTACACAAACACTAGATGTTGCCATGGTTTAATTGCACATAACATGTAAACATTCACAGTGCAGGGAGGAAAAAGTATGTGAACCTTTGGACTTAATAACTGGTTGACCCTCCTTTGGCAGCAATAACCTCAACCAAACGTTTCCTGTAGTTGCAGATCAGACCTGCACAACGATCTGGAGTAATTTTGGACCACTCCTCTTCACAAAACTGTTTCAGTGTAGCAATATTCTTGGGATGTCTGGTGTGAATCGCTCTCTTAAGGTCATGCCACAGCATTTCAATCGGGTTGAGGTCAGGACTCTGACTGGGCCACTCCAGAAGGCGTATTCTGTGCTGTTGCAGCCATTGTTTTGTTGAATTACTTTTATGCTCTGGGTCATTGTCCTGTTGCATCACCCATCCTCTGCGGACAGATGGTCGTACGTTTTCCTGCAAAATGTCTTGATAAACTCTGGAATTCATTTTCCCATCAATGACAACAATCCATCCAGGCCCTGAGGCAGCAAAGCAGCCCCAAACCATGATGCTCCCTCCGCGATGTTTTACAGTGGGGATGAGGTTTTGATGCTGTTGTGCTGTGCCTTTTTTTCTCCACACATAGTGTTGTGTGTTCTTCCCAAACAACTCAATCTTGGTTTCATCTGTCCACAGTATATTTTGCCAGTAGTGCTGTGGAACATCCAGGTGCTCTTTTGCAAACTTCAAACATGCTGCAATATTCTTTTTGGACAGCAATGGCTTCCTCCGTGGTGTCCTCCCATGTACTCCATTCTTGTTTAATGTTTTCCTTATTGTAGATGTGTCAACAAAAATGTTAGCACGTGCCAGAGATTTCTGTAGGTCTTTAGCTGACACTCTGGGATTCTTATTTACCTCATGCAGCATTCTGCGCTGTGCATTTGTAGTCATTTTTACAGGACGACCATGCCTAGGGAGAGTAGCAACAGTGCTAAACTTTCTGCATTTGTAGACAGTCTGTCTTACCGTGGACACATGAACATCAAGGCTTTGGAGATACTTTTGTAACCCTTTCCAGCTTCATGCAAGTCAACAATTCTTGATCGTAGGTCTTGTGAGAGCTCTTTTCTGCGAGGCATGGTTCACATCAGACAGTGCTTCTTGAAACCAGTAAACCCAAAACAGGTGTGTGTTTTTTTTAAGGGCAGGACAGCTGTCAGCAACACATCCAATATCATCACACTGATTGGAGTCAAGGTTGGCTCACTACTGGCTCCAATTAGCTCTGGGAGAAGTCATTAAGCTAGGGCCTCACATACTTTTTCCTCCCTGCACTTTGAATGTTTACATGTTATGTGCAATTAAACCATGGCAACATCTAATGTTTGTATAGTATTATGTTCAGCAGACTGTGCTCTTCTATTGTTGTGACTTAGATGACATTCAGAGCACATTTTATGCCCAATTCATGCAAAACTCCACGTAATCCCAAGGGGTTCACATACTTTTTCTTGCAACTGTATAACAATTAGGTCTATTGCTCTCTAGGCTAGTCCCCAAGCATTTGCAAGTAATATTGAAGTCCTGGTATGCTCTGACAGTTTATTACTATTCAAACCACATTAAAGTCCAAATAAGAAAAGAGCAAAGGATAAACATGAGAAGAGAGAATACAAAAAGGAGTTGACCAAAACCAGTAAAGGAGGGTGTATCGAATCCAAGGATTCCATGTTTTGACAAACTTGGCTTGATTGTGCAACAAACATTCAGTACATTTAGGCTGGGTTCACACTGATACGGTGCAGAATTTTCTGTGCGAATTCTGAATTGCATCAGAATTGCACCCCGTTCATGTGAACCACTGTGGGTGTGCATGCTAACTTAACAACACCCCGAAATCAGTTCGCAAAACGCAGTGCGATGTGCAGAATCGGATCACATAGGTGTGAATGCCCATGCGATCCGATTCTAGTGTGGACCCAAAAAAGGGTCTTTCATCTTTTTGGTGTGGGTGCGGTGTGATTTGAGCCATACAAAATGTATGGCTCTGATCGCATCGCACACAAATCACATGTGCGGTGCTGTTCCTGTGCGAATCACATGCGATATACCACACCGCATATATGTAAACCCAGCCTGAAAGCATTCAGCTTAACTGACAGCCCCATAGGTGTCCCAGACAGGAGATTTGATTACAAGATGTCATAATTTCTGAGAATAGGCAATGAAATACAGGCAAAAATACATCTGGGTGGGGTTAGAATGGATTAGTCTAAGGAGCTAAGCAGAAAGAATACGTTCATTTTCTGTAAAGTAATTTTATCCTATAAATATTCCACTAGTTGGAACCAGTGTCCAGATTTGCAAGAGGCATGGACTGTCATAAATAGGTAAAGGGGACACTTTATTTAATTGTATCTTTTTACAATAAGTCTTGTGGATACAACACTCATATTAATTTCTATATTAGCTGTCATAATAATTTGATTTGTGTTTTTTTAACAGAGTTGCATTTTCATGAAAAACAAAATTACTGATGGAAACTGGTTTAATAAATGGCTGCTGGGAAATAACAATTCGTATAATCTTGTAAATATGAGAGCATGTCTTATTGCTGGATACTTCCTATAAGGTTAGAACCTTTATTTCCTAATATACAGTACATTGTAATGAAAAGCAGAAAACAGGGTTGCAAAGATGAAAAAGCAACGAACGATGAAGGTAATATTTTAGGCAAAACAGGTCCTCTAAACTAATTGTGCACATATTAGGTCTATGATTAGGTCTAAGATGTAACATACTACAACTAGAGTCTGATTCACCTTCCTCTGAAAGTTTCTCTGCCGTTTCACAGGAAAGGACAGCCATGAATAGTTGAACCTCTGTTTGTATCAGACAGCTACTTTTTAGGTTGTCGCTGCTGGTTTTCACAAAGATTCTTCTTGACATATTTTTTCACCCTGCTGATCCTCTTAGCCATATCTAAAGAAAATGTTAGCAGCACCAACAAAATATTTCAAAAACAAAAATTGCTAGATTACCAACCCAAAAGCTGTCACTGGGAAAAGGATGCTAGATTGTCTTCTTTAACTTTAAAAAAAAAAAAATTATAAGTCATGCATAGTCTACAGTAAATGTAGCAAATAAAGTTTTAATATCTTACAAGTTGAGCTTCGACTTTAATTAAGTTGTTGCCTTAGGCATTACTCAGTATAGAAAGCCTGCAAAGGTCACACAGGTGAATATTAACTGGTATTTGAATTAAGGTATGCATATATCTCTACTACAGATTTAAGTTGAATATATGATGAAAAAAAATAATTTATAAACCAATCCACCTTCATTGGGCTAACTATAAGATCTACACATGAATATACAGTTATATGTAGCACCCACCTAGATAGGTTTCTAGGATGTAAGGTACATTTAGTTATTTTTGGCTTCTGTGTTATCATTGGAGCAGTTGTTGATTTATTTGGGCTGATCTGGATTTGAGGGGCTGCAGGTTTGATTGTATTTCTGTACATTCTAGAGGCTTCTAGAACATAGAGCGCTGGAAGAGGCAAATGGAAAGTTGAATATTTATTGTGATTGAGCCAATCCTCGTGGAGATGTGCCTGTAGGTGGCTGGAGTGGGACATTAATAGCCTGGAGCAGTCCAATTTATGTCCTACAGGATAATTCTTACAGCCTCTGGAGCTCTGGCCCTCTGAGGCAGATTTTGCTGGAGTTTGGTTCAGTTCATCAAGGTCCCAGCTGTGGCAGAGCTGGGGGGGCCTATCCCCAATCTACTTTAGTGCTAACTAAGCAGTCTCACCTAAGGATATGGTCTGGAGAACTCACTGGATGGTGCCATGTGGAAGCTGGAAAGTTTGTAGCTGTCTTGTGGCACTATGAGTATTAACTCCTCCATCACTGAATAGTTGTCCTGAAGCCTAGAAATGCCTGAAAGAAAATGGGGAGTTCAACTGTCTAGAAGAGACATTGTGAAAAGAATCCCGAGTTAAAATAACCAGAATATTGTGTGCCATTTTTGGAGGAAATGTGCCAGCAGTAGCTCTTTTCTGAGACAGCTCTCACAGTGTCTCATTCCTGGCCATTCCTTTAAACCCCTGGCACAAAGACTATTCAGAGAAACCTAGCTTAGTCAAGAGTATCCTCCTGTTGCTATTCACTGTGTTTTGAGTATCCTACCTTCATCCCTTCCTCATCTGAAGTTCTGCAAGCAATAAACTACAAAAAGACAACACCTAGATTGTTTTTTGGAGTCAGAGTGGGTGGACTGTTGCTTGTGTGACTGGTGGCCTCTGCACTGTCTGGGAAAGAACCAGTTAACATCAGCGGTTCCTATGGGAGTAGTGCTACATATAAATAGGAAATGGATTGGGCAGGTATATCTCAACCAAACAAATGTATTCCTCATAACAATAGTATGTGAAAGACTAACTGCAAAGAAATTTAGGGGAGTCTTTTCTCATATAAAAAGATCACAATTTTATTGATCTACCAAGGTAAAAAAAAAAAACAATTTCCTCAAAAGCAGGAGAAAATCATCTTTAAAAAAAAGAACACTTATCAAACAAAATAAAACTTGTACAAATCAAAAAGTCTTAAAGGACGGATGGACAGCAACTTTGGGCAAAACCTCTAAGGCTTGGTTCACAATATTTGCAGTTGCTTGGGCACAGCAGCCTATTCATTTGCATGGGCTGCTGTGCCCGTGTTTCCACACAAAAAAGGTGCATGCACCTTTATAAAAATGCGGCCACAGGGAAACCGCATGATCTTTTTGAAAATGCATTATCCCTGCAGTTCCCACACACGCAATCATGCTGCAAGCTGAGATGCATGGGAGTGCCATTCAGAATGAATGGCAGCCTCACGCATCTCGTAAGGGGAACACGATTCGGCTGGGGGTGGTTTCGGGTGCGGGAACACGTGAGATTCCGGCAACCAGACTGCATAGTGTAAACTGAGCATTAAAGAAAAGAACTTAGAAGTGTAAGGTCACTTTAGCTCCTTGTTTCCACTCTATACAGTAGATACACTTCAGCTCCAGAAGGTTTTACCCCCTTCATGACCAGACCATTTTTTGCTGTAAGGCATTGCCCTACTTTAACTGGCAATTGCACGGTCATGCAATATTGTAAACAAATGGAATTTATGTCATGTTTTCCACACAAATAGAGCTTTTTTGGTGGTATTTGATCATCACTGGGTTTTTTTATTTTTATTTATATAACTGAAAAAAAAACCTTACATTTTGAAAAAAAAAGGATTTGATTTTACTTTCTGCTATAAAACATATTCAATTAAAAAAATATATTTTTTTTTCAAAAATTTAGGCCAAAATGTATTCTGCTACATGTCTTTGGCAAAAACAAATCCCAAGAAGTGTACATTGATTGGTTTACACGAAAAGTTGGTGTCTACAAACTATAGAATATATACTGGAATATTTCTTTCTCTCTTTTTTTTTTACCAGTAATGGCAGTGATCAACGACTTATAGCAGGACTGTGATAGTGTTGTGGGCAATCTGACACTAACTCATGCTTTGTGGGCACTGACTAACTCACACTGACTTCACCAGAGACACTAACACAGTGATCAGTGCTAAAAATATACACTGTCACAATATTAATGACACTGGTTGGGAAGAGATTAACATTTAGGATAATCAAGGGGTTACCTGTGTGTCTAGCAAGTGTTAATATGTTGATGGTGTGGTGCTTTTACTAATGTGAATGTGGTGAAGTTTCATTTTTTTAAAGAATACCCATGCACTCAAACTGCAGCGGCTCCATAGAGAGTTGGCTAATGATAGGAGCCACTGCAGTATGAAGAAACAGAAGTTAAAGTGTACAAAAAAAAAAAGATACAGTGCTGAAAGGAAGAGACACTTCACAAAATGAATGAACATGCAAAATAAAATGTAAGTGTGGTTATGTGATAACTGCTCTAATCAAATTGAATTAATGACAATTTAAGGCAACATCCATGAAAACTGGCTATTACACATGTTCAAAGAAGACGTTTGCTGACATGGATAACAGTCCATGAACAGGTAGGTAAAAAACACTAAGAAACGGAAATATATATATATATATATATATATATATATATATTACAGTATATATACTGATATATTTGCACAACAGTTTATCAACCACATATTTTCAGGAAAAAAGACACTTTAATGAATTTGAATACCCACTATTTCGGTAAATTATAAAACATGATGTTACATTGCAACAGTTTATAGTCACACTAGAGGACCAGCACTAAAATTATTGCTCATACTCTGATGTTTGTGGTGATCCCTCACATGTGTGGTGTAATCACTGTTTGCACATGCGTTCAGGACTTGTGTTTGCTTTCGTATTTGCATGTGAGTAAGGGGGATGGTAGAAGGTTGATTTTTTTTTTTTTTTACATTTTATCATTAATTTTATTTATTTTTTTTACACTGTACATTTATTTATGTATTTGTCTATTTTTGATTGAACTTTATTGCTATCACAAAGGATGAACAACAACCCTTGTGATAGCATGGACCATGACAGATCCTCTTTATGGAGAGATCTGGGGTCTTATAGATCCCAGATCTCTCCTCTGGCTTCCAAAACCTCTGATCAAAGTGAGATTGGCTTGAACAGATGCTTTACCAGCCAGTAACTGCTTGTAAACAACCTAACTGAAAATGAAATTCTTGTTGCATTTATTTTCTGACGTCACAAAGGAGGAGGAACAATGGACAATCCTCTCACTCTATGTAGTGCATCCAATGCGACCATCAGTACTGGGATGGGAGAGCTCAGTAAAGGTTGTGTGCAGCGAAAAGGGGTGCTTTCCGCTGCCCCTAAAAGTGACCAGGCAGCTGTATAGCCACTCAGACTAATTTAACATGAAAGACCATTGCCTGCCCTAAGAAAATTAACCACAGTTATGACTGCAGCTGCAGCCATGAGCATGATATCACAACTCCCGTCTGAGGACCTCTATATGCATATTATGAAGGGGAAGTGGCTAAAACACCTACATTTATACTAACTCTTTTTAAAAATGTCCTTATTTGTGCTCAAAACTTTTCTCCTCCCCTTGGGGATATTTGGATTTATATGTTTTGTGAACTTTGGTGGACTAATAAAATTGTGAGTTTTTTTTAAATGCAGGACAACACTCTCAAACATTTCTTTGCAGTTAGCCCTTTAATATACATGACTGGTACACAGTTCACTTCTCCCTGAGATTGATTTAAATAATCACACTGACAACAAAGATACTTTTAACTGCGGTGATACTTTATTATTTAAGTATCAGCCACAGCTTGATTTCTGTAAATAATGAACAATCGACCAATAAAACATATCTAACACCAAATCCCTTTTAGCAGTGCTGAGTGGCGTATCTCCACTTTTCTTCCTTAGCAGGAGCCAATTCAGCCCCCAGCTGTCCAGGTTAGGTTCAGAGGCTTACTTGGGCTTCCTGCTACCAATTTCACCCCCTCTACCAGCCACCTGCCACCTCAGCCCGCAAAAGGGATAAACACCACTGTCAGCAGAATGATGATTCCCACATCGACTCCCTGACAGCCACAAGGAAAAAGCCTATTCAATCCAATTCTGTAGCAACAGGTTGAACATGTCAAGACTCACATTGCCCTCCTGAGGATTTACCCCCCTTCCTGACCAGGCCATTTTGCTTGCGTTACTACGCTGCGTTACTTTAACTGAAAATTGCACGGTCATGCAATGCTGCACCCAAATTAAATTTATGTCCCTTTTTTCCCACAAATAGAACTTTATTTTGGTGGTATTTGATCACCTGTGCAGTCTTTTTTTTGTGCTATAAAAAAAAGACCAACAATTTGTCCAGTAAAAAAATTTTAAAAATCAAATTTCATCATAAATTTACACCAAAATGTATTCTGCTACATGTGTTTGCTAAAAAAAATCCCAATATGTGTAAATTAATTGGTTTACATGAAAGTTATAGGGTTTACAAATAGCAGTACATATTCTGGAATTTTTTATTTTATTTTTTATTTTTACTAGTAATGGCAGCAATCAGCGACTGCTGTGGACATTCTGACACTGGGGGGAACTGACTTGGTGTCACTGACATCCCCAGTGACACCAATACAGTGATCAGTGCTAAAAAAAGCACTGACACTGTACTAATGGCACTGGGCAGGAAGTGGTTAACATGAGGAGTGATCAAAGCGTTAACTGTATGCAGGGAGTGTTTTACTATGGAGCGGAGTCTGCGAGCTTCAATGTAATCACACTGCTCTGGATGGCTGTGCTGTGCAGAATCATGTATATATAAGTGTTTTTGCACACCCCTGCCACCCTGTAGCAGTATTTTTGCTATATGGCAGATGGGAAGCGGTTAAGATGGACCCCATCTGACCGAAAATAACAATGCCTGCCTTCCAACTGCACATGATGAGCCTACAAGCCACTCCAGAGGCAGTAAACGTAGAGAAAGCCAACGCAAAGAGAGACACTTCATAAGGGGAATAACATAACTGAGGTAGAACCTTCATCATATTATGCAAAATGTATTAAAATGCGCCTTGTCAGGGGTCCTGACATCCTTGGCCTGGCGGAAGAAAAAACACAAAACACGGGGTAATCTCTGACCATACCAGAAGAACATTAGGATGGTCATCCGAAAAGGTAATCAAATCAAGTTGCATAGCCAAAATAAGGGCACGGAAGGGGACAACCCCAAGGTCATTCACCCTGATATGTAGAAGCAAAATGTCTGGAGGTCCCTCCAGCACCACGCAATTTTGAAGCAAGGGGGGAACAAAGCAGTCCTCAAATTTCCAACCACACCAATTTGAGTTAGACCACCGAGAAACCTAGTTGCAGACCACTGCAGCAAAGCTCTGCTCTATGAGATGCCCAGAAAATAAAGGAATGACCGACGATCCAGGCCAGAATTGAGCCAAACGTAAAAAAAAAAAAAGAAACCAACTGAGCAGCAGAAGGTGTAAAAATCACAACACGGAAGACAGAGATCAAAAACCCAATACACCAGAAATCTACCAAGCTGTCATATTTCCAATCTGTGAGGTCTCACATACTGAATGTGCGATAGCATCTTGACTCCCACCTGCCAATCCTCTGAACTGCATCCCTGTACATACCCAACCTGAACCTGCCTCTGTGGTCTCACCAATACAGAATAAGTGCGTTCCATAATCAGCCCGAGTGCAGATAGGTGTAGGAGATGCATGAATTGGAAGTGAGGGAAGAAAACACCACCCTAATGCAAGAGGAGGGGCCCCCCAACTCGAGGTCAAATCACCAAAAATACCCTCAAACAAGTAACAGGACACGTCACATAACCGGGCAATGCAAATAAAGGAATAGCCACACCCCAATATAGCTGATCAGTCTTCGAAGAATGCAGGACGATTTCAATACTATCATCCTTCCGTTGGACATCCTCCACTTGGAACCCCCCAGCTGTGCATTTGTTGGGGCTAACCAATTCACTAATGTGGAAGGCACCGAAGAACGCCAGGGAAAAAGCTAACGCAAAGAGAGACACTTCATAAGGGGAATAACATAACTGAGGTAGAACCTTCATCATATTACGCAAAATGTTCCAGGAAACCGGCCACACATGTCCTCAGCCTCCTACACCCTTTTAATGCCTGGCGAACTACGAACAACTTAGTGTAATCAGGCCATCCCAACAATTTAACAGGAAGGCCAGTGCCGCCAGCTTCCTGTGAATAGGTGCAGGCAATTCACCATGTTGCAATAGTCTGCCAACAAACCACAGGAACAGATCCTACTGTCACCACAGTGCAACTCACCAGCCAATCACTCCATTTGAAACCACCGTGACCACACCATGCCATATGCTGACCATGTAGATGGAGCTAAGGAACCCTGAATAAATGGCCACATACTTGTTAAATGAGGGTCCATAGCCAGTCCAGACAGGGGTCACCCTCCTCCTGTGCCTCCGGCACCAACATCCTGAACTGGTTCCACTGGAAGTGAGAGAGAGAATCCGTGATATCATTAAATAACCCAGAAATGTGAATTGTCCTAAAGAGCAAGTTATAGCGCAAACATAAAAGCACAACTGTCTCAGAAGTGTGACAACAGCAGGAGAAGTATTAACAGAGGAAACCACTCTCCTATTTGGTCAGAGTGAAAGAGCACAGATTTATTGCGGTGCCAAGGATCCCAAAGCTCAACTGCCACAAACAATGGAATGAGTTCCAGAAGCGTCAAGTTCTTCGTAAATCCGGCATCAACCCAACGCTGGGGCCAGGCAGCAGCACACCACCAACTCGCAAAAAAGGCTAAAAAACCAAAGGAACCAGCGTCGATGTACATTTCAAAATCTGCATCGGTTCTGGATGACTCCAATCAGTAGGAAGTACCATCAAAAAAGGCAGGAAACTCTCGCCACATCCTTAAATCTGCCTTATGAGGAGACGTTAAGTGGATAAAATGTTGTAGATTGCCCCAGAAGTGGCCAAAGACAAATGTGTGAGAAAATTGCTGACTGGCAACACTCTTCAAGCAAAGTTGAGTTTACTGAGCAGTGATTGGAACTGCCTAAGGGTGATCTTCTTTCCCTGCAGGGCTAAGTCAGTGCTAGAAAGCAGGTCAGCAGGCAGTCTACAGACCCCTGTACAGAGTCAATTTCGATGCCTAGAAATTTGATGACTGTAAAAGAACCCTCTGTCTTGTCGGGGGCAATGGGTACACCAAATCGCCCAAAAATGCACGTAAGACTACGGAGCATCAGCTTGCAAACCTGGGAACCACTGGGGCCTGACACAGAGAAAGTCGTAAGGTAATGGACCACATAGTCAAATCCCATGTGTGAGTGACCAGTATGCCAAGGGACTTAACGTGATGCAGGAGTCCCCTCCTTTTTCTTTTTTCTACCAATAATCTGCCACCACAATCAAAATCACACCCCTTCACCATCCTGCCCTTCTGCCATCACTTAACCCCTTTATTACCCTACATACTAGTCCAAAGGGACTGTCTGCAATCATGATGCCTGCTGTGTTTATAACACAGGGCATTGCTTGAATATAAATTTGTGGCATCATTTCAGGTCTCCCTAAAATGGTCATATATCATACAGAGGAAAGAAGGCAAAGTTGTATACAGAAAAATGCAAATATGTTATGTTTGCATCAGGAATGTAACACAAGCTAGTGTGGTGGCATTCTGCCAACTGTCTATTTTCTGTGGTCCAGCTGCTGGTGCATCTGGTTCTTTCAGCAGATAAGAATTTATGACCTACTCAGACAAGTTTAGACAGTACAGTCCAGTGTAAACATTCTGTATATTTATATGCCAGTGTTATTTACTCTGTCACTCACTGTACTAGTGTTCCTGACTGTAGTAGATTATGACAAAAGCAGTCTATTTAGGGTCCTCAGTTATTAGTGTGAGTACATGATCTCCGATTTCGGAACGTAAGACATTAACTAAGTTTGTTTTCTTTTGTTTATTTCCTGTACAGCCTTATAGTATTTTCTTGCTTACAATGTCCCTTTCCTTCAAATTCTTATCCTTTTATAGTTGGGTTTATGTACTTTTACCAAGCATGCATGCATGTATGAATATATACTGTATATATATATTGGCAAACATATAGGGACACCCCTGCAAATCTTTGGTTTCAGGTTTTCCAATCACCTCCATGGCCACAGGTATATAAAATCAAACTCCTAGGCATGCAGACTGCTTCAACAAACATTTGTGAAAGAACGGGTCACTCTCAGGATAATAAATATTAACATATAATATCAACAGCGGTAGCATTTGGAGCCACGCAGGGCCCCTTCGTCAGGTAAGTGACATGCGGTTTCCCCACTGCTCCTGAGTTAGCGTTGGCTTATTATAGCTAGAATTCACACAGGAGTGCTGGAAACCTCCCTTCACCAATCCCATGCTGAACAGAGAGTGGGAGAGAAAGGTGTGTGGGGATATACAGGTTTACCTTGGTGGCAGATGTTCAAGAATCTCAGCTGTAGGAAAAGAGAAAGCTGTGTGGAAGCCATTTAGCCCATACTATCATCCATACAGAGAGGAGAGAAAGCCATGGGGATTTCAAATCCCCAGAGTTGTGATGCAGCTTTCTCTCCTATCCTTGCAGGGATGACAGTATGGGCTAGAAGGCTTCTGATTTGTCAGCACCATCACATGGATGGTGCTGACCAGTCAAAATCCATCTTGCCCATACTGTCATCCCTGCAAGGAGAGGAGAGAAAGCCATGGGGATTTCAAATCCCCACAGCTGTCTCCCCTCTCCTATAGCTGAGAATCCAAAGCATTGTGGCAGCTTTCTCTCCTCTCTTACTGCTGATAATCTGGAGCATTGCAGCAGATTTCTCTCCTTTCCTACTCCTGAGAATCCAGAGCATCTCTCTCCATCTGACACCAAATTTTACATCCCCACATGCCCTTCTCTCCCACTTTCCACTGCATGGAATTGGTGCAGGGAGGTTCCCCCGCACTGTTCCTGTGCTCCTGTGTGCTATGACAAGCTGGGGTTCACACAGAAGCAGTGGGGAAACAGCATGCAATATTGACAGGAATTGCATTCCTGTTCAAATCGCATGATATTCTTTACGGTGCAATTTGCGTCCATACATTTTGTATTGATTCAAAACTTACTGCAATGTATCGGCACTCGTTATCAGCGAGTACTTGACCGAAAGTATTGGTACTCGTACTCATTGATCAAAAAAGGGAATTGGTGCATCACTAGTAATTACACATAAATAAAGACATTATTTGGGGGTTTAACATAGAAATGCTTTTCAAGAACTCTAGAATGGTGGATCTGGGGTTTTGGAAACTAAGATAGCTGTGTCACTTCCTCCACTCACAGATTAAAAAAATAATAAAATAAATAATAATAATAATAAAAAAAAATAATATATATATATATATATATATATATATATATATTAGGTCCAGGGCATACCCTCTCAATGATATATTTCTTCAATACTACAAAGGAGAGATTCTCCCCTGCATTGCTAAAGAGGTGGGGGCATGATCAAAAAGTAACCTTATCTTCTTGTTCTTTTAGAAAGGTACTACTGTTCTCTCATAAATGTTTGCGATCAATTCCAAGAACTAGGACACAGGATCTTAGCTAGATGATACAAAATTCCATTCAAACTACACTCTTTAAACTGGGCACTACTAAAGACATGTTGGAAGTTTGATAAGATGTGTTACACATTCTGGTCATATTCAAAGCTACTAACACCGTGGGGTTTATTTACGAAAGCTGGAAAGTGCAAAATCAGGTTAATTTCTGCATGAAAACCAATCAGCCTCCAGTTTTTATTGCCAAAGCATAATTGAACAAACTGAGATTAGAAACTGATTGTTTTCTATGCAGAAATTAGACTGATTTTGCACTCTCCAGCTTTAGTAAATAAACCCCTATATGTCAAACTTTATTCTACCTAAGGACTTTGCAGTATTTCCTCTCCATCATAATGTTATTCTATGAAAAACATACAAAAACAAAGTGCTGCACACTCCCATTACCCGTCTTGAAGACACGACAAGAGTTCATCTGTGAAAATATGATTAATGAAAAATTATATAAAATCATGAACTTCTTCTCTGAGAGGCTTGACCAATACATGTAAGAATATCTGGCTTATTTGGAACTTATTTGCCCTCTCTTTTGGAAAATTTGAACATTCTGAGATGATTGGGGGTTATCAATATACCCACATCATAGCTTCTACCTACCCTTCTTTATCTTAACCCTCCCCTATTCCTTAGAAGCTTCATTTTAACATTTTAACCACTTGAAGACCACCCTATAGCAGTTTTACTGCCACAGGGCAGCCCCCATGTGCAAAATATATACATGATTTTGCACTCCTGCCATAGGGGGCGTGCATGCACCACCGGGGACTCACTTCTGCTGTGGACACTCACAGTAGAAGCTGATCTGTAAGTCCTAGTGAACGAATGTTCACCGGCACCCACCAATCATGGAGCAGGAGACAGAACAGAACTCTGCCTATGTAAACAAGGCAGAGCTCTGTTCTGACAGGTGGGAAAGTGAAGGAGCATGTGTCCCTGAAAAGCTGGGAACACAATTCTTCACTTCCCCTAGTACAAGCACCACTTAGTGTACACCAAGCACATAGCTAGGCACACATTTAACCCTTTGATTGCCCTAGATGTTAACCCCTTCCCAACCAGTGTCATTAGTACAATGATCAGTGCGTATTTTAGCACTGATCACTGTGTCACTGGTTCCCACAAAGTGTCAGTTTCTGAAAAATTTCTGCCGCAATATTGTGGTCCCGCTATAAATAGCTAATCACCGCCATTACTAGTATAAAAAAATAAAAATTTAAAAACTCCAGTATATGTCCCATAGTTTGTAAATGCTATAACTTTTGCGCAAACTAAAAAATATACACTTATTGAGGTTTTTTTTACCAAAACTATGTAGCAGAATACATTTTGGCCTAAACTTATGAAGAATTTTGATTTTAAAAATGTTTTCATTGGATATGTTTTATAATAGAAAATAAAAAAAAAGATTTTTTTTCAAATTTTTCAGTCTTTTTTTGTTTAGAACAAAAGTGTTTATTTATAGTAAAAAGTAAAAGCTGCAGAGGTGATCAAATACCACCAAAAGAAAGGTTTATTTGTGGAAAATAAGGACATAAGTTTTATTTGTGTACAGCGTTGCATGAATGCATAATTGTCAGTTAAAGTAATGCAGATCGTATTGTAAAAAAATGGCCTGGTCAGGAAGGGGGGTATATCATCCAGAGGGCAAGTGGTTAATGCAAGGGGGGGGGGGCACAAACCTCCCCAGGAACCTCCTAGATCCAGGCCTGCCTATGGGTCTGATAAATGCACAACAGCAGGGATAAATCATTATGGTACATTTGCACTGTGTGCTGCAACAAGCCTGCATATGTACAGTATGTGTGCATAGCAAATGCAATGCTTGAGTACACTACAGATCAACATGATGAGCTTTCAATTAGTGCTTTTTGTGCCTTTTATTCTTATATGTACCTGTCAACAATTTAACTGAAAACATTGTTCTGGTATACATGTATCAACATTTTACCACTTTAAAGTGCCTGGCTCGGTAACCAGCTAAATGCAACTGTGTCAAGCAAAGCAGCAGGTCAACCCGCCCCCCGCCATTAAACAGGTGTTGATGTGGAAAGGCAGCATAAGTACAGGCTTTTATCATTGGGAACCTGTTCTGAAGCTAAATAAATTGTGTACATACACTTGCTGTGGACACAGGAGGTATATGCACTTATCAGCCATGACATTTTGGCCACTGA
The DNA here is from genome assembly GCF_062004578.1 of Staurois parvus. Classification (NCBI taxonomy): domain Eukaryota; kingdom Metazoa; phylum Chordata; class Amphibia; order Anura; family Ranidae; genus Staurois; species Staurois parvus. The sequence goes on from NW_028317916.1 coordinate 3,949,230, forward strand.
CAGATAAAGTGGATAACATTAATTTTATTATTACAATGAAATCTGAAAATGGGTGGGATATATTAGACAGCAAGGGAATATGTTGCTTCTGAAGTTGATGTATTGAAAGCAGAAAATACAGATAAGTGTAAGGATTTGAGCAACTTTGACAAGGACCAAATTGTAATGGCTAAATTACTAGGTTAGAGCAACTCCAAAACTACAGCTTTTGTGGGATGTTTCTGGTCTGCTGTGGTCAAAACCTATCAAATGTGATCCAAGGAGGGAAAACTGGAGATCTGGCAAAAGGGTCATGGGCATTGAGGGCTTATTGATGCACGTGGGGAGTGAAGGTTGGCCCATGTAGTCTGATGCAATAGAAAGGCTACTGCAGGTCAAATTGCTGAAAGAGTTAATGTTGGATCTGATAGAAAGGTGTTAGAAGACAAAGTGCATTGCATTTTTTTTGCATATGGGGCTGTGCAGCTGCAGATCAGTCAGGGTGCCCATGCTGACTCATGTCCACAGCCAAAAGTGCCTACACTGGGCATGTGAGCTTCAGATCTGGACCACAGAGCAATGGAAAAAGGTGGCCTGGTCTGATGAATTCAAGAATTATTTGAGCGACACAACAACTAGTTTGAGGTGTTGACATGGCCTCCAAATCTAGAATCTGTGGGATGTGCTAGAAAAGCAGATCCAATCCATGGAGGCCCCACCTTGCAATTTTCAGGACTTAAAGGATCTACTACCAATGGCTTTGTACCAGATACCATAACATCACATCAGAGGTCTATGGTGGGTGGCCAAAATGTTATGGCTTATCTGTGTATGCCCATGCACACTGTGATGCTTTATTGCTTTTTTGCTTAAGTGTTTTTACAGTCACCTTTAATAATATCATTACACATTTTTGTGCTTATGAAATAATTATGTATAATCACTATAACTTTCAGACCCCAAAAAATTACTTGAAATCACCTTTATTTTAGGTATACCACTGCTTAGCCAATGTACATTGGTTTCCTGAGGAAACATTCCATAATAAACCATATTTATTTTTAAATTTACCATATGTACACTGTAGTTTGTATGTGCCTATTTATGTGCATTGCTGGAGCATAGTAAATATTGTAAGGATACTATTTGGTAAATTCGTACAAAATCAATATGCTGGTGAACTCACATTCAAACTTTAGTTAGCCAAGCCCTGTCATTCTGCTGACTCACTGACTATGCATGCTTGCTCAGAAATTACACATGTAGGAAGAATTGTTGCAGTGTACAAATCTATAATACCTACAGTGACTTATCTACAAATCTCTACCTTTTATACAATAACAACAATATGGAAATGTAAGTGTGCCAAAATATCACGTTAAAAATTGCTTCATGGTAAGCACTTCAATAATAATAGAAAAAAATATGCTAACCTAAAATACATCATGCTTTCCCTTTAACCACTTGCCCTCCGGAAGATTTTACCCCCATCATGACCAAGGCATTTTTTGCTTTGCGCCACTGCACTACTTTAACTGACACTTGTGCGGACATGAAATGCTGCACCCAAACAAAATTTATATAATTTTTTTTTACACAAATAGAGCTTTCTTTTGGAGGCATTTGATCACGACCGGGTTTTGTTATCTTTTTATTATTTAACCAAAATAGACAGAAAATTTTGAAGAAAAAAAACGATTTTTTTACTTTTTTTCTATAAAACATATCCCATAAAAATAAAATATAATCTTTTAATATATTTTGACCAAAATGTATTCTGCTACATATCTTTGGTAAAAAAAATCCCAATAAGTGTATATTGATTGGTTTGTGTGAAAGTTATAGAGTCTACAAACTATGGGATACTGGAATTTTGTATTTATTATTATTTTTTTTACTAGTAATGGTAGCGATCAGCAACTTATAACGGGACTACGACAGTGTGGTAGGCAATCTGACACTAACTGATGCTGGGGGGATCTGACTATCTGCCACTGATATTACCAGTGACATTATTACAGTGATCAGTGCTAATAATATGCACTATCACTGTACTAATGACACTGGGCAGGAAGGGGTTAACATCTAGGGCAATCAAGTGGTTAAATGTGTGCCTAACAAGTGTTTATGTGTGTACTGTGTGCTGCTTTTACTGGGTATCTAGTTGTCTTCATTCTCTGATTAGCAGGGAATGCACAAACAAGGAGATCCTCAGTCACTGAACAAAGCTCTGTGTTGTTTACATTCACAGAACTGTGTTCGGTTCAGCTCAGAGCCAATCACCAGGTGTCAATGGTCAATTATTATCACAGCACAGCTGGACCAGTGTGCAAACATGATCCCTTGCGCAAGCACACGGATCACGTACTAGGTATGTGATCCAGCCCAGGGAGGGCGTTCTGCCGCTATATAACTAAGTTATACAGTCAGCAAGCAGTTTTTATACAGAATAAAACTTTTGACTATAGTTTGCAGAAAACATGTAATTACTGTGTATAAATAATTGCAAATGAAAATATACTTCCATTTATTGAACTGTTGAAAACATTTTTTTATTTCCTTTTAATTGTTTTCTTTTAGCTGAAAAATGTCCTATCTGTACCTTGCAATTATTCTATTCATGTTCTGTTTTGTGTTTTTGTAAAGAAATATAAAGGTAATTTCACACATTATTTTCACCCTATTTTAAATGAATAAAGCAATATCCAGTCTCTATATTGAGATAATTACTAATAGTTTATTGAAATTGTTAGCTAGCACCACTGTTACTCCCACAGGGATGTGCAACAAATTGAACTGCTGGCAGGGAATGAACAGTCTTTGTGGGAAGGGAGGACATTTTTTAAAATCCTTTTTTTAAATCCACCAAATATATTTGTCTTTTGATGGAACTCTACCTGTAGAGATAATATTTAGTTACATAGAGATTGGCAAGAAATCCAAGCTAATGCTGACAATGAATCAACAAACTGTTGATTATAACTGTATACTGCATCTTAGGTAAAAACAATATACACTGAAGTAATAAATTAATTTTAATGGAATATAATTATTTCTTATGGATCATTGTTTTTCTCTTTAATTTGTGCAAATAGCCTAACATGATCATAGTTTTCAAAAAGATTTTATGTTAGGAAAATCTTTCCAAGTCCTTGGTTTATAGCTCCGTTGTTTACTTTGTCTTTTCTGGGCCCATGCACCTGCTTGTCATTAACTTTACATTGGGTTTATTATCATTCAGAGCTAGTCATTGTACAAATCACTTGTAAATGACTTTAAACTCTTAAAATGCTGCTTGGAACTCAAGGCTATAATAGATGAGTTCCACAGAATGGAACAAACTATTGCCATGGAAATACATTTGGATAATATCAAGTGTAGCCCATTCTGCCATCATGACAGAAACTGTCATTCTGCAATACGTTTAGTATATAAGTATATATATATATATGTAGTGACAAGCCATTACTCACTAACCGACTACATATGTAATGTTGCCACAAGAAAAGTGCCTTGATATCTGACATTTCACTTCCTCCATTTTGCTGAGAGCTTCCACATATGTTCCTGTGCTTTAAAACAGACAGAAATATAGGAATTATGTATGGATGCTTCCCATTGCAGGGATTAGCTGCTAATTTTACAGTGATATGTATAATGATGAACAGGTGTACCTGGGTTTACAAATGCTTCGGTTAACGTAATTTTCGGTCTACAAATGAAAATCCATTGAAAATCATGCCTCAGTTTACGAATTTTTTAAAAAACATTTTCGCAATACGAAGTGTATGTCGGTGCCGTTTTTTAAATGCAATTGCCGGCTTTTTTTTCTTCATTATAGCTCACAGAATTAGCTGTCAATTTCCCCGTAGCTACATGATACTTTGTTTCTTTTATCTCGGGAAACAAACTAAAAGAAAACATTGTTTCTTTTAATTCGGGGAATAAATTAAAGGGAACTTTCTTTCTTTTACCTGGGGGCAAAGTGACAGCTGATTCTCTGAGCTATACTGAAGAAAAAAAAAGCTGGTATTTACATTTAAAAACCGGCACTGACCTATAGTGACAACAACTTTTTTTAAAACTTTTTCTGACCTCCGGAATGGATTCATTGGTTTTCAATGCATTCCTATGGGAAACCGCATTTTGGTTTATGCATTTTTCGCAATATGAAATGTCCCGGAGAACGCATTAAATTCATAAGCTGAGATACACCTGTATTAGCACTTCCTGTCTCTGAGGGGCTGGATGAAAAACCCCAGAAGTAGAAAGTGGAGAGAGAGAGAGAGGCAGAGAACTGTGCCACGTGGCCTTATATACACAGGGGCTGCTAATGTTGCTGTATTATTACCTAGATCGGAACCAGAGACCATTAGGCAAATATTCCTGTGTTGTAATAGTTTAACCTCCATAGTGGTCTGATTATGTCAGTATTTCTGCGCTCAAAGCGGTACATTGTTTTCAGTGGAAATATGTTGTTTTTTTTATTGTAGGCCTGTAATTCTTAAGAATAACTTACTGAAATCTTTCCGAACAAGAGTCTAGTAAACATCCAGAGTATGATAAAATTTGAAACACGAAATCATAAATTATAATATAATAAATAATAATTAAAAACAATAGTATAATAATAAATTGAATTCAATAATGTAATCAAACCAAAAACACTGAAATTTGACATAGAGCACCAAGTTCGCACATCACTGAGCTTAGTCGCAAAATCGTTTTCAGTGTCTGATGATGAATTTCCCCACAAATCATTATCACTCAGTTCTGCAAGTGGTTCTAATTTACTATCGCTGTTCTCTAGCTGGTCTAAAACCGCTTTTAACCTAAAGGGATGCTTTTTGGATGCTAAGTTTCTTAGTTTCCAGGCAGAAAGAACAGTAAAAATGCAGGCAGGGCACTGGACAAAGCACTAGGGACAAAATGAATGTGAAATGGTTTGATACAGTAATGTAATACTATCAGATTTTAGTGTATTGAGTGAATGTCAAATTTTTATATTTTTGAAATTCCCGCTGGTTCCGTCCCCTGTACGTCCCAACGCTCGCAGGGAACGGAACCCAGAAGACGGATGCCGTTAGACATGGCCAGGGACGCTGCAGGGGGGACATCGTGGGAGCAAAGGACAAGGTAAGTGCTGGAGGGATACCAGAGCAAGGTTGCATTGTAATCAGGAGTGTAGCTCAAGGTTACCGCTTCTGGTACTGAAAGTTAACCCCGAGCTACACTCGGGAATACCACCAGGGCGGTTAATCACAGCTGCCCATAGCTTCTTGAGTGCATATCTCAATTCTTGTGACAGACTTGTTTGTTTCCTATTGTTATTATCTCACTTGCACATCGTCAGATAGCTAGGTCTGTGCGGCTGTGTGTGTGTAATGGTCACTTTGCTGTATGATAGTAGGTGAACTTGTTTATTGCAATAGAGTTTATATACAGCTCAATAGAGTTTATATACAGCTCCTGTTATTTTAGTTAACCCTGTCTTTTCTGATCTGGGATTCTATAGCTTGTTTTAGCTTAGGGCCTAATAACCAGTATAGGCTAGAGTCAAGCTTCCTACAGCCACTTCTGGTAGTTAGAGGTCCAGTTTCATGCTATATTGGAAACTACTAGGGAGGGCCTAAAGTGCAGAGTTGATCAACTCATCACTGCTGATCTTGTCTTTTGGTCCATGACACAAAGATGGATGCAATCATCCTCAGGTGCCCATGCAACTTGATTTTTCTGCAACATTCATCTGGATGTATCTCTATTAACTATATTTACCTGGTTATATGTAGACAATGTCTGTGTGGAGACACCAACAAATTTATTATCAGACCTACTCTTCCACATAGCCAGGGTTCTGGTTCTCTTATTTACCTACAAGTTTAGTGCAATATCCCATTCAAGGGAGAGAGAGTCATTTCTTGTAGACACCCGCCCCCCCCAAAAAAAGAGGGCTACAGCAGTTTTCTGCTCCCAGCTTTACCCCAAGAGCCATTATATCAGCAAAAGATGCTGGACATAAGAAAAGTGGTGTATTTAGGTTTTGTGCTGCCCTAGGCAACACAAATATCGACCACTGCCACCACCACCCACTTCCCTGCCCCAGTGGTACTACCCCCCCGAAAAATGCCATCTCACCGTAAATGCGCTTCTGCTCTCCACCAAGTATAGACCCCCCCCCCCTCCGTACAGACTCCCTCTCCACCAAGTATAGACCCCTTTCCCCACCAGGTATAGTAATCCCTCAGTACAGACCCCCCGTCACTGAGTACAGACCTCATTCCCCTCTAAATATAGATCCCCCACTCCCTCAGTATAGACCTCCCTACTACTAAGTACAGACCCTTCTCCATCATTATAGACTCCCCCTCTCTCAGTACAGACCCCCCTCCACTTGTGCTAGCAGGGAGGTGGGGGGTGGCCAGAAATGTGCTGGGGGTGCTTTGGGAGGGGAAAGGGCTTGTGCTCTTTTGTAGGGTTGGATTCAAATCCAAAACCAACTTCTAGCATAGATCCTTTTCCCTCCCAAAGTGCCCCCCCAGCACATACCCTCTTAACCCCCCAATCAATATAAGAAAATCGGTACAGACCTTGGATCAGCACAGACAGGCACAGTGTTGTCTTTCCTCCTCCCCCTTCCTCCTCCCATGTACATGTAGACATCGGGGGAGAGGGAGCCAGCCGGGGACAGAGCTATGGATCAGTGTGGCTGGAGCGGTGTCAACTCCGGTGCCCCTGCCGATGGACCCTGCTTCTTTCCACCTCCCCATTGCACACACAATGAGCAGAGCTGAGCGCTGGCCGCTCCCAGTCCCAGCACTCAGATCACTCTGTGTCACAACTGCTGGGGGAAAGGGGGGAGGCATCACACCCCCCCCCCTGAGAAATGCCACCCTAGGCAAACCGCTTGTTTGTCTTGTGGTAAATATACGCCCTGTAGCAAAAGTGCACACAGAGATGGATGCAAACCTCCATTTTGCTCCAAACCCCTCCATCTTGTATCTCTCCCTCCCAAATCAGATTCCTTCGATATCCCCCCTCCCTCTCTGTTGAGTGACATGTGGTCTGGATGATGACAGAGATCACAGGCAGCAAACTCATTGGGAGGGCGTCATGGCTATAAACCTCACTAGCTAGGTGCCCCTATGTCTGCGAGACTCTTGCTGGAGAAGGGATCGTAAAACCATAAACCAAGTCCTTCACTGAGCTCAAAGACATTCCAGATAAACAGTAATTTAGACACCACATTCAACATCCATTTTCCCCTATGATTACATATCTTGGATTATGAAAGATTTACACAAAAATGGAGCACATGTTCAGATGGCTCACTTTAATACAAATCATTTGATATATTACATCCCCTAGCTGAGATCAACAGGAGAGCAGAAAATTATATCTCCTTAACCATCCCAGCAGGTATGTCATATTTCATATGTAGATGTTCAGCAGATGATTCTGCGTATTAATCTACCTGTGGGTGGAATTTCTGAGGGCTTTGGTCAGAGCCTGAGCTCCCCGCATACAACTCCCTCCCCAAATAAGGTGATTGGTTCTCTGCTTCAGGGAGACACCCTGCTGAGTTCCTAGAAAAAGCTGAGCTAAGCTGAGTTAAGTTATGTTGAAGAAGATCCCTTTTAACATCAGAGCTAACTTTGGGAGATAAGGCATCCTTTTGGCTCTGAAACCTGATCTGCTTAACCCAGGACATTTGGCAAGTACTTTACCTCCCTAAATTCCTTTCTGTTATCTCTTTGCTGTGCTATTGCTCTTTGTATATTTTTATATATATATATATTGGCTACATCTTTTTCTGTAAATATTTTTATTGCACCCTTTTAACCTTTTAGTAATAAATCTTAGTTTCTGAAAGTGTTGAACTGTTTCTAAAGCTCTTTAATGCAAATTAAGAATCTCTGCCTCTGAAGAGCGCTACTGTGTGTGTGTTTTAAACTTCGGTATATCTATGCCTGCGGTGACAGTGGTATACCAATGCTTATGCAAACATCATAGTGTTATTGCTGAGTTTCCTCTTTCTCTGTACAAAAAGGAGGTGGTGGCAGTGTGAAGGGTTAATTGCGTAATTAACCTGACCCAGTAAAAATTGCTCTCAGGCTGCAGGTACACAGGTTGTGGTCCATTAGCTGGAAAATCTGTGTGCAGGGTGCAGCTGGGCATGGCATTGTTATGCACGTGACAGCACGGTTTTAGATTGGCTAGTCCTTCGGTCACGAGTTTGGTGAGAGGGGCTGGGGTCTGACGCCGCAATCGTCACACGCCCCTGCTGAGGAATATCCCCATTGAAAAAAAATATTTGGCAGCTTATTTACTTTTTTATATGCAATTTTTTCAATTGAGGGATTCTGGCTGTCTTGTTTGTCTTTGTATAGGGGAGGTATGTGTATTGTTTTTTCATGGATGTCTTTGCTGGTTCACCGATTGTCATACATTTATTCGTATTTTTATTGCCTTCAAGAAAATGACTGCCGGCATTTGTCTATGTATAGATACTGAGGACACCTAAAGGAACTGGTTAAGGACTGCAGCAATCCTACAGGAGTCGCTCAAGAACTGCAGACATGCTACAGGTGTTGGTCAAGGACTGTGGACATGGTACAGGAACTGGTCAAGGACCTGGGTGGGTGAGCAGAGGGAGATTGGGGAAATAATTGTCAGGTTTCACAGAAAATGATCATCATCCCTGAATGGGCTGCTAATTGAATGGGCCAATGTTGTGGCACATAAAAAGGTGTGGACAGACAGACAGACAGACAATGTACTGTATATGTTGTTTATACACATTGTAATTGTGTGTATATACATTTTTGTCCTGGAACAATGTTTAAACAGGCAATACTTTCACCAATATGTATTTAAAACAGAAAGACAGAAACAGAAAGAATGGCATTTTGTGTTGCTAGCAACCTGTATTTTTTGTTATTTTGTCAGCATTCACATGATAGAATTTTGGCCATCCCTGATGACACCAGTCATGAGTTTGCAGCAGACAGACTTAGTTTCCTGATTCTTATGAATAATCTGTTGAAGCTCTTGCTCAGCCATGATGTATTCTGGATTTATCAGCTTTAGCCAAGGATGCAAACTGTAATGAGATTAAAACATAAAACGTTCCAATTTGTATAATGTAATATAGCTATACTGTAGTATGGATTTATAATTATAACTGTACATCCACCTGGAACGAATTACCTATTAGGTATTATAAACATGATATTCGAAAGCACATTCACAAATATCATAAAACATGTCTTTAACAATATACAGTGTATATTTTAAAAATAGCAAAAACATACATGTAAAATACACTTGGGCACCAGCAATATATTACAAATATCATTGGTAAAAATATATTCACAGAAATCCCTTTATTGCACTTCTTACTGGCATTAAAGCATACATAGGACATATAAACTATGGCCTACTATAAGACAGGCAATAGGGCGTTATTGTGCAAAAGGAGTCAATAAAGCAGAGTCACGCTCTACTTAAGAATGTTGTCATTTAGGGTCCTCAACATAACCCCCATTGCAAACATAGATATGCTGTGTCTCTCAATGTAGTTCAAAGTGTAGTCTTCTACTATAGCTGACAAATCTGAAATATCAGTATTCATTCAGTACATAGTTCTTTAACCACTTTAATTTAACCACAGATTTCAGAGCTGACACACTTTGAATGATAATTACCCAGCCATGCAACACTGTACCCAAATTAAATTGTATAATTTTTAGGCAGATAGAGCTTTCCTTTGGTGGTATTTAATCACCACTGGTTTTTTTTTTGCTATATAAATGAAAAAATACGGAATATGTTGAAAAAAACCCCACATTTTTCTTAGTTTCTGTTATTAAATTTTGCAAATAATTATTCTTTCTTCATACATTTAGGGAAAATGTACTGTGCTACATTTATTTATTTTATTTACTCAGTGTGAAAGTTATAGAGTCTACAAACTATGGTATATATTTTGGAAAATTGATCATTTCTAATGTACTAATGTGCCCCATCTCATTTTTTGAGGACCTAAAATGACAGGACAGTACAAATACCCCTGAAATAGCTAATTTTTGGAAAGTAGCAACTTTTTTGTCACTTTTTTGGAAAATTAAGGAATTAAATAAAATGTGTTTGTTTCAACTTTTTTTTATTTACAAACTGTCATCACAGCACTACAGTGTCACCATATGACTGATCACAGTGGTGACAGTAAGTAAAAAAAAATAATGTTCTATTTTTTTACAGTTTCTTTTTGTGTACTATTGTGATAGCTGTGATTGACCACAACTATCATATGACACAGGTTTGCTATGATTAGCCTTGTACCATATGATTACTGTGATCAATCACAAAGTTCATAATAGTACACAATGGCTATGAATGACAAGCCATTGTTTGTTTACAGCTGACATGTAATTGCTCTGATTGGTCACCAGGGCAGTGCATAAAAACCCAGTACAATGATCTGTGTTCCACCAGGTACAGCGACTCACAGATCATGCTGGTGTGGCCTGACTAGGATAACAGAGCACCCGCTGGTCATATTATTACAATAGGTTGGCAGGAAGTGACTAATTAATTAACCTCTTACCCACCGCCGTGTAGCAGATATACTACAGATATACTGCTACACGACAGCATGGGTGCGCAAAATCATGTATATATATATATGTAATTTTGCATTTCAGGATAGGGGGTGCACACAAGCCACGTGAGCATCCTACCCATGCCGCCATTCACGGCCACGGATGTCAATCACCAGGTCTCAGCTGGTGATTACCCACTGGCGCCTGGTGATTACCGACAATCACCGACAGGGAGGAAGACTGTTGTGTTTAAACAGTCTTCCGTTCTATCAGCTCGGTCACACTGTGCACAGCCATCCCGATCAGTGTGCTTACAGTAAAGCACACACCCCCCTGCCCCCCAGTAAAACACCCCTACACACAGTTAGCCCTTTGATCACCCCTCACATTAACCCCTTCCTGCCCAGTGTCATTAGTACAGTGTAAGTGCTGTTTTTTAGCACTGCTCACTGTATTGGTGTCACTGGGGATGTCAGTGACACCAAGTTAGTTCCCCCTGAGTATCAGAATACCTGCCGCAGTCCTGCTAAAAGTCGCTGACTGCCGCCGTTACTAGTAGGAAAAAAAAAATCCCAGTATCTATACCACCATTTGTATATGCTATAACTTTCATGTAAACCAATTAATTTACACATATTAGAATTTTTTTTAGCAGGCATGTCGCAGAATACATTTTGGCCTACATTTATGATGAAATTTGATTTTTTAAAATTTTTTTCCTGGACATGTTTAATAGCAAAAGTCCAAAATATTGTTTTTTTCTCAAACTTGCTTGTAGTGCAAAAAGTAAAAAACGCACAGGCAAGCAAATACAACCAAAAGAAAGCTTAATACGTGGGAAAAAGGACATAAATTTGATCTGGGTGCAGTGTTGCATGACCATGCAATTGTCAGTTAAAGTAATACAGCGCCGTAACGCAAACAAAATGGCCTGGTCAGGAAGGGGGGTAAATCCTCTGGAGGGCAAGTGGTATCCTCTGGAGGGCAAGTAATATTGCATTAGGTCCAATTAACTTATTAACAGAGATCTGCTAGATTCCACACTCTCATTTCATAGGTAAATGAACCTCAAGCTGCAAAATCACAGCGCATGTGTGGTGATTATGTGCAGGGTACAGCAGTTTATGAAATGGCAGTAAAACAAAGCCCAAGCACTTGCACAAAGTGGTGTGTCCCTGTTCTGTAGCTGAGTTTTGCTCCTTCCACCTCTTCTGCCATAATTACCAACACCTGCCACCTTTGTTGGCCTGCAGCCATTTCCAGCCCATGCCATCTCTGTTGGCCTGCCACCCTTACAATCTCCTGCCACCTCTTCTTGTCTTCCAAGCAGAAGTGCCTGCTATCTGCCTGCCCCCTTTGCCAGTTTCTGGTACCTCTATTGACCTGTTGTTATTTTCAAGTCCTCCCACCTTTGTTGCCCTGCCACCTTTACCAGCTTTTGCTACCTCTTCTGGTCTGGCATCATTACAAGTTTCTTCCACTTCTGATGCTCTTCCACCATTACCAGCTAATGGGGTCAATTTACTAAGTGATAAATACCGCTTGAATTTTTGAGTTAAAATAACTCAAGAGGTATTTATTTCAAAAGTAGTCAATTCACTAAATAACATGCATTATTTACCGAATGCATTAAATATTTTTTGCAATATTTAGCATTTAAATTTTGCATTATTTTTGGTGTTGTTTTCTCACTATTTTTTTTTCTGCAGGCTAACACTGCACCAGAAGGCACAGAGCAATTATGTGAAACTATGAAAACATTCTAGTGTGCTTTTATTCACAAAATGATCTCCCTCTGCTGAAATGTTACAATTTATTTTCATTCCTGAGCTCAGAGGAGAATCTATTCACATTGATACATTGTGTACTATTCACTTTCTGGCCAGTGCAGAGTTCCTCTAATTGCTATTTTGTACATTTCTAAAATACCGCCAGCAAATACCAGGTGATATATAACGAATATGTGTGTTTTTTAAAGATAATTAAAAAATGATATTTCTAATTTTTTTGTGGTATTTATCTCACTATTTTAACAAATGTGCAGTATTTACCTCACATTCAATATTTTACTTTGATGAATTGACTCTTATATTATCTCATGCGATATGTCTGAAAAAATGAGTCACGTGACTTTCATAATGCATGCGGTAACCTTTAGTGAATTGACCCCCATGTCACCATTAATGGTCCCTGATACCATTAGTGAGTCATTGAACCTTTTTAAGAGTGTTGTTAAAAATAATTTTTTTTTATTTTTTTCTGCTGGGTAAGTCATGCATTACACATTAAAGTTTGAGGTCTATTCCTGTGCTCAACCACTGTAAATATGCCACACATAATGTTTCTGCAGCTGTACCTCAAATGTAAAATGTTTAATGTTTCCTGCAGGGTGAGCTATGCCCAGTGCATCCAAGTTTGTGACCTATTTCAGTGCTTTGGCGCTCAAAAATATTTGTGGCTATTGAATCTCTGAAACAATAGATAAAAAACCCACCTGCTCTTTCTCTTTTTTATTGCAGCTTAACCAAACTTCCAAAGTACTGTATGTTCAGAGACTGTACAATACTTCTGAAATAATACACTGTAATATTTGTTTCAGGATGAAAACTGCCTCACCTCTCACACTGTGGCCTAATTAAGCTGATTATATATTTATTACAGGTACTTATATAGCGCTATCAATTTACGAAGCACTTTGCATATGTATTGTACATTCACATCAGTCCCTAATCCTCAAAGGGCATGCAATCTAAAGTACCTAACTCACATTCATACATACACATACTAGGGCCAATTTAGACAGGATCCAATTAACCTACCAGCATGTCTTTGGAGTGTGGGAGGAAACTGGAGCACCCGGAGGAAACACATGCAGGCACAGGGAGAACATTCAAGCTCCACGCAGGGAGTGCTGTGCTTGGGATTTGAACCAACAAACCTAGTACTGACAGGGGGAAGTGCTAACCATTTAGCCACTGTGCTATGAACTGTCCAGTGAGTCTACTATATATGTGGTTACTATATTCTGAAATATTATACTTTAATGTTTATTTCTGGATAAAAAAACATATTGTCCTTCAACTGTAATGTATGGCAACACAGTAGCTTAGTGGTTAGCTTCTGGTTTACAACACTAGGGTCCTTGGTTTGAATCCCAATCAGGGCACTACCTGCATGGCATTCTCATGTTCTCCTTGTGCCTGCATGGGTTTCTTTCCACACTCCAAAGCAGGGGCGGACTGACCATTTGGAAACTCGGGCACTGCCCGAGGGCCCTGGGTCAGTAGGGGGCCCCATGAGATACCCCTGGTACCTTTTTCATAGGCTTTTTTGAGTTTGGGCAAGGACACAGGGGCCTCATGATCCCCTATTGCCCGGGGGCCCCATGAGTGGTCAGTCTGCCCCTGCTCTAAAGGCATGCTGGCAGGTGAACTGGCTCTT